>NW_020664561.1:3041136-3088488 GCF_002925995.2 Terrapene triunguis | reverse complement strand
GGGGGGAGGTCAGGGCAGAGGGCTGGGGTGTGTGTGGAGGTGCAGGGCAGAAGGCTGGGTGTTGGGGGGAGGTCAGGGCAGAGGGCTGGGGTGTGTGGAGGTGCAGGGCAGAAGGCTGGGTATGTGTGGGGAGGATCAGGGCAGAGGGCTGGGGGAGGTGTGGGAGTGCAGGGCAGAAGGCTGTGGTGCTCGACTCGTGGGGGTGCTCCCTGCCCTGAGCGGCTCATGGCAGGGGGCTGGGAGGGATATGCCCTGTTCCACCCAGCCTGTTCCACCCAGGGATATGCCCTGTTCCCAAGGCCTGTCCCTACCTCTCTGCCTGCTCTATGGAGCAGGGAGCACACTCGGCTCTGCTCCGCTCCCCCTCCCCCTCGCAAGGGCCATCGCCGAGAGGGAGGGGGAGGAGGAGGGGCCGGAATGCACCATGCTGGGGGAAGAAGCGGGGGAGGGGGGAAGCTTGGCTGCTGCAGGACCAAGCTTCTGCCTCCTGCCCCTGCAGGGGAGAGCGGTGGGCGGGGGAGCCGTGGAGGGGCAGGACACCCCCCACCGCTCTCCCTTGCGGGGGCAGGAGGCAGAAGTTTGGTCCTGCGGCAGCCAAGCTTCCCTCCTTCCCCCGCTTCTTCCCCCAGTGTAGCACTTTTCGGCCCCTCCTCCTCCTCCTCTCACCGGGCAGGCAGCGTGCCACTCAAAATCGGCTCGCGTGCCGTAGGTTGCCGACCCCTGCTTTAGACCATATCTAGAAGACAGGGGCTGGCATAATTGACGCAATTAAGGAGCAGGGTAATGACAGTATAAGAGATGAGTGAATCAGTAGGGAAGGGACAAAGTTGTGAATGGCCTTGAAGATGACAACAGGTAGCTTGGACTCATATTTGTTATATGGGGTTCCATATGTTTGTCCCAGGTTGGAGAGTAGCAGGTAACTGAGCTGCTTACAGTTTCTGTCATCCAGATTTGACAGCTCCTAAAGAAACAAGGTTTTAAAGTGAACTTTTCTCTTCCTCCAGGACCTCACATCTAGACAGAGTATAAGAATATTTTAGGGATTAAGCTGACTATTGCTGACCCATTATGGACTAATCTCATCTAATCACCAGTGGCCTTTCTCATGTGGAATAGGACCTTACTTCACAAAGAGTTCCATCAGACTCAGTGGGACTACTTGTGGAGCAGGGTGTGACCCAGTATGAGCGAGGGCATCGGAACATGACCATGTAGTGTATTGGTAGCAAACCGATTCAGTGTAAACAGCTGTAGAACTGAGCATTTCAGGATCTACTGTACAAGGCCAATAAATACATAATATGCAAGGATAGTGAATGGATGTGGGCAAAAAACAACTTTTTTTATGTCGAGAGAATCCAATCTGGCCTTTGCTTTATCACGTATTTGGAGAAAATTAATTTCTGTTTTAATCTTGCCTCATTTAGTGTAATATCAAACATTCTAGAAACTCAGTCACTCTTGCTCTCCATTACAATCAAAATAGTTACTTTGTTTTTCTGCTTTTATTTCACATAATCTTTCCTTTTTTAACTTGAAATCTTTTTTTTTTTCCCTTCTCCTTTGCCAATCTTGGTAGGAACTTATTTAGGTAAGTAACTTACAATTTTAACATGGTATTCACAACAGATTTTTATAAGAAACCATTAGTCTAGTCTACATACTGTTCTGCTAGTTGCACTTCTGTACTTACACTCCTGCAAGTTCACCCACTGCACTTTTAAGGTGATAGACATCTAACAATCTGCTCACAGCTCCAACTATGTAAAATACTGGCACTATTTTCTCAACAATTAAAGGAGTTATCGATATAATTTCCATTATTTATTTATACACATACCCTCTCTCCCTCTCCCCCTTTCACTATTTAAAGTTAAGCTTGAAACTCGTTTCGCAACTTGAAAATGAAGTCTGTTTCCTTATCAGAAAATACTTATTCGGTCATGTGCACACACTGGTTTGTTATGGTTCGCTCACGAATGCGGGACTGCTGATGTTTTTGTTGTTGTTGAGAAGAACAAGATCCCGGGAAAGGCATTTGTTTTTTGGGTTTGGTTCTGTTTTTGGAGGGGGGCAGGAAGAGGGAGAAAATGTGTGTAAAAATATTACATGGACTTTGAAAACAAATCTATGTATTTTAAAAGGTAGCTTAGATTTTAAACTAACTAGTCTTGACAGTATCAGGGGGTAGCCGTGTTAGTCTGTATCTACAAAAACAACAAGGAGTCTGGTGGCACCTTAAAGACTAACAGATTTATTTGGGCATAAGCTTTCATGGGTAAAAACCTCACTTCTTCGGATGCACCAGACTCCTTGTTGTTTTTGTAGTCTTGACAATGTACCTTTCAGTTTTCTATGTACATTGCAGTTTATCACAGCAACATTTCTGAATGACTTTTCACACTGCATGTATTGCATGATAGTTCTCTTTAGCAAAGAGAAATAAATATGAAGATTAACTGTTTGCTGTGCTGATTGACAAAGAGAGGACTTGGGCCTATGCGAAGTGGATGTGCATTTTTGGGGAGCAAACTTTAGTGGGTGCATTATGTGGTTGGCCATGCCAAAGTGTAGGGGAGGGAGTTAAAAGTTCTATGTTATAAATTAGGCCATCCTAAGGCATGCCCTAAATGGTTTGGTGTTGGACTGTGGTTTTCCTTGGGACTAAGTCAGTGCTTCAGAGGTTGCTTGTGGGGAGCTGCATGCTATCTGCTGGTGGAGGAGAGGGATTTAGGCAAAGATTTTGTGGTGCTGAGGTAAAGTTTATCTAAAATGAGGGTAAGAAAAGAGGAACTGAAGGGGGCTTAGAGATTTCTAGTTAGATGAAAAGGTGACTAGCAGAAGGAGAGGTACTCATTTTCTATTCTGCCTCTTCCTGACTTTTGGCTTCGTGATATGTTGGAAGGTTCTCCATTTGTTAGACACCCAGGTGTGAATGAATACTTCAGAGATTAGATTAGGGGATTTGGCTCTCCCACCTTTGGCAGTGACAGGAGTGCATTTTGTAGAGGTGCTGCGGAAGGAGTTTGCACTTCTGCAACTGGTAGGCAATTTGGGGGAGTTGTGATGCCACCACTGTGGCACGACGAGGGCTTGCTGGACTCCATACAAATAGGGATTGTGTCAAATAGAGCGTGCACTTATGTGCTCTTGCAGATTTCCTCAGGAAATCAGCCATGCTAGCAGGTTTCTCTGTAGTATGACAGAAGCTAGACATCTCACTCTGATGCTGTGCAGTCAGGTGGGTGTAGTGGTGAGTGCCAACTACTCCTTGGCCCCAGAAGCACTGCAGGAGATTCAGAGTTGAGTGTTCCCTGGAGTCATTAACTCCCTCAGGTCAGGTATCTATTAGATTCATTAAAAAAAGGAGGGATAGGGTTGGTGCAAAGAGGGCAATGTTTTAGTGTGGTGGCTCTTTTTTAATGAGATCTAATCTAGGCTTTAAACTTGCCTTTATTTCATTGGAGTAAATTAAATAGAAATAGAATTTAGCTGCAGTGAAATAGAAATTCATTGACTCCTCGATCGTCTTGGAAATATATCCCCTTGCAGCTCTGACACTCTAAGAAAGGCCAGTCATATGATCATTATAACCGATTGTGACTACTCCCTGTGAAGCAAGCTGTCCTGCAGAATATATCTTGTGCTAGAGATCAAAGGTTTTGATGCCTGTGCACTGTTCAAGAGCTGAGACATACTTTGAGGGCTTCATGCACTGTCTATAATATGGCGGCTTGTTCTATAGCCATTTCTGTAACATTCCAGGGTCATTTGTGGCTAAGGAACTCTAGGTTACCTGCAGATGTGCAGTCAAGTTCTTGAATTAATTTGACTTCTTGAAGTTCCTGTGGTGGTCATATTTATCTCACTCTGAGGCTTTAGAAAAATTTAAAGACAGCAGACCACTCTCCAGGGCGATGAGTTTTTTCTTATTGTTCTGTGGAAATAAATCCTAATCTTTGAGATTTCTGAAAGCATCTTAGTTTCTGTAGCCATCTGCCTTGTAGCTTTCATCTCTAAAAAGAGGGAAAATCTGGTTAGTCAGGGGAAAACTTATGGTCATCAACAGCCTTCCTCCTCAGTTTTGGATTGTCACTGAATATCCCTTAGAAGCACGCAGCTTGACGGTATGCCAGAGGAACTTGAAATAAATCCCTGTATTTTCCTAGGTTTCTCTGCTTTTGGTAGCAGTCAATGCCATGTTTTCAGGCATGGAAGTCTATACCTTCAGACAGTTGGATTTTAGAAAAGGGTTATCCCACACCCCCTTCCCTGTCCCTTTTCTGGGATCCCTGTAATGAGACACTGTTAAGAGAAAAAGTCTCCTTTTAAATATAGAGGGCTGTAGAAGGGCTGCCAGAGCCCTCTGCATTTTTGTCCCTAATATATACTTAGGTCTAAGACTTTTGTGTGTGTGTCTCCCCCTCACTGCCTCATTGTGTGTGTTTAGGGGAGAAGGGTGTCTGTTCCATTCTCAACCCCTGAAAAGTTGAACAGCAGCTCTGAAATTATATTTGGAATATGTTATAGCTGTGGTACTGTATCTCTGCTACTGTGAAGCAATAACTATTGATAAATGGTGTATTTTAAATGGCCAGCCATTATTTCCGATGTAATTTTCTGTCATAAGACAATTAGTTTTTTTAAATGGCTATTGCTGTATTTTTTTCTTGTCTTCTACATTCCAGGTATATAAATTTGTTGAAAGGGAACAATCTCAAATAGTTAAGTATTGGTGTATTGCCTACAGATATCTTAACATCAAACATAGTGTAATAGCAAGGCTATAAAAATTGCTTTGAAAAATGTATCTATTTTATGTTGCTGATTACTGGATCAGCGAAATAATCAATTATATAATGTGGCTCACTTTTTCCTGGAAGGAGCAGCTTATTTTTGAGGCTGAGTCCATATGCTGGGTGATTAACAGGTTTTGGGGTGGTTGTTGGTTTTTTTTGCTGTTGTCTATGGACCTGAAGCACAAACTCTTGGAACCAGTAGCGTTCACCTCTGAGTCTTGCTTTTGTCACTCTCAACATGTGACATCTGTGTCTTCTCACCATGGAGGATCTGAGTTACTACTGATCTTGGAACTTGGGAGTAGCCTTGTTACTGACTACTACCTGTACACCAACATCCTCCTTGCCCCAGTAGCTACCTCTCCTCTCTGAATGGAAATCCTTTGACACCAGCTGCCCCTATGGCCCTGTCTTCCTTGGCATCAAGCGTATTGAGCCCTGTGCCTTCCATCCACAGAGCTCAAAGTTTTTCACAAAGATCAGTTGGTTAAACCTCTCAATATTCCTGTGAGCAAGGACAGTATTATCCTCATTTTGTAGAAAGGGAAACCTAAGTACGAGGTGATAAAGTGACTTACCCACAGTCACATAATGGATAAAATTGCAGAGCAGTGACTAGAACTTGGTCTCCTGACTTGCAGTCCCAACTTGCAACCTAATGACCGTGCTCCTCCCAACAGCTGTGTCAAGCTCTTTGTCTACATCAACTAGCCATTCCTGCTCCTGCCTTTTGAATGTGACTGCTGCTTAGGTGGAGACTTACATTCCCTTCACCAACCAAGCTCCTTCCTGATACTGGATGTATCATTGGTTGACATCTCCTTCATTAGAGAGACAAGGTGGAAGAGGTAATATTTTTTTATTAGACCAACTTCTGTTGGTGGAAGGTACACTCTTTCGAGCTAAACAGAGCTCTTCTTCAGGTCTGGGGTCACCTACCTTGTCTCTCTCTAATACCATGGGACCAACACAGCTGCAACAATACTGCAAACAATCATTAGGTGATCTCCAGCTCTGAAGGTGGATGTTTGAGCACTGAAGTGCCAGAAAATGAAGCCATGTGTGCATAGGTGCTGGAACTGGGACTGCTGGGAGTACTGCCACACCCCTTGGTTTGAAGTGGGTTCCATCATCTACAGGGTTTACAGTTTGGTTCAGTGGCTCTCAGCATCCCCCGATACAAATTGTTCCAGCACAGCACCCCTGCATGTGTGAATGTGTGCGTTTGTCTTCATATGTTGGTAGTTTTGGCCGAGTGGTGAAAACATTATCTTATATCTGCCCTTTTGCAGAAAGGTGCACTGTTACCATGAATGATGCAAACTACTGATTTTACGGCAATATTACAGTTAAGACCACCCAAGCACTCAAAAATAGGAAAGTCCAACAGTTGTATTTTTTTCCTGAAACATTAACTTGGCCTTGTTTTATATCCTATATGTTCTACCGGTGTACTTACTAAGTATTTTAGGGTTTACAGTATACAAAGGAATCTTCAGATGTAGCCAGTTTTGAAGTAGGCATCTATCTGAGGATTACGGTTAGAATCTTTTAAAACAGGAGGGGTGGGTGTGGGTGTGTGTGAGAGAGAGAAAATTGTTGCTGAATTCTCAAATAGCAGCAGGGACTTTGCTCAAACATATATTTTTAAATAAAAGTTCATCTTTGGTCAAAGACCAAACAAGGAAAATTTCAGGCTAAAAGGATAATGTTTAAAAAAGTTATGTGTGTGTGAAAGCAAGGTTATAATGGAAATCCATTTTGCAGTCAGTAGCTGCCTATTATAATACATATTCTCTTTATGTCTAGAACAATTCCTTTCTGGGCCAAAAAGGGGCCCAATGATGCTCATGTGCACTGCAGTTGATGAAATGTGATTAAAGTTTTGGGAATGTGCATGCTGGTACAAATTAACTGATGTAGGTAATATTAAAAAAATCATTTGAACTGACCATAAAATAGTAAAAAGGTGGTGATGGAAAAAATGTATTGGATTACCTAGGCCATTCCCTGCCATACCTTTGCTGCAGCTCTATACCAGGACTTCATTCTCTTACATACTGATACTTGTATGTGTCCAGTAATATTCCTGTTTGTTTAGAGCCCTGGTTCAGTTTACAGACTTGCTCTGCACTTAAAACATGGACCTTTCGCAATGCAATGGAATATCTAATACTGTTACTAGACTACCATTTACTACATCAGATCATTGTGCCTGTAATATTTGTGTTACTGAAGTATCACCTTGTGTGATGGAGAGATTGCTGAGCTCTATGGCTGTCGGAGCTAAGATTTTGGAAGTCTTTACTTGTGACAGGGTTTTATGGACTGAGCAATTCAGTAGATGCGATCTGATTGTACATCCAGGAGATAAAATAGCTCCTTGGATTTTCCCAGATGATAGTAAAGATTTTACTCTTTGCTCCTTTGATAGTGCAATACTGTCCTTTTCCTTAAGTCCATCATAAAATCTGAAAACTGGAGCTGTTCCCAAGCTATTGAGAAGTAGTTTCCAGATCTGAAAGAGGGGATTTGATTTTGGTGATGGTTTCCCATGTATTGTCCAGTAAGGCATGAGTGACTGGAGAATAAAGTGGGTAGCATATTTAAGCTTTTTGGCCTTGGTTTTTTAGATCGCGTTGTTAGGGATGCTATCTTCTCAGTTATCCCTCAAGGAGGGGAGAGATTAGGGTGATGGAAAACTGCCACATCAGAAAATCAACCCAAATGCAAACATAGCTGTGTTTGTTTGATTTTGTATTTTTTCTGTCTTGGAAAATCACTGCTGTCTTACGAGCTCTATTCTCTTTCCTGTTTGTTAGGTCTGCCTAACCACGGACAAACCAGACAAATGGTAAGAGAATGTTCATTTAAACCAAAAAGGGGTGGGAGGAGGAGGAGAGAAGGAAAAAAAACCCCAAACCGTAACTCTCTAGATAGGTTTTAAAAGGGCAATCTTGGTTTTTTTGCTTTTGCTGTTCACAGCTATTCATACTTTATCACTTTTTTTTTCCAATTAGCCAGGATGGTTTTGTGTATAAAAAACAGATCTGGGTGTTTAAATGAAAAAAGACACAGTGCAATGTGTATCAGTGAAATTCTGTTTTGAATGGAACATTTTGTGTGTCCACTCATACAGAAGTCAAGAGAGTGGCTGTTTACAGCAAAGCCCTGATGAAATGTGTTTTAGGTGGAGTGTGTTTCATTGAAGGAGGAAGGGATGACATGACGGAAGGGTTTTTGTTTGGCAAATGGTTTCTTATTTTTTAGACAGTTGGCGTGAAAGTTGTCTGCTGAGAATGTGTGTGTTTTTAAAAGTAAAAAATCATCTTAGCCTTTCATCCATTATGCTGAGAGCTTTATCAGGTGACAGAAGCAAATAGCCAGTCTAATTGATGGGTTTCTGGCAAAGTGCTTTTCATGGAGTGCTCCTGGGGTGCAATTTGCCCCCTTTCAGAGGGCCAGCACAAGGGTGAAGCGCCACTTTAAGCCATCAAAATGGGATTTAATAGCACATGGTCCTTGTTCTAGGCCTCTTCAGTGGGAAGAATTTTGCACCCTGGAATTTTTGCCACAAAGCACCCTTTCATGGTATTGCTATAGTGGAATTTGCCCTGTTTGGTAAATTGCCACAATGTACTGGTGTGAATGGAGGCACTCAGAAATTAGTAAATCTGCAGCAGGTCTGAATGACAGCTATTGAATAATGATTTAGTATTATCAAATCTAATGCTTCTGTCTTGGGTAGAGTATATCTTATGGCCAGGATTTAATTTTGTCATGCTATTTTAGTTGTAATAACGAAGCAGATCACTTTGTTTGTCACATTAGCATTTGATAAGAAGTGGTGAATTGTATTTTTAATTGAATTCAGTTTCACCTCTTACTGCAGAGGAGACTGGCTACTTGTTTGTGTCTGCTGTGTAAACAAACTCACAGTGTAGTGGGAGAAATATAAGAAATGGGCAAACCCCAATCACCTGCAGGGATAAAAACGCTGAAATGTCTCGCTGCTCTGCTTGCTTGATAAAATGTTCTACTGAAAATGAAAGGTCCATGTTTCAGGATGTAACAGTTGAAGTGATTGCTCTGTTTGGGGAGAGAAAAGCTAGACTCCAAGCACAGTTCCTACTCTCGCCCAAGCATTTCTGAGAACTTTCACTGCCGTCGTTTTCCTGACACTTAACACAATGGAGAAAATGGTCTTCATGCAGCAATGAAAAGGACTCTCCTTCAGAAATCTGGCAACACCATATTTCAAACATTGTTCCCCACCCCACAAAAGTAAAAGCTGAATTTCTTAATGTATTTTGATGGCTTGTTTTGGTGCTGAAATTGTCTGAAATACAAAGGAGGCAGAAAAATTTTGAGAAAATAAATTGTCTATGCCATTTATATAATATAAGTGTAGCACCTGCTTCCAGTTTTCAAGGAGTTAAGAAAAAAAGATTTAGCTCTTTTATAGACTTGTATTGGCTGAGAGAGAAAAATAGGAAAATGCATCCGACTCTACAGCAGCCAAAGGCATTTATACTAGGGCTGCTAGGATATATTGTCAAACCTTTTTTTGAGAAAAATTGGGTTTTTGACTAAATGAAATTTTCACAGAGTATCTGGTTTCTGCAGAAAATTTTAATTGTCAAGAAAAACCCTTAGATTCCCTCCCCTTGCTCAATATTTCAACTTGGGTATGCTGGCAGAGTACCTCTTGGGAGTTGTAATTTAGGTGCTTCATGTTCGCATTCTCCTGTACAGGGTGGGCTTCCCAGTCAGACTACATCTCCTATGGTGCACCATGGCCGGGGACTCCCATGATACACCATCTCCCCTCTCCAAGAGGGATGATCATCATGCCTTATGGGAGACGTTGTCCTCCGTGAGGCACTGGAGCTGAATTTCCTAATCAGAATTTTTGGTTTTTGGCTACAATTTTTCAGGATTCCAATTCTTCCCCCCCCCCCCCAATCAAAATTTTCTATGGACAACTTAGTTTTCACAAACTTATTTTCACTTTCATCAAAATTTTCTTTACCCCTATAGAAAACTTTCTGAACAGTTCTAATTTGCACACCTCAAATTTTCAGTGCCTGATTCTGCAACTTCAGTCTGTTATGAGCATTGTTAATTTCTGTGGGATTTTTCTAAATATTATTTACCATGAGTACAGGTGACTGAACTGGGCCCCAAGTGATGCAGGACAACCATACTTGAGTAGTTTAATTCCTTGCATGCCCACACCTGCATCTTTATAAAGGTAGAACTATAAATTTCAATGGAGTGGCAGGGGCTAACTTCATAAAGCAAGTTCAGTATACATGGGGGCATCAGAACAAGACAAATATCACAGCGAGACCTTCTGATGTCCACCTTAAGGTCTGTGATTTTAGGTTTTCTAAAAGAATTTTTAACTATATATTGCCCTTCTTAAAAATGAACATCCTTAAAGCAAAAGGGATGTGGGTGAGTGTGCGAGCTCGGTATAACCTTAGAGTCAGATTTTTAAATTTTGCTAGGAGTAAATCCAGATTTCCTTCTGAAATTTAATGGAATTACTCTACATTTACAGTAGTGTGACTGAGAGCTGCATCTTGCACTCAGTCTTCCAAACTTGATGTGATCCTTTTGTGTACAAATGTAGGTTTACTGGCCATACGACTTGTTCCTTTTTTTTTTTTTTTTTTAAACTACAATCCTGTCCTATTGTAATTTTAAGAGGGCCTCAACTTCTAGTACTAGTGGCCAGTTGCTTTTTCATGAAATTTACATTCACTCATCGGCAGGAGGGGGAGAACTTGCAATGAACTTTAATATCTGATTTGGCAGCTTTAAATCCTTCTCTCCTCTTGTTTGATTGTTTGTCACATGCCACCATGGATTAGCTGCAGTCCATAATTTTACTTCTTTATATATTGTTAGGGACCAAGCCGAAACTTGCTGCTCAATGGGAAATCATACCCAACAAAAGTCCGATTAATTCGTGGTGGCTCCATGCCTCCAGTGAAAAGGAGGAGGATGAATTGGATTGATGCTCCGGATGATGTGTTTTATATGGCCACTGAGGAAACCAGGTAGGGAATATATGCCAATCAATTGATTCTCACTGGGGAGGCTGCCTGTGTGTAACTCCTTTTGGTTTCTACTTTGCATTTATCACCCCTAGCACTGTTCATGCACACTAATGACATTTGTATGACTGCTCAGAAAGTCTCTTCACCAAACCTGGTGTTGCATATTTAAAACTCAAACAGCTGCCTAAGATGTTTCAATAGAGTGGGTCTCTGGCTGACTGTGTGCCACCGCAGCACTCAACGGAAAATGGATTCATAGGGACATAAGACTGGAAGAGACCTCCTGGGTCATCAAGTCAGTCCCTTGCTGTCACAGGCAACTCATTATATAATCCCGGTCATAAATTTATCAAGCTGCATCTCAAAACTAGTTAGGCTGTTTGCTCCTCCTCCTATTGGGAAGCTTTTCCAGAAGCTCACTCCTCTGATGGTTAGAAACCACCTTCTCCCTGGAACTGAACACTGCTCCTATGAATGCTGTTGATTTGATTTGGAGCAGGTGTGGATTTCTCTCTGACTTTGAGGCCCAATGCAGTGAAGAGCGTTGTGGTTACTTGGATCGACTTGGTCACCTGCTGAGGTGATCTTCCCTGAATCAGCCAGTAGTTGAGGCAAGGGTTCACCTGGGTTCTCTGCCTTCTTTAAGGAACTGCCATGATTGCCAAGGTTTTGGTGAATATCTTTGGTGCTGTGGAAAGAGCAAAGGGTGTAGAAGCCTGTACTGGGAGTGACATGTTCTTCTTCGAGTGATTGCTCATGTGTATTCCACAATAGGTGTGCGTGCTCGCCACGTGCACCGGTGCCGGAAGTTTTTTCCCTAGCAGTACCCGTAGGGGGGAGTGACCCCTGGAGTGGCGCCTGCCTGGCGCGGTATAAGGGGAGCTGCGCTCTCCCCCCACCTTCAGTTCCTTTTTGCCGCCAGTGAAGGTGCGTCGGAACTGCTCAGCTCCAGCTTTGCTGTAGCTTGTCCCCAGAACTGTTCGTTCGTTTAATTTTAGTACCTGTTGTTAGTTAGCTGTTTAGTTAGTTTAGTTAGTCAATGAGCCTGGGACAGGGCATGCACCGTGCCCCGGGGTTTAAATCGTGCAGCTCTTGCAGGCGTTCTGTGCGAAGGAGCGACCCACACGCAGACTGTTTGCGCTGCTTGGGAGAAACCCATATCAGCAAAAGGTGCAAGATTTGCAAGTCGTTTAAGCCTCGGACCAAAAGAAAAAGGGACATTAGGCTCCGGGCCATCCTGATGGAGTCGGCGCTGACCCCGACCCCGGCACGCCACTCCAAACCGGTGTCTGCGGCGTCGGTACGCGGCGACCCTCCAGTATCGTCGACCAGTCGGCACTGCTCCCCATCCACGGGGCACGCCAAGAGGGCCAAGAAGACTCCCTCTTTGCAGCGGCACCGAGGGAAATCTGCGACAGAGGCTAGGCCCATGTTGGGCAGTCTTCGATCCCCACCGGACGCCTGGCCTCCCACTCAAGCTGAGTGGAGTAGCCCGGCCCCTTCGGAACAGGCCTCTCCAGATGTCCGGATGTCTTCCACGCCTGAAGCCCTCCAGGCAGCCCGGGATGTCATGTCCATGCCTGGAGCGCCGCTGATGTTGGCCCCGTGCTCCAGAGGCAAGCCGCCGCTGGGATCCCCGCAGCCGCCTCTGGCCCGGTACCGGTCTCGGTCGAGGGAACGTTCACAACACCGATCACCGCCCAGCGACCGCGCAGGGCAGCGTCCAGGTGGATCACCCTCGACGCCAACCAGACTGTCTGGCTGGGTTCCGTCCATCCAGGACTCGCGGGACCACTCGTCCTCAAGGAGCGAATATCAACGGGACCGCGGCGGGCGTCGCTGTTGGTCCTCGTCTCAGAGAGGGTACCGCAGTCGGTCATGACACGATCGTTGACGCAGTTCCCGCTCGGCCTCCCGCTCCAAGTCTCCGCCAAGACATCGCAGCCCCGGATGTCGATTGCGGGCGTCTCGCCATCACGGGTCTGCCCGTTGAAGCCATTCGCGGAGCAGCGATTACTGGCGGTAGTAGTCCTCCACGTCGAAATCGCGGTCCCGTGGCCGTCATAGATCCCGGCACCGCCGCTCCTCCCGGTCCAAGGACAGCAGCAGATCTTACGCCAGCCCTGTCTCCATCTATAGCCGTCCCTCGATGGGTCAGGCTGGCCAACCCGGACAGTCGGTCCGACTGGTGCCACAACAGGTGCAGTGGCACCGAGCGTCATGGCTGGCCGAATGGTACCAGTGGGCACCGTCGGCCTCCCTCTCTAGACCCCCGAGGAAGGAGTCGGTGGGACGTACGTCCTTGGCACCGTACCCAGAGTCCGACCAGGTGGTGAACCCTCTGCTGCCGGCCGACACCCAGAGCACAGCACCAGCCTTTTTGCCCTTCCCAGAGGAGGCGATTGCGGCCCCACCCCACCCCATATCCCGCAGGAGGACTCTAGGGCCCACCAAGAACTCTTAAAGAGGGTGGCAGCGAGCCTACACCTCCAGGCAGAGGAGATGGAGGAGCCCTCAGACTCTCTTTTTAACGTGTTATCCCCATTGGCACCGGGTAGGGTGGCTAAGATTTCAAATGCCCTGTGGCAAACACCAGCCTCGTTGGCCCCCATCTCTAAAAAGGTAGAACGTAAGTATTTTGTACCCACTAAAGGGCACGAGTACTTGTATACCCACCCGGCACCCAACTCCTTGGTGGTCGAGTCGGTCAACCATAGCGAACAGCAGGGTCAGTCAGCCCCGACCCCAAAGAACAAAACTCTCGGAGCCTGGACTCTTTCGGAAGGAAAATGTATTAATCTTCGAGCTTCCAGTTACGAGTGGCGAACCATCAGACTCTCCTGGGCCGGTACGAATTCAATCTGTGGGGCTCCCTGCCTAAGTTTGAGGACTCCCTCCAGGAGCGTGATAGGAAGGGGTTTAAGGCGCTAGTGGAGGAAGGACAGGGGCTGCTAGGGCGTCCCTGCAGGCAGCTTCGGATGTCGCGGACACGGCCGCACGATCGATGGCCTCCGCAGTGTCCAGACAGGCGTCGTGGCTCCTACTCTCTGGGCTGTCCAGCAAGGCGCAGTCTTCCATGCAGGATCTCCTGTTTGATGGGAAAGCTCTGTTTGCGGAGGAAACAGATACAAGGCTGCATGGCATGAAAGACTCCCGCACAACCCTCCAGACTCTGGGCCTCTATGTCCCAGCTCCGGCAAAACCTAAATTCAAGACTCCCGCCCTCCTGAAGTACGAGGCGGACTATAAGAGACGCCCTCAGAGGCAGTCTCAGCCTGCCCCCCAGACTGGGTCCTCCAAGGGCAAGCAGACGGGGAAAAGGCATTTTTGACGGGACGCTTGGGGGCACCCCACCAGTCCTCATCAGGGATCCACCCCCAATAAAGCTTCCCTTCTCTAACAAGTTGTGTGCTTTCCTCCTGGAATGGTTGCGGCTAACCTTGGACCGCTGGGTCCTCAACGCCATTTCCCGGGGTTACACCCTCCAGTTTACTTCCTCCCTGCCCAACTACCCCGTGCCCCCATTCTTCTTGGGGGACCCCTCACATGAAGCTCTGCTCGAGCAGGAGGTGGGGCAGCTCCTAGGACTAGGAGCGATAGAGGCGGTACCCGAGGAGTTAATGGGCAAGGGGTACTACTCCCGTTATTTCCTTATCCTGAAGGCCAAAGGGGGGCTCAGGCCCATCCTGGACCTCCGAGGTCTGAACCAGTACATGGTGAAGCTCAAGTTCCACATGGTCTCCCTGGCCTCCATCATCCCCTCCCTGGATCCCGGGGACTGGTACGCTGCCCTCGATCTACCGGATGCGTACTTCCACATCCACATATTTGAGGGGCACAGACGCTTCCTCCGTTTCGTGGTGGGACAGAATCATTACCAATTCACGGTCCTTCCGTTTGGTCTGTCCACTGCCCCCTGGGTGTTTACAAAATGCATGTCAGTGGTAGCGGCCTGCCTCAGACGGCGGGGGGTCCAGATATTCCCCTATCTGGACAATTGGCTTGTCAAGGGCACCTCCCGGTCGCGGGTGAGGGATCACGTGGTGCTCCTCCTGTCCACGTGCACCGCCTTGGGCCTGTTGGTAAACAACACCAAGTCTGCATTAGTCCCGGTCCAACGCATAGAGTTTATTGGGGTGCTCCTGGACGGAGAATCGGCCAGGGCCTCTCTACCGCCAGATAGGTTTGAGACCCTGAAAGGTCTCATAGACTCAGTCACAAGGGTCCCGGTGACAACAGCCAGGGTTTGCTTACAACTCTTGGGTCACATGTCGGCGTGCATGTACGTGGTCCGTCACGCCAGACTCAGGATGAGGCCCCTCCAGCTCTGGTTGGCCTCGAAGTTCTCCCAGGCCATGGACAGGATAGACAAGGTCCTCACCGGGCCGGACTCTGTGATCGCCTCCCTACGGTGGTGGTCCGCCCCAAACAACGTGCTCCAAGGGTTCCCGTTCAGGGACAGGGCCCCGTTGTTGGAGCTGGTGTCCGATGTGTCAGACCTGGGTTGGGGGGCCCACATGGGGAACTTTCAGACCCAAGGTCTGTGGTTGGCTCAACACCTGACCCTACATATAAACGTCAAGTTGCTCAGAGCGGTGCGGCCGGCATGTACGGCCTTCCGCTCACACCTGGAGGGCAAGGTAGTCAGGGTCCTCGCAGACAACACGGCCTCGATGTTCTATATCAACAGGCAAGGCGAGGCCCGATCCTCTGCTCTCTACCACAAAGCCCTCAGGCTGTGGGACTTCTGTATAGCCCACACATCCACCTGAAGGCCTTCCACCTACTGGGCTCCCGGAACGAGAGCGCGGATTGCTTGAGCAGGGACTTTTCCTCGCAACACGAGTGGTCCCTCCACCCAGAAGTGGCCCACCGGCTCTTCCAAAGGTGGGGAACTCCCCAGGTGGACCTATTCGCTATTTGGCAGAACCGGCGATGTCCCCGGTTCTGCTCCGGGGGAGTCTGGGGAGGGGCGCTATCTCTGATGCTTTTCTCCTGTCCTGGTCAGGTCGGCTTCTCTACGCCTTTTCCCCGTTCCCCCTAATCAGCAGGGTCCTGGAAAAGATAAAGTTGGACAAGGCCCAGGTCCTCCTGATTGCCCCGGCATGGCCCAGGCAGTATTGGTACGGGACCCTCATGGGCCTGGCAGTAGCTCCGCCGTGGCCGTTGCCCCTCTGCTTGGACCTGCTCTCTCAGGATCAGGGCCGCCTCCTCCATCCCAACCTAGCGGCTCTTCACCTCACGGCGTGGCTGCTCAGTGGTTAGGTGGAGAGGAAAGGACATGCTCAGAGCAGGTTAAGCGCGTCCTCCTCGAAAGTAGACGGCCCTCCACTCGCTTCGCTTATTTGGCAAAGTGGTCCCAGTTTTCTAGGTGGGCGGCAGACGTGGGTGTCTCCCCGGTGACCGCGCTGATCTAGCTTATCCTTGATTACCTCCTCCACCTGAGGGCCACCTGGCGCCCTCATCAGGTAAGGTGCACCTGGCAGCCATATCGGCCTTCCATCCGCCGGTGCGAGGGCACATGGTATTTTCCCATGCTAGGACTGGCCGGTTCCTTAAGGGTTTGGACCATCTTTTTCCGTATTCTAGATACCCGGTCCCACAGTGGGACCTAAACCTGGTGTTGGCTCGTCTCACAGGGCCCCCGTTTGAACAACTGGCCACGTGCTCCTGGCCTCACCTCTCGTGGAAGGTGGCCTTCCTGGTTGCAATCACGTCGGCCAGGCGATTCTTGGAGCTCAGGGCCCTGACCGCCGAGCCACCATACACGGTCTTTCATAAGGACAAGGTCCAGCTCCGCCCATACCCCGTGTTCCTCCCGAAGGTGGTCTCTGCCTACCACATGGGTCAGGACACTTTTCTATCGGTCCTTTGCCTCAAGCCTCACGCATCCAGTGAGGAGTGCCGTCTCCACACGCTCGATGTGTGGCCAGGAGCGGCTCTGTTTTTTGCCACCCCAAGCACGGCAGTCAGGCGGCCTTTGGCGGCACGCCTGCTTGTGGTCCGCTGGTCACGCGGATTCTGCGGCGTTTCTGCGGGTGATCTGCCGGTCCCGTGCCTTCGGCGTACCCGCCACCGAATTACCGCTGAAGCTGGAGGACCATTGGACCTCCCGCAGGCATGCCGCTGAAGGCTGCCTGACTGCCGCCCTCACGGCGACCGGCACGCCACCCCCTGCAGCTTGCCGCCCCAGGCACGCACTTGCTGCACTGATGCCTGGAGCCGCCCCTGTGTGCGGTGGGCTCTGGCTTTCTACCTCGAGCAGACTAAGCCTTTCAGAAAGTCCTGGCAACTGTTCATCGCCTCGGCTGAGCGTGCGAGGGGCCAGCCGATTTCCACTCAGCGGCTTTCCAACCTGATCACTTCATTCATCCGTTCCTGTTATGAACTGGCGGGTGTTCCCCTGCCACCCATTGTGAGGGCACACTCGATTCGGGTGCAGGCCTCGTCGGCTGCCTTCGTGGCTCATGTCCCCATCCAGGACATTTATAGGGCTGCCACGTGGTCTTCGGTTCACACGTTCACCTCGCACTATGCGATCGTCCCCCAGACTAGGGATGACGCTAGGTTTGGCAGGGCTGTCCTCCATCCTGGGAACTTGTGAGCTCCTACCCACCTCCAACAGATATAGCTTGGAATCACCTATTGTGGAATAGACATGAGCAATCACTCGAAGAAGAAAAGACAGTTACCTTTTCCGTAACTGGTGTTCTTGGACATCTGTTGCTCATGTCCATTCCACATCCTGCCCTCCTTCCCCTCTGTTGGAGTTGTCTGGCAAGAAGGAACTGAGGGTGGGGGGAGCGTGCAGTGCCCCTTATATCGTGCCAGGCAGGTGCCACTCCAGGGGCTGTGGGCGGCACGCCCCCCTATGGGTACTCTAGGGGGAAAAACTTCTGGCACTGGTGCATGTGGCGAGCACGCACACCTATTGTGGAATACACATGAGCAACACATCTTGAAGAACACCAGTTACGGAAAAGGTAACTGTCTTTTCCTACCAGAATCATAGAATCATAGAATATCAGGGTTGGAAGGGATCTCAGGAGGTCATCTAATCCAACCCCCTGCTCAAAGCAGGACCAATTCCCAACTAAATCATCCCAGCCAGGGCTTTGTCAGGCCTGACCTTAAAAACCTCTAAGGAAGGAGATTCCACCATCTCCCTAGGTAACCCATTCCGGTGCTTCACCACCCTCCTAGTGAAAAAGTTTTTCCTAATATCCAACCTAAACCTCCCCCACTGCAACTTGAGACCATTACTCCTTGTTCTGTCATCTGGTACCACTGAGAACAGTCTAGATTCATCCTCTTTGGAACCCCCTTTCAGCTAGTTGAAAGCAGCTATCAAATCCCCCCCCATTCTTCTCTTCTGCAGACTAAACAATCCCAGTTCCTTGAGCCTCTTCTCATAAGTCATGTGCTCCAGCCCCCTAATCATTTTTGTTGCCCTCTGCTGGACTCTTTCCAGTTTTTCCACATCCTCCTTGTAGTGTGGGTCCCAAAACTGGACACAGTACTCCAGATCAGGCCTCACCAATGTCGAATAGAGGGGAATGATCACGTCCCTCGATCTGCTGGCAATACCCCTACTTATACAGCCCAAAACGCCGTTAGCCTTCTTGGCAACAAGGGCACACTGTTGACTCATATCCAGCTTCTCGTCCACTGTAACCCCTAGGTCCTTTTCTGCAGAACTGCTGCCTAGCCATTCGGTCCCTAGTCTGTAACAGTGAATGGGATTCTTCTGTCCTAAGTGCAGGACTCTGCACTTGTCCTTGTTGAACCTCATCAGGTTTCTTTTGGCCCAATCCTCTAATTTGTCTAGATCCCTCTGTATCCTATCCCTACCCTCCAGCGTATCTACCACTCCTCCCAGTTTAGTGTCATCGGCAAACTTGCTGAGAGTGCAGTCCACGCCATCCTCCAGATCATTAATGAAGATATTGAACAAAACCGGCCCCAGGACCGACCCTTGGGGCACTCCGCTTGAAACCGGCTGCCAACTAGACATGGAGCCATTGATCACTACCCGTTGAGCCCGACGATCTAGCCAGCTTTCTATCCACCTTACAGTCCATTCATCCAGCCCATAGTTCTTTAACTTGCCGGCAAGAATCTGAGGAGTTTCCTGTGGACTGGCTAAATGGATACTTGAAATAGGCATTTTGCAGGTAGAAAGCCACAAACCAGTCTTGAGGCTTTAGGGGAATTGTGGAGGCTAGAAGTCACCATCCTGAGTTTGAAACAATGGATGAACCGGAGATGTTGAAGATCCAAAATGGGGGACAGCCTCCTTTCTTCATTGGAATGAAAAAATAACGGGAATAAAATCCCCCTGAACTCTCTGGGCACCTCCTCTACTGCTCTCAGGTGTTGAAGGAAGTCCATTTCTTGCTTCAACAGTATCTTGTAAGGGTCCCTGAGAAGGAAGAGGGAAGGTAGGAGGAGAAAGGGTATGAAGGGACTGGAACTGAATAGAATACTGCTTCTTCACAAGCACCAGGACTCAGTGGTCCGAGGTGATTGCAGTTCAGGTTTCCTGAAAACATGAGGGGTTACCAAAGGAGGACAGGTAGAAAGGAAAATATCCTTGGGTGGTTCTGTCAGGCTCTCCACATTGGCGTCAAATCTGCTGCCTTGTGGAAGCACCTGATTGTGGGGGCAGCTGAGGGAGGGGATCATCTTCAGTGGAAGCTCTTTCTGTAATATTCATGCTGTTGTATTGCATGGCAAGAAGGGAGAAAAACAAAAATTGAAACTTCAGAAATACCAGGTTTTGAATACTAAATAAAAATTATTGATTTGGAATGAAAACTTTAATTCAAAATTATTCAAATTGAAATTTTTCATTAGAAATTTTTTTTAGGAAGAAAATGTGTGTGTGACCAACTTTATAAAAACATTTCTATACATAAAAATGTGGGAATCTCCCTTTTCCAATGGGAAAAAATTCTTGGCTTCATTGCAGTCAATGGCAAAACTTCTGTTGGAGTTGATCAGGTTTTCACCTCTTGTTTCTAGTTCTAGCAGAGCACAAGATACCAAATATCCAGGTAATGACATTTTTACACATAGGAAAGCTGTTACAAACACAAGATTAAATATTAGCCATTCTTGGGCTTGGGCCTGTGTAATTTTGGCAGAGAAATTCCACATTTGAGGGGAAAAGAGAATCTCTTTGGCATTTTTTTTTTTTTTTTTTAACTGGCAGCTGTTTGAACCTGTTCCGAAGTTTGAAATGTTAGAATAAGTCGGAGGTAGTTGGCTTTGTAGGCAGGTGAGGTGGCCAATGATGATTTATTTGTAACATGGCTCTGAAATTTATCAGTGGCTATTATTGCCGGGGGTGTGGGTGTATACACAAGTTTATAATGGAAAATGTTGGGTTTCTGTAACTATTGCAGACATTCCGTACATCTGCTACAATAGAGGCTTTGATCCTGCAAACACTTCCATATGCAAATAGCCCACTGAAGTCAGAATAGAAAGCTTTGGGCTCTTTGGAGAAGAGAAGTTATAGAAATGGTAATGCTCTTTTTGATGGGTTAATAAAAGAACAAACTCAGAAGATTTAGCTGAAATAAACATCATCAGCCCAGCCTATTAATGTGTACGGCCTCCTGAGAGCACTTCGCAAAATAGGAAATAAATGCCAGGATTTTCTGTCTTTGTGACAAACTCCTTTTTATTTTCACTCTTTGTAGGAAAATTCGCAAGCTGCTTTCATCTTCTGAAGCGAAGCGAGCCGCCAGACGCCCTTACAAGCCCATTATCCTCCAGCCAGTCCAGGCAGTCCAGTTACGACAACCTATGAACGATGAACCCATCATAATTGAGGATTAAAACAAACTGAGCAGCCCTCACAATGCCAGTGGGTCTGCCTGAAAGAATCTCTCCTCTGATACATACTTGAGTTTTTATGGCTAAAGTGTTGAACTAACTGCTGAAGATTGGAAACCTGTAAGGAACTGTTTTGCATCTTTTAAACCCCTAAAAGGAACTCAGCCCCATCTGAGCCCTGATGACCACAGACTGCGCTCTCTCTCTTGCGCATGCTCTTTCCTCTCCTCTCCTCTCCTCTCCCTTTTTTATTTTTGGTAGCCTATTTTCCCCTCTTGCTTGTAGATTACTGCCTTTTTGTAGACATGTGGGAGGGAAGATCAGTTTAACTTATTAAGAGAACATGGAATAGTAATTTTAGCTTTGTTTCCTCTGACCTTTGAAGAGCTAGAATCCTATGTTTTGTGACTGAGCTCTTGTTGCTAACCATTTTTACGAGGCTGTGTTGTAAGATTTTTTTTTTCTTTTGTGGACGGTGCCATTTTTATTTCATTTTTGTTATTTCTTTTGTAGATAAAGTTCTGATCTGTAACTCAGATATTTGGAAATAGAGGATTTGAAAGCCAGCTTACAGGTTCAGCTAGTTTTCTTGGTCCTGTCCCTTGTGTTTTTTGGATAATTTGGCATGGCCAATTTTGCTTGTGCTCAGGCACAAGACAGAAACAACTCAGGCTGAAAAAGGAGTGAGCTAAGAACTGAAGAATCTTGCAGAACATTACATTAACACTGAAGAACTGAAGCCAGGTTACTGGAACTGGCTGTTTTATTCCAGTCAGTCCCAGGGAGATCTGGCCTGTGGCGTTTTTTACAGTAACCAGAATTTTGTGTCCTGCCTTCTGTCTGCTTCTGGAATCCTACGTGCTATTATAACAACAAGGACCAGCAGTAGTAGTAGTGCAACTAGTGTAATGAATTGCTTTGCTCCGGCTCCAAGAGTCAAGTCCACCAATGCCCAGGGACATTTTGCTTTGAATTCTAAACCTGTTTGTGCATCAGTGTTTTTGGACACACCTCTCCACGGGAAGCCTGGTTTCTGTTAAATTACATTACTGTACATCTCCCATCTTGAAGGGAATTTAAAGTTAAATTACAACTGGGTTTTAATTAGAACAGACTGTGTCTGAAATTGTGTTTTCCCCTTGACATCTTTGTGTTTGAGGTTTTTCTTTTTTTTGCATCTACTGAACATACTATGTATTAGCAAGTATGTAATTTTTTTCATAGGTCTTCTCATGGCAGTGCATTTGCAAAATGCCCTGCTTTGTTTTGACAGGTTGTAAACTATCATTTGCAACTTGTATTGATCTGTACATGTACCTGCCTCAAGCAGACACAGCACGTAATAATCCCCAAGTCATTCCATATGTGTCAGCAGTGAGATGAGCCAAAGTTGTATTTGGGTTATCACAGTCCAGCCATGATTCTGTGCAACACTGCTACCCCTCTGGGTGAGGTCGAAAGGAATCTCCACAGAACAAAAACAGTTCAGTTAACTTTACTTAATAAACCTGGAACCTGAGCTTTTGTGAAACTGCTGTTTTTTTGTCTATGTTCTGAAACGTTAACTCAAACTTGACCTTTGCCAAGGCACCATCTGTCTGTAGAATGTGGAGCTGCACCTGCTTCCTAGAAATTGCTTTGATTGAAAAGTGCTTGGATAACTGTGCTGCTGTGAACTATAACTTCTTCACGTGTGTTTGGCCTGTCAGTCTGTTATTTTGGGCAAACCTAATTCATAGTTTGATCCCACCAATATACTCAGTATATGTCTAACTACGTTTTAAAACCTGCGGCAGCAACTCAGAATCCAGCTCTAAAGACTTAGGGTTGCGCTGCGGTGCTAAAAACAGATATGTAGACATTTGGGCTTGGGTTCTGAAACTCACCCTGCTCCCCGGCCTTCAGAGCCTGAGCCTGAACATCTACACAGCTGTTTTTAGTGCCGTAGCATTAACCCATGCTTTGAGACTCGCTGCTGGGGGTTTTAAAATGCAGTATAGGCATAGTCTGAGATACTGCTAACCTTTTAGAGTCTGAAAGGTTAAATTATTTTTCTCTCCTGCACCATGGCTCTTTTAGGGATGAGAGTACAGGACTCTGAAAACTGCCCTGCATGCAAACAATAGATTTGACACTGAAGCTTTTGAATGAGCCTATTGTATGTGTGACCCATACCATCACACTAAGCAGGGGCGCAAGTGTGACATGGAAGGATAGAATCCCAGTGGGTTAACTTCTGAATATGTGGCCATTTAAATATTTCCCTTCCGCATTAACTCACTACCAAGACAAGCAAAGTTAGTTCAGCTGCAGTGCTTTAGAGTGGGGACAAACTGATTCCTGTAGCTTGTACTATTTGTGCTGCTGCCACACAGTTTATATTCTCCCTTTACTGCTGATCCCTAACTTGAAAAACCAGAGCGGACAGGCAGGGGCTGAAAGAAACGTCAGATTTGCAAGGCAGCCCTGTCCAGTAGCACTGTATGTGCTAGGCCATGGTGGAATGTTGGTGTAGTAATGCGGATTTATGCCTGCAGTACCACTTCCTGCACTAAGTTTTCCTTTGTTTTTCATGAACATATGGCACAACTCCACCCTTTGCATGTGAGATGTGATGAGAGAGACTGCCTCAGGCTGTTCGCTACAGGAAGGCCTCAAGTCCAGTGGCATGTGACTTTCCTCTAGGAAGAGGAGAACAGCCTGAAGGGACTCTGGAAGTTGCAAAATTTAGTCCTTGCAGGCCGCTTTGAAAATACTCCTTATTTTCATTTTGTCACCGCAGGACGGGATGCAGAGATAAAGTTTCTTGACACCTTAAATGGCTGCTTCTTGGAGCAGCTAGTCCTGGAACCCACAAGAGGAGAGGCAATTCTTGATTTAGTCCTAAGTGGAGCAGAAGCTCTGGTCCAAGAGATGAATATAGCTGGGCCCCTTGGTAATAGTGACCATGATGTAATTAAATTTAAACATCCTTGTGGTGGGGAAAACACCACAGCAGGCCAATACTGTAGCATTTAGTTTCAGAAAGGGACACTACACAAAAATGAGGAAGTTAGTTAAACAGACATTAAAAGGTACAATGCCAAAAGTAAAATCCCTGCAAGCTGCATGGAAACTTTTTAAAGACACCATAATAGAGGCTCAACTTACATGTATAACTCCAATTAAAAAACATAGAGACCAAAAATAGTGCCACGGTAGCTTGGCTTAACAAAGTAAAAGGAGCAGTGAAAGGCAAAAAAGGCATCCTTTAAAAAGTGGAAGTTAAATCCTAGTGAGGAAAATAGAAAGGAGCATAAACTCTGGCAAATGAAGTGTAAAACTATCATTAGGAGGGCCAAAAAAGAATTTGAAGAACAGCTAGCCAAAGACTCAAAGTAATAGCAAAAAAAAATTTAGGAACATCGGAAGCAGGAAGCCTGCTAAACAACCAGTGGGGACGATTGAGATGCTAAAGGAGCACTCAAGGATGATAACTAAATGAAACTAAATTAATTCTTTTCATTGGCTTCACGCCTGAGGGAGATTTCCAAACCTGAGCCATTCCTTTTAGGTGACAAATCTGAGGAACTGTCCCAGATTGAGGTGTCATTAGAGGAGGTTTTGGAACAAATTGATGAGCTCAACAGTAATAAGTCACCAGGACCAGATGGTATTCACCCAAGAGTTCTGAAGGAGCTCCAATCTGAAATTGCAGAACTACTAACTGTAGTCTGTAACCTATCATTTAAATCAGCTTCTGTACCAAATGACTGGCGCATAGCTAATGTGACACCAATTTTTAAAAAGGGCTCCGGAGGTGATCCCAGCAGTTACAGGCCAGTAAGCCTGACTTGAGTACCGGGCAAACTGGTTGAAACTATAGTAAAGAACAAAATTGTCAGACACATAAATGACATAATTTGTTGGGGAAGAGTCAACATGGTTTTTGTAAAGGGAAATCATGCCTCACCAATCTACTAGAATTTTTTGAGGGTGTCAACAAGCATGTGGACAAGGGAATCCAGTGGCTATAGTGTTCTTAGATTTTCAGAAAGCCTCTGCCAAGGTTCCTCACTAAAGGCTTTTAAGCAAAGTAAGCTGTCATGGGATCAAGAGGGAAGGTCCTCTCATGGATTGGTAACTGGTTAAAAGACAGGAAACAAAGGGTAGGAATAAAGGGTCAGTTTTCAGAATGGAGAGTGGTAAATAGTGGTGTCCCCCAGGGATCTGTACCGGGATCAGTCCTATTCAACATATTCATAAATGATCTGGAAAAAGGAGTAAATAGTGAGGTGGCAAAATTTGCAGATAATACAAAACTACTCAAAATAGTTAAGTCCCAAGCAGACTGCAAGGAGCTACTAAAGGATCTCTCAAAACTGTGTGACTGGGCAACAAAATGGCAGATGAAATTCCATGTTCATAAATGCAAAGTAATGCACAGTGAAAAACATAATCAAATGATGGGGTCTAAATTCGCTGTTACCACTCAAAGAGAGATTGGGGATATAATTCTCTGAAAACATCCACTCAATGTGCAGCGGCAGTCAAAAAAGCAAACAGAATGTTGGGAATCATTAAGAAAGGGATAGATAGTAAGACAGACAATATCATATTGCCGCTGTATAAATCCATAGTATACCCACATCTTGAATACTGTGTGCAGATGTGGTCAGCCCATCTCAAAAAAGATATATTGGAATTGAAAAATGATTAGGGGTATGGAACGGCTTCCATATGAGGAGAGATTAATAAAACTGGGACTTTTCAGCTTGGAAAAGAGATGACTAAGGGGGGATATGATAGAGGTCTATAAAATCATGACTGGTGTGGAGAAAGTAAATAAGGAAGTGTTATTTACTCCTCATAACACAAGAACTAGGGGTCACCAAATGAAAAAGCAGGTTTAAAACAAAGAAAAGGGCTTTTTTTTTTTTAATTTTATTTTATACAATGCACAGTCAACCCGTAGAACTCCTTGCTAGAGGATGTTGTGAAGGCCAAGACCATAACAAGGTTCAAAAAAGAACTAGATAAATTCATGGAGGATAGGTCCATCAATGGCTATTAGCCAGGATGGGCAGGGTTGGTGTCCCTAGCCTCTGTTTGCCAGAAGCAGGGGAGGGGCAACAAGGGATGGATCACTTGATGATTGATTACCTGTTCTGTTCATTCCCTCTGGAGCACCTGGTATTGACCACTGTCAGAAGACAGGATACTGGGCTAGATGTCCCCAGCCTTTGAGGTCCCCAGCCATAATAAAAAATGACACACGAAAACAAAATAAGGCACCAAAAAAAGTGAAACATAATTTGAATATTTTTTTATTTAACAAATGCTTTTCTAGCCCTTTTCTGTGCAAATGGGGGAAATGGAGAACAATCCCTGCAGTCTCTGTGTTCCACCTAGTGGGTCGGGGACAGGCCAGATCCCTTTCCAAATTAGACCTTCCCTTCTGGTGTTGCTCACAGACCAGGTCAACTCCTCCTGTATCCGATCAGGAGTTGGGGGGAACCCGGGCCCGCCCTCTACACCGGGTTCCAGCCCAGGGCCCTGTGGATAGCAGCTGTCTACATTGTCCCCTGTATCAGCTGCGTGACAGCTACAGCTACAACTCCCTGGGCTACTTCCCCATGGCCTCCACCCAGCACCTTCTTTATCCTCACTGCAGGATCTTCCCTCTGAAGCCTGATCATGCTTGTACTCCTCAGTCCTCCAGCAGCACGCCACCTCACTCCTTGCTCGTCCTCCACTAACTGATGGGAGGTCCTTTTTTTTTTTTTTTTAAACCAGGTGTCTGATTAGTCTGCCTACCATAATTGATTCTAGTCTGAGTGGTCACGGTTCTCACAGACAACACTGCCTCGATGTTTTACATCAACAGGCAAGGTAGGGCCCGCTCCTCTGCCAGGAAGCCCTCAGGCTGTGGGACTTCTGTATAGCCTACGATATTTGCCTACAAGCCCACCACTTACTGGGTGCCCGGAACTCGTGGGCGGATCGCCTGAGCCGAGGCTTCTCCTCTCAGCACGAGTGGTTGCTACACCCAGAGGTGGTGCACAGGATTTTCCAAAAATGGGGCACTCCCCAGGTGGACCTTTTCATAACACAGCAGAACCACTGGTGTCCCCACTTCTGCTCCAAGTGGGGGCTGGGCACAGATGCCGTCTCCGATGCCTTCCTCCTATTCTGGTCGGGCCAGCTTCTCTATGCCTTCCCCCCGATCCCGCTGATCAGCAAGGTCTTGGAGAAGATAAAAACGGACAGGGCCCGGGTCCTCCTGATCGCCCAGCATGGCCCAGGCAACATTGGTATGGGACTCTCATGAGCCTGGCAGTCGCCCGGCCATTACCATCCCGCCCAGACCTGCTCTCCCAGGACCAGGGCCACCACATCCACCTCAACCTAGCAGCACTCCACCTCACGGCATGGCTGCTCAATGGTTAGGCCAGGAGGACTTGCTCGGAAGGGGTTCAGCGCGTCCTCCTGGAAAGTAGACGGCCCTCCACACGTCAGGGAGTTTCTTGAGCAGATGGTGTAGTTTCTTTTGGTACTCCTCAGTGGGATCGGAGGATAGTGGACTGTAGAATGTGGTGTTGGAGAGTTGCCTGGCAGCCTTCTGTTCATAATCCGACCTGTTCATGATGACTACATCAACTCCTTTGTCAGCCCCTTTGATTATAATGTCAGAGTTGTTTCTGAGGCTGTGGATGGCGTTGTGTTCTATACGGCTGAGGTTATGGGGCAAGTGATGCTGTTTGGGAGTGGACCACATCCACCCTGACTGAATTGGCCTTGTCAACACTGGTTCTCCACTTGTAAGGTAACTCCCTTCTCTTCATGTGCCAGTATATTTATGCCTGTATCTGTAATTTTCACTCCAAGCATCTGAAGAAGTGGGGTTCTTCTCCGAGTGCTTGTTCACGTCCATTCCACATTAGGTGTGCGCGCGCCGCGTGCACGAATCGTCGGAAACTTTTTCCCTCAGCGGCTCCCGTCGGGCCCGCAGGGTCTCCCTTCCCGCCAGAGCGGCGCCCCGCCCTCACGTATATATACCCCTGCCGGCCCGACCCTCCCTCAGTTCCTTCTTACCGGCCGTGGCGACGTTGGAACAACTCTGTCTCTCGCCTGAGAGTGTCCCTTAGCATAGCCATTAGCAATAGTTAGCAGTTCATAATATAGTTAAGTGTTTTAGTGTTAAGTAGTTGATTAGTTCTTCCCAAGGACCAAAATCTCTTGGTGATAGGGGTTTGGTCAACCCCGGCACCGGCCCTGGGCGGCGGGGCATGCCGCACGCCCAAGGCTTTAAGGCGTGTGCCGCGTGCCGCAGGCCTATGCCAGTGAGCGACCCGCACGAGTCGTGTCTCCGTTGCCTCGGGGAAGCTCACCAGAAGGAGCGCTGTAAAATTTGTAAGGCCTTCAAGCCCAGAACTAAAAAAGAGAGAGAATTTCGCCTTAGACAGCTCCTCATGGAGACGGCGTTACAGCCCTCCTCTTCCGCGGCACCGTCCACTTCGGTGCGGAGTGCCCCGGCATCGGTCCGCGACCCGACACCGGCGGCGCAGACTAAGCCCACGGTACCGCCAAGGCGGGAACACGCCCGGCATCGATCTTCTTCGCCGGCCAAGTCGAAGGGCCAGCCTAAGGCCCGGGGGCGCTCCCCGCACAAGAAGGCGGCACCGGCGAAGACCGCAAGTGCGGCCAAGGCCGTGACGGCCCCGATACAGGTCCCGGTACCAGTGGCTCCGGCGCCGAAGGGCCCGTCGAGCCCCGGGACAAGCGCGTCGAGTGAGGAGGATGGGCTGGAGGAACTGTTGGAACAGCCCTCCACCCCGGACACATTTGAGGCAGCAAAGGACCTCATTGAATTGTCCTCCGAAAGCACACTCCGCGCTACAGACATTCCGCCGCGACTGCCATCCATGGGCAAACCGGCGATGATGCGCCCGTCGCGGTCGCCATCTCGGCACCGTTCACGGCGCCGGTCCCGGTTGAGCTCCGCCTCGGTGGACTCCCGGCTTTCCGCCGCACAACGGACCACAAAACAGTCAGGGCCCGATGCGAGCGTGGCACCGCCCCAGCAGCCCGGCTCGAGCAGGCGCCGGGACGCTTCGATGGCGAGGCTCCCAAGACCATCCTCCCGCAGCCGCTCCCGGTCCCGCGGTCAACAGTACCGTTCCAGGTCCAGATCGGCACGCCGCTACTCACGGTCCCGGTCCCGACGGCACCGCTCCCCGACACCGGACCAGCACCGCCCCACGGCACCGCCGTGGCCCTCTAGGTCACCGTCCCTAGCATCGGAAGAGGGCTCGGGTCTTTCCAGATATGGCCGCAGAGGGCATGCCGCTAGAGAGCACGAGGCCTCTTGGCAGCCGCATTGGAGCCATCCTGGACAGTGGCCGTTCTGGACGCCGTGGGCCTATCATCAGCAAGGCCCTCCGTCCAGAACCTCGAGATCGGGCCCCTCAGGAGACCGGTCCCGCTCCCCACGGTGCCGCCCTATCTCCCGTGCGGAGGCCACGGTCTCCAGACCACCGGACGCAGAGAGGGCGGACTCGGCACCGAGCCCGGCACCGTCCCTGACTCAGGGCAGGGGGCGCACCCCGGAGGACCGCCCCGCTGAGGAGGAGCTACAGGAGGACGAGGACGCTCAAAAGGCCATGACCTCCTCCTCCTCGCCGGACGAAGCCGTGGCGGGCACGACAGTGTCCGGCCCTCCCCCTATTGACCACCGGGCGCACCAGGACCTGCTCCGCCGGGTGGCCCTCAATTTGGGACTACAAGCAGAGGAGACGGTTGAGCAGGAGGACCCGATGGTGGACATTCTGAGCCCAGAGGGTCCCTCCAGGATCGCACTCCCGCTCATAAAAACGGTCCAGGCAAACTATAAGACCGTATGGCAAACGCCAGCCTCCTCTGCGCCAACCGCAAAAGGCGTAGAAAGAAAGTACTTTGCCCCGTCCAAGGGGTTTGACTTTCTCTTCTCCCATCCGACCCCATGTTCGTTGGTCGTCTCGGCGGTTAACGAACGGGAAAGGCATGGCCAGCAGGCCCCAGCACCCAAGGCCAAGGAAGCAAAATGACTAGACCTATTTGGCAGGAAGGTCTATTCGTCCGGAGGCCTCCAGTTGCGGATCGCAAACCAGCAAGCGATCCTAAATAGGCACAACTTTAACTCATGGGCGTCAGTGTCCAAGTTCAAGGATGCCTTGCCTCAGGGCTCGCAACCTGAGTTTGCGGCCATAGTGGACGAGGGGAAGGCGGTGGCCAAAACCTCTTTACAGGCCTCACTTGACTCTGCCGACGCAGCCGCTAGAACAATTGCGTCAGGTGTGGTGATGAGACGCTCTGCATGGCTGCAATCTTCTGGCCTTCCTCCGGAGGTACAAAATACCCTCCAGGACCTGCCGTTCGAGGGTTCGGGCTTATTTTCAGAGCAGACAGACGCCAGGCTGCACAGCCTCAAGGACTCTCGGGCTACCCTTAAGTCCTTGGGGATGCACACCCCTGTGACACAGAGGAAGCCGTTCAAGCCCCAACCTCCACAGAGGCAGTACCATCCTCGCCCTCGGCAGGAACCATACCGTAGACGGGGAAGGGACAATAGGCGTAGGCGCAATAATACGCCTAACCAAGGCCAAAACCAGGGCCAAAACAAGCCGCAGCCGGGAAATAAACAAGGATTTTGAAGCTGCGCTCGAGGACAGTGTACCCATCTCTTCTCCGGATCCCCCCCTGGGTTTCAGGGACCGCCTGTCCCATTGTTTCCGTGCCTGGTCTCATATAACATCAGACCGTTGGGTCCTGCGCACGGTGGAGTCAGGTTACGCCCTCCAGTTCTCCTCGCCCCCTCCCTCCCACCCACCACCCCCGTCCCTCTTCAGGGACCCCTCTCACGAGCAACTCCTCATACAGGAGGTACAGACCCTCCTCGAAGTGGGGGCGGTGGAGGAGGTTCCTCTGGACCTCAGAGGAAGAGGGTTCTATTCCAGATACTTCCTCATCCCCAAAGCGAAAGGGGGCCTCCGTCCTATCCTGGACCTTCGCAAGCTAAACAAGTACTTGCAAAAACCACGTTTCCGTATGGTCTCCCTTGGTACCATCATTCCTTCCCTGGATCCGGGGGATTGGTACGCTGCCCTCGATATGAAAGACGCCTATTTTCACATCGCCATTCGCCCGGCCCACCGGCGTTTCCTGCGCTTCACTATCCAGCAGCGTCATTTCCAGTTTACGGTCTTGTCCTTCGGCCTGGCAACAGCCCCACGTGTCTTCACGAAATGCATGTCGGTGGTAGCCACCTTTCTTCGAAAAAGACGGATGCGCGTCTACCCGTACCTGGACGATTGGCTCCTGGCGGGCCGGTCGGAGGCAGAGGTCCGCGCCCATGTGGCACTGGCGTTACAAGTATTCTGGGAACTTGGTCTGTTGGTCAATGTGCCCAAGTCATCGCTAGTCCCCACACAGAGGCTGGACTTCATAGGAGCAGTCCTGGACTCGGTGGCGGCACGGGCGAGTCTTCCCGTATCGCGATTCCTGGCTATCAAGGAGGCCGTGACCTCCATTCAGCGATTCCCTACGACCACGGCCAGATGTTGCCTGCAACTCCTGGGGCACATGGCAGCGTGCACACACGTAGTCGGGCTCGCCCGTCTCAGACTCTGGCCGCTGCAGCTGTGGTTGGCTCAGGTGTATCGCCCCAACAGAGACCCCTTGGACATGGTCGTCACGATCCCGGCTCGGGTGTCGAACGCTCTCCGTTGGTGGCTCGATCAACAGCAGGTTTGCGCGGGGGTCCCGTTCGCCGCCCCACAACCGACTCTGACGCTAGTAACAGACGCGTCAGACCTGGGTTGGGGAGCGCACTTAGGGGACCAGCGCACTCAGGGCTTGTGGTCCAGGGAGGAACGGTTGCTCCACATCAACCTGAAGGAGCTGAGGGCGGTTCGCCTCACCTGCCAGACCTTTCACGCCACCATAAGAGGACACAGCGTGTCAGTTCTGACAGACAACACTACCGCTATGTTTTACATAAACAAGCAGGGCGGGTCCCGGTCCTCTCCCCTCTGTCACGAGGCTCTCCTCCTCTGGGACTTCTGCATAGCCCATTCAGTACAACTTCGGGCAGCATATCTCCCCGGGGTCCAGAACGGGCTAGCGGACCGTCTCAGCCGGTCCTACCTCAGGCACGAGTGGAGGCTGAGACGAGACATCCTCCGTTCTATTTTCCTGAGGTGGGGGTTTCCCCAGGTGGACCTGTTTGCCAGCAAGGGCAACAGCCAGTGCCCGCAATTCTGCTCGTTCCAGGGTCACAGTCCAGGCTCAATGGCGGACGCCTTTGCAATCCCGTGGGGCGGAAGCCTGAAGTACGCCTTTCCCCCGTTCCCACTCATTCACAGGGTCCTCCTAAAGGCCCGCAGGGACAGGGCGACAGTCATCCTAATCGCCCCGGCGTGGCCACGCCAACACTGGTTCACAACTCTGTTGGAACTGTCCGTGACCGCTCCGATAGCCCTTCCCCTCCATCAAGACCTCATCACTCAGGATCGGGGTCGCCTACTCCACCCGAACCTGCCGTCGCTGCATCTCACGGCATGGCTTCTCTCTGGCTAAGTGAGGTGGAGCACAGGTGTTCCCACGAGGTCCAGCAAATCCTCCTTGGTAGTAGGAAACCCTCCACGAGGGCAGCCTACCTGGCCAAGTGGAAGCGCTTCTCCCTGTGGTGTGAGCCTCAACACTCACAGCCTTTACAGGCCTCGATACCACTGATTCTGGACTACTTGCTGCACCTCAAGCGTCAAGGCCTCGCCCCCGCTTCTATTAAGGTGCATCTGGCCGCCATTTCGGCGTTCCACCCTGGGGAATCGGGCAGATCCGTGTTCTCCAACCCCACGGTGGTCCGATTCCTCAAGGGTCTGGAGCGGGTGTTCCCCTACTCGCGCCCTCCTATACCCCCGTGGAACCTCAATCTGGTCCTCACTAAGCTTATGGGGCCGCCCTTTGAACCCCTGGCCTCTTGCTCCCTCACGCACCTTTCATGGAAGGTCGCGTTCCTCGTGGCCATCACCTCGGCTAGGAGGGTGTCGGAGTTGAGGGCCCTCACCTCGGAGCCCCCTTATACCGTCTTTTATAAAGATAAGGTGCAGCTTAGGCCTCACCCTAAATTCCTCCCAAAGGTGGTTACGAATTTTCACATGGGGCAGGACATTTGTTTACCAGTATTCTTCCCTAAGCCCCATACGGACCCAAGCCATCGCAGCCTACATACCCTGGATGTTAGGCGGGCATTGGCTTTTTATCTGGACCGTACCCGGCCTTTCCGTAAATCGTCTCAGCTGTTCGTGGCCGTTGCGGAACGCATGAAGGGCCAGCCTATTTCTACGCAACGCCTGTCGGCGTGGATCGTGCGTTGCATACGTACGTGTTACGAGCTCGCCAACATGCCTGCTCCTCAGATCAGGGCTCACTCCACTAGAGCCCAGGCGTCCTCGACGGCCTTCTTGGCACAGGTCCCGCTCCAGGAGATCTGCAAGGCAGCCACCTGGTCGTCAGTGCATACCTTCACAGCCCACTACGCGGTCCACCATCAGACCAGAGATGATGCAGTGGTCGGCAGGGCGGTGCTGCAATCAGTTATTCCTTGACTCCTACCCTCCTCCAATGGTAAGCTTGCGAGTCACCTAATGTGGAATGGACGTGAACAAGCACTCGAAGAAGAAAAGACGGTTACTTACCTTCTGTAACTGTTGTTCTTCGAGATGTGTTGTTCACGTCCATTCCACTTCCCACCCTCCTTCCCCTCTGTCGGAGTCACCGGCAAGAAGGAACTGAGGGAGGGTCGGTCCGGCAGGGGTATATATACGCGAGGGCGGGGCGCCGCTCTGGCGGGAAGGGAGACCCTGCGGGCCCGACGGGAGCCGCTGAGGGAAAAAGTTTCCGACGATTCGTGCACGCGGCGCGCGCACACCTAATGTGGAATGGACGTGAACAACACATCTCGAAGAACAACAGTTACAGAAGGTAAGTAACCGTCTTTTTTTTACCCACGAAAGCTAATGCCCAAATAAATTGGTTAGTCTTTAAGATGCCACCGGACCAGGGGCGGCTCCAGGCACCAGCGCAGCAAGCAAGTGCCTGGGGCGGCAAGCTGTTGGGGGGCAGCCTGCCGGTCGCTGTGAGGGTGGCAGGCAGGCCACCTTCGGCGGCATGCCTGCGGGAGATCTACCGGTCCCACAGCTTAGGCAGCAATTCAGCGGCGGGGACGCCGATGGTGCGGCACTGGCGGACCTCCTGCAGGCATGCTGCCGAATCCACATGACCAGCGGACCGCCTGCAGGTGCGCCGCCGAAAGCCGCCTGACTGCTGTGCTTGGGGCGGCAAAAAACATAGAGCCGCCCCTGCACCGGACTCCTTGTTGTTTTTGTGGATACAGACTAACTCGGCTACCCTTCTGATACTACATATGAAGTAGCTTAAAGTGACCACTTGAGGGCGCCAAGTCTGCAGTTTCAGTAACTGGAACAATGTGAACACATTAATGTGACTACTAGAATGTTACTCTGATTATTTAAAATCAGACTGATCAGTCTCCTGGAGGATATCCCATAGTGCACTGGCCTCTGGGGATCACATGGCTGCTGCTTAATAGGGCTTTTCTGTAATCTTTGCTCTCCTGTGGCAGACTGCATTTAGCCTGGCCTTGGGAGAGGGCAGACTAAGATTTTAATTTAGCACCTGGTGGGTCATGCTCTATCCCAGTAAGTGAACTATGCTGAGATTCATGAGGGGCAGATCTCACAGTCTGCATCCTCAGCTCTAGCGCTCCTTAACAGCCTGATTGCCCTTACCAAAACCCTGTCAGGCCATCTCCCATTGTGATCCACTTCCCGCATCTCGCCAACGTCTCTCTCTCCCCTTCGAAGGGGGCTTTGAAAACCATTCTTCCCCAGAAGTAGTTATGCAGGGCAGTGGTTCTTGTCAGGGCCTCGTAAGCAGGGGAAGTGATTCATCACTGGAGTCCTGTCCGTACCCTACCCCAATCAGCTGCTGGACTTTGGCCACTTCCCTAATCAGCCACTGGGACTGCTGTCCAGATGCCTTCCTGAGCTATGTTCTTAAGGTCAAGTTCTAAAGAGACTCTTAAGGGAGCTAGCTGTAAATTACATCACATGGCCTAATTAGACTCAACCATTTAGAGATGATGTCATATCTCTGTGATTGGCACCCTCTAAGTCAGTGGGTCTCAACCAGGGGTACGTGTGCCCCTGGGGGTACTCAGAGGTCTTCCAGGGGTACATCAACTCATCTAGATATTTGCCTAGTTTTACAAGAGGCTACATCAGGGGTCAGCAACCTTTCAGAAGTGGTGTGCCGAGTCTTCATTTATCCACTCTAATTTAAGGTTTCCCGTGCCGGTAATACATTTTAACGTTCTTTTAGAAGGTCTCTCTCTCTCTCTCTCTCTATATATATATATATATATATCTATATATATATATCTATATCTATATATCTATATATCTATATCTATATATCTATATATATATTCTATAACTAAACTATTGTCATATGTAAAGTAAACAAGGTTTTCAAACTGTTTAAGAAGCTTCAATTAAATTAAAATGCTGATCTTATGCCGCCAGCCCGCTCAGTCCGCTGCCAGCCTGGGGTTCCGTTCACCTAGGCTGGCAGCGGGTGCTGAGTAGGACCGGCGGCCAGAACCCCAGCTGGCAAGGGGCCAGCAGCCAGAACCCCAGACCGGTAGCTGGCTGAGTGGGGACGGCAGCCGGGACCCCAGACCAGCAGTGGGCTGAGCGGCTGAGCCCGCTCCTGCTAAGCCCGCTGCCGTTCTGGGGTCCCGGCCCTGCCCACATAGAGTGGGTACCTATCTTCTCCCTGGTTTTAGCCCATTTTCTTCCTCTCTGCACTGAGCTGAGGGTGGGAGTGCACTAAGCACAGGGTTGGGGGCAAAGGAGCAGGTTGGGGTGTAGGGTCTGGCCAGGAGCTAGAATGAAGGAGGGGGCTCAGGATTGGGGCAGAAAGATTGGGTGTGGCGTACTTACCTGGGCAGCTCCCATTTGGTGTGAGGGGTGCAGGTGGGAATGTGGGGGGGGTGCAGGAGCTCCCATTTGGTGCTGGGGGTGGGGCTGGGGATGTGGGGGGGTTCAGGAGTCAGGGCAGGGTGCTGGGGGTGTGTGAGGAGGGTGCAGGAGTCAGGGCAGAGGGCTGGGGGCATATGAGGGGGTGCAGGAGTCAGGGCATGGGGTGGGGGGGGCTGGGTATGTGTGGGGGGGCTGGAGTCAGGGCTGGGATTGTGGGGGGTGCAGGGGTCAGGGCAGGGGGCTGGGCGGGGGTGCAGGGGTCAGGGTAGAGGGCTGGGGGAGTGTGAGTGGGGGTAGGGTGGGGAGCGGGGTGGGAGTTGGGACTCCTGGGCTCCGGGAAGGGGCTGGTCTCTGATGCTCGGGGGAGGAGTGCTGGGAGCGAGGACTCTGGATTCCTAGGTTTCCAGCTGGGCTCTAGTTGTTCGAGGGGGTGGGGGGCAGACGGAGACTAGGGCTCCGGACTCCTGGGTTCTGCCCTCAATGCTGGAGGGGAGTGGGGTCCAGTGACCTGGGGTAGCGAAAGAGGCGCGACCCAGCTGTTCCCAGAGTCCAGCAGGTGGTGAGCTGCAGCCCCTGGGCTCGGGTTCGGGCTGTGGGACGCGGCCTGCTCCAGTACAGAGCTGAGCTCATCCCGGCACCGGGGCTCCAATCCCGAGGCAGCCTGCCTGAGTCCAGGGAGCGGGGCCGGCCGTGCTCGGGGCAGGTGCACGGCGCAGCTGGGACCCAAGACCCTTCCCCACTTACAGGCCTCGCGGGCGCTGCGACTCCTGTGGGGCCGGGTCCCTCTTCTTGTCCCAGCCGGCGGGGCTGCTTCCCAGACACACTAATCCGGAAACACAACCTCCCGCCGGAAGTGACAGAGGTCAGCAAAGCATGTGCAAATGCCAGCGGGAGGGGCGGAGAAGAGCAGGCCGGGCAGGATTTTTAATGGCACACTGCTGCCTGCTGGGGTCCCAGCCGCCGGCCCTGCTCACGCGTGCCATAGGTTGCCGACCCCTGGGCTACATAAAAAGCACTAATGAAATCAGTACAAACTAAAATTTCATACAATGACTTGTTTCTACATACTATACACTGAAATGTAAGTACAATATTTATATTCCAGCTGATTTATTTTATAATTATATGGTAAAAACGAGGCAGTAAGCAATTTTTCAGTAACAGCGTGCTGTGACACTTTTGTATTTTTGTCCAATTTTGTAAGCAAGTAGTTTTTAAGTGGGGTGAAACTTGGGGGTATTCAAGACAAATCAGACTCCTGAAAGGGGTACAGTAGTCTGGAAAGGTTGAGAGCCACTGCTCTAAATTTTATTTTGCTGCCTATTACCATAGTATCTGAGCACCTTCCATGTAAATCAATAGCAAAGTCCCTAGTGGAGTTTATGGAGTCTCTAGCATTTCTCCCTTGATGAGGTCAGCAGCATTCTCATTGGGGGTAGGTTGTTTTTAGGGTTGGGAGGGGTTTGGAAATAAAAAGGATGTTTGACTTGAGTGTCACATATGGTGGAAAGGCTGTCTCAAAGAGGAAGGCTTGGCAGCATTTCCTAAAGCTGGTCAGACTCTGGATTAACCTGATCTCCTCTGGAAATTGTCCCATAGTTGTGTCCCCTTGATCGAGAAAGCTTTGGTCTCAGCTCTCAGTTGCTTTGTGTGATGCATTGCCCCAGGGAAGCAGACAGATAATAGATCTAAATTCTGTCTTTGATGTAGCTGGGGCTTGATCCATTAATTGCTTTGAAGCTCAGGACCAAGGCTTAAACCAGCATTGGAAGCTGATTAGGAGCCATGGAGGGACTTGAATATAGGCCTGATGCTCTCAGCAGCCTCAGCCATGGAGAAGGTAGGCAGCTATGTTCTGTACCAGTTGGAGTCTGTTCATCATTGGTCTCAAGTAGATATTGCGGCGATAGTATAGATCCCTTGGAACCCTGCAGGTGAGGGCCTTGCGAGAGCAGGCGTGGTTACCCATCACCACTGTGGGCCCTGCGGGAGAGAAATGAATGGAGCTGTTGTAGAGCTGGGCCATGCACTCGCTGTCTTGAGGTGGGTGAGTAGTACCCTGTGGTCCATTGTGTCAAGTCTGCAGAGAGGCCCAGCAGCGTGAGCACAGGGATCTTACCTGTGTGCATGGCCCTGAGCAGATTCTTAGTGCCACTACAGTTGTCTCTGTACAGTGCCTGGTCTGGGCCCTGATTGTTAGGCATCCAGGATGTTGGCTAATGTCACATTGTTGTAGGAGCTTGGTGGTTACTTGCAGTCTAACTTGATGCCAAGGAACGGGCATTGGGGGATGGAGTAGGAACAAACCATTAACATGTGAGGTTAGTTAGTTTCTTTCCCTGCTACAATCCTCTACAGGCGGCCCCTCTGCACAAGTAGCACCAACTTACGCTCAGACTGATGGTGTGTGTTCATGCACACACATCTACAATGCGATTCTGTCCTGCCCTGAGTGCTGCTGTGCAGCCATCAGGTCACTGCTAGCTTTTGGCGGAGTGCCCTTTCTTTGCCCATACTCTGCCTGTTTTACCTTTTACTCCTGAGAGCAAGGAGGTAGGCATGCAGTGGGCTTGAAACTTCAGCCAAAGTGTGGGGGGCTCAGACTCCCTTAACTGCCTCACTTCGCCTTCAGTGGAGCATGTCAGGCTCAAAACTTGTTGCACACTGTAATAGGACAAGCAGCCTCAAGGTATTTGTTTAGCCAGTGCAGCGATGTTGTGTAGGTCAAACATCAATAAGCAGGTGAGTCAGTCTTACATGGTGATCGGCCCAGCTTCAGCAGCTTAGACTCATCTCTGAGCTAGAGTGCTGGAGGAGGAGAATTCCATTAGTCTATTGAATAGGGAGCATGAGAAAATGCTGCGGGTACGCTGCATCTTACACTTAGACCATTAATAGTCGAAGTGTATTAAGACCATGGCATTTAAGAACATCTGGATGAATACGGTCTCTTGTAGCAAATCCTCGGATTGAGGGAAGCATCTTTTGGGTGCCTGTTGTGACAAGTGGGGCCCAGCAGGCCTGTGCTGATTTCTTGAGAGTTCTATCAGTAAGTGAATGAAAGGTAAACATGTTATCACTAACTCTTGTAACAAAATAACAGCATAAACAATGAGAAGGAAAGATGTTTCCACTATTTAGGCAAGCTCAGATCTGGCACAACCAGAAGGATTTTACCTTGTTAATTGTTTTTTTTAACATAGGTCCTTCCAGGGGCTCGTAAGCAAATCAAAATTTTCTAGCTCCCAGCTCACCTGTGGGAAACCTATCGGAGCCTGCAGTGATAGGGATCACCCCCTGGGAAGGAAAGGCTCACTTGCTGCCAAGGCGACAACTCAGGCAAATGTATAGTACGAGCCAGTTGTCTCTGCTGCTGTGCCAGTGGAATAGGATTGGAACAGCAAAGCATTCTCATGAGATTCTTCAGATGGGTGCTGCCCCAGTCAGCCTGTTCACTTCCCACAGAATCCAAAAAATTAGATTTTTTTTTTTTTTTTTTTTTTGCTGCAGGCACAGGGAGAATCCATGCCCTAAATGATATCTTGTGGCGTTGGAAGCATTCAGGTTCAGACAGGAAGAATCCGGCTTCTAGGTGTCCTGCCTCCTCATTCCGCTGCTCAGACTGTCTGATGGCCCCCTACCTCTCCACAGTCATCAGGAAGATCAAGCCATAGAGGGCAATTCTGAGCACCCTTACTGGCCCTGGTTCTTTGGCTCGAAAAGTCCCTCCACTGTTACAAGAAGACACTAAGTTCAGATCGTCTCTTTTCTTCTACCCTTAGCTACACAGCATGAAACCCTTTCTCCTACTACACATGCTCATGCAATGGAGGTGGATTTAAATGCAGCCTCATACAAATTGCTACCTCCCAGCCATAGATGAATCGATTCCAAGGCCAGAAGGGACCACTGTGATCTAGTCTGACCTCCTGCATAGCACAGGCAGCAGGTCTTTTAGAAAAGCAACAATCTTGATTTAAAAATCGTCAGTGATGGAGAATTCACCAAGAGCGTTGGTAAGTTGTTCCAATGGTTAATTACTCTGACCGTTAAAAGATCATACTTGTTTCCAGTCTGAATGTTTAGCTTCAACTTCTAGCCATTGGATGGTATTAGACCTTCTCTGCTATACTGGAGAGCCCATTATTAAATACTTGCTCCCTGTGTAGGTATCTATAGACTTGTGTAATCAAAGTCACCCCTCAACTTTCTCTTTGTTCAGCTAAATAGATTGAGCTCCTTGCATCTATCACTATAAGTCAGGTTTTCTGATTCTTTAATCATTCTCGTGGCTCTTCTCTGAACCCTCTCCAATTTATCAACATCCTTCTTGAATTGTGAGCACCAGACCTGGACACAGGATTCCAGCAGTGGTCGCACAGGTGCCAAATACAGAGGGTAAAATAACATCTTTGCTCCTACTCAAGATTCCCCTATTGATGCATCCCAGGATTGCATTAGCTCTTTTGGCCACAGCATCACAGTGGGAGCTCATGTTCAGTTCATTATCTACCACAACCCCCAAATTCTTTTCAGAGTACCTGCTTCCCAGGATAGAGTCCCCCATCCTGCAAGTATGGCCTGTATTTTTGGGTCCTAGATGTACACATTTGCATTTAGCTGTATTAAAACACATTGCTTGATAAACTGGGTACAAGCAAACAGTCTAGATTGCTGTGAATCAATGACCTGTTCTCTTCATTATTTACCACTCTCCCCAATTTTCATGTATTCTGCAAACTTTATCAGTGATGGTTTTGTTTTCGACCAGGTCATTGATAAAGATGTAAATGGCATAGAGCCAAGAACCAGTCCCTGCAACACACCACTGAAAACTCACTCATTTCATGTTTCCTCGTTTAGTTATATTTTGAGACCTATCAGTTAGCCAATTTTTAAACCATTTAATATGTGCCATGTTATTTTTATACCTTTTTCCTTTTTTAATCAAAATGCCTCACAATACCATGTCAAACGCTTTACAGAAGTCTATTATGGCAGCACTGTTACCTTTATCAACCAAACTTGTAATCTCATAAAAAAAAAAATCAAGTTAGTTTGACCGGATCTATTTTCCATAAACCCATATTGATATGCATTAATTACATTATCCTCCTTTAGTTCTTTAGTAGTTGAGTCACGTATCAGCCACTCCATTATCTTGCCTACTATCAATGTCAGACCGGCAGGACTATAATTACCAGGGTCATCCCTGTTTACCCTTTTTAAAAATTGACACATTCGTTTTCTTACAGTCTTCTGGAACTTCCCCAGTGCTCCAAGACTTACTGAAAATCAACATTAATGGTCCAGCAAACTCCTCAGCCAGCTCTTTTAAAACTTATGGATGCAAGGTATCTGGACCTGCCGATTTAAAAATGTCTGACTTTGGTAACTTCTGCTTAACATCCTCCAGAGATGCTAGTTGGATGTTAAGAGTGTTATCACCATATGATGAGACTTCATCATCTTTCCTCCCCCACAAATTCAGAACAGAAATATTGAGTAATTACCTTTTCTGCATTATTAATGATGATTCTAACATTTCTATCTAGTAAGGGACCAATGCCAATGTCAAGATTCTTTTTGGTCCTAATAAATTTAAAGACTACAGATCAAAGTGTGTTCTCTTTGTATTATACTGTGCTGAGGGGCACCGGCTGCTTTTAAAGGGGAGGGGATAAAAATTGATGAAAGGAAAATATTGAAATATTCATTAGTTTATAGAGAGAAGTTGGATAGTCTGGCAAATCCAGACAATGGAAAACAGGAAGGGAAGAAAACTAAAAGGACAAAACTAGAGACAATTTGAAAAAATAGAAATAAGCGAAAAACATGGGGAGGAGGCTAAAATAAGCAAGAGTAAAGAGAGACTGAACACACTATGGGAAAAGAAAGAGACAACAATATGGTAGGCATGTGTGTGAGTTGGCAGAGTGGGGCAGGAAGCAGAAGGAAAACTGCATCATGTGGCCCAAGCAACTGGAAATGGGCAAGATCATCCCTATAGGAAAATGGCCCCCCTCACCCAAAGCACACAGGCAGTAGAGAGCCCCTGCTGCCCTCAGAAAGAGAACATGGCCGTTGGATGAGGACCCTGCTTGGCTTGCTGTTCTGCCCTGAAAAATGTCAGCAAAGACCTACCAGCTTGGATCTAGAGCAGTGGTTTTCAACCATTTGCGGACCCCTAACATTTTTTTGAATGGAGGTGCGGACCCTTTTGGAAACCTGAGAAACAGTCTGTGGAGCCCCAGTGGTCCGTGGACCACAGGTTGAAAATCACTGCGCTAGATTCACTGAGACACAACAGGCTCCGTCTGCAAATAAAACATGGTTTCTTCTAACTTCCAGCCCTGAAGTCATAAGCTGGGATCTGAGGATCGGGTCAAGCCAGGATTCTTTGCTGCGTATGGATCCCCTGAATTCTGCCTTCTGCCCCACCCCTGCAAATCTATTTCTTCCTTTATTAGCACCTTTCTCAGTGGTTCTTCACAGGTGTGTTTGACTCCCAATCAAATTCAGTAAGATGATGCACAAGAGGAAATAAATTCCAGGTGCCTCTTCCATAGCCAATACTGACTCTGCAGAAGGAATATTAGGAAAACATGAATAAGGGTATGTCTGCACAGCAAACAAAGGCCTGCGCAGTAAGTCAGAGCCCAGGTCAACTGACTCGGGGCCTTGGGTCTTGAGCTGCAGAGCTAAAAATAGCATTGTAGCGGTTCAGGCTCGTGCTGGAGCCTGGGCTCTGAGATCCGGGGAGTGCGGGGGTCTCTGAGCCTGAGTATCTACACTGCTGTTTTTATCCCTGCAGCACAGGCCTGAGTCAGTTCCCCCAGGGCTCTGAGACTTGCTGCTGCAGGGTTTTTTTGCCATGTAGACGCACCCTTAGTCTCCCCTTTTACGACAGCTGTCGGATTTTGAAGATGACCCTTGTGCATTTCTAGCTCACCCAGTTTAGAGAGAGAGGGAAAAAAAGAGAGAGATGTTGACATGACGAGGCATTCAGCTGTTGCTAATGGTAGTGCATCGAATGTCTCTGGATGGGACAGATTTCAGAGTAGCAGCAAAAGACAATGGGTTGTGTACATTGGCCTGTACTGTAAACGAGCCTCTCAAAAAGGCACCTATGCTATTCATGGGTGTGTCTGTATGCATAAAAATCTGCATTTTCTCTCACAATGTACATTGGCATATGCAACTACCTATCTGCATGCACAATTAACCATTTGTATATACACCTGTGGATTTGTGCCTGCACACGTTTAGAGACTTGCGAGAAGTTTGGCACAGTGTATACAACTCGTTCCCCCTCTTCCCCAAAATCACTGTTATCACTTTCTGATACGGGGGCAGTTTCCAGTCACCCCATCCTCCCACCCCAAGTTATGCAGAGTTTTATTTATCCTTTCTGGGTGGTTAAGACTCATTTTATACCCTAAAGCAGAAAGTGCATCTGTCTGCATTTCATTTTTCTCCAGTCATGACTGCTGTACTGCCCTTCCTGGGATCCCCCTGTGCCTCCCAGTATAGCCTCACTCATTCTGCATTTGGTAACAGACTGTTGCTTGTTTTGTATATTTGATGGCAACAGGAGATTTACTAGCAAGACACTTCTATGTAGTAATTGCTGCATTCTTCAGCATGGAGGCAGAATGAAGTCTTTCTAGGGTTAAGTCCAGTATCTTGAGCACGGCTTTTGAATAGGGTTATTTGTACTAATTTCAGGTTTTGACTTCTGGGAAATGTGGCCATGTGGGAGTGGAGTATGTGATAAATCAGACTTTTGTTTTAATGTATCAGATCATTTGGTGCTTTGTGGGGGAAAGGGTCTCTATTACTTTGATCAAGTCCTAGTAACTGGTTTCTTTTTCTGTATATTGCTTTGCAGGGAGTCTGATCTTGGGGCTTGTCTTCACTACCCGCCTGGATCGGCGGGTAGAAATCGATCTCTTGGGGATCGAATTATCGCGTCTCATCGGGACGCGACAATCGATCCCCGAATTGACGCGTGTACTCCACCAGCCCAGGTAGGAGTAAGCGCCGTCGACGGAGGAGCCGTGGCGGTCGATTTGCCGCCGTCCTCACAGCAGGGTAAGTCGGATCGGATACGTCGAATTCAGCTACACTATTCACGTAGCTGAATTTGCGTATCTTAAATTGACCTCCCCTCCCTCCCCCCCAGTGTAGACCTAGCCTTGTTTTGGGTTTGCAGCCAGTGCAGAGAGCTTGCGATTACATAGTACCAGGGCAGGGTGAACAGTGAGGGGGGGGGTGTTCATAAAAGCTGCTGTGATTTCTAAATCGATTTTTCACTCCGGCTGTGTTTGCATATGTATAAAAAAGGTAGCATGGGAACCGCAGTTCCCAGAGAGATTCAGTTGCACAACTCAAATGCACTTGATGACGAAACTCAGTTTAATTTGGGAGGAAGGGCTTTCTGAAGGCGAGGTTGCACAGTCAGGGAAGAGGACCGAGGAGAATTCTGGTGTCTATTCACATGGCTCCACTAGTGGAATTGTGAATACTGAACACTTGAAGGAGCACTTGCAGCAGGCTGTTTGCTGGCAATCCATTGCTGTAAATTTGGTTGCACAAGACATTTGTTGTGAAATGTAGAGCAGGGAAAATAATTGGAGTCAGATTTGTTGTGTGAGTAGATGGTTCAGACCCAAGGTAAAGACATAATGCCCAAAACTTCAGCCAGTAGAAGTCAGCCTCTCAGCTGACTTTAATTGAGCTGAATTGATTTGCATCATCTGAAGATCTGGCCCTATGTTCTCTGCAGAGTGTTGAGAGTTATTTTTCCAATGGTGCGTTGCACTAGTTCTCAGAATTCCAGGAGCAGGGATCGTAGCGAGGTTTGGCTCATCCACCAGCTGAGTTCTGCACCCTGGCCTCGTTCAGCATTGCCTCAGGAATGCCCAGATTAGAGATGCTGTGCTAGGTCCTTGGTGGGTATAAATTAGCCTAGTTCAGATCATCCTCCCTTCTTCAAGCACAGATTGGTTGGAAGCTTGCATGAGCCTTAACAAGTGGTATCCCCTTCAAAAGGCAAATAAAATGCTGCTGCTCTGTTGCAGCAGCTGCAAGGCTACTGGTATTAGGATACCAATTTACAGCAACACTTGCTGGTAGCTAGCCCACATACCAGCAGCAGTCTCCATACCCTGAAATCCGAGAGTGCGAGCAGCCCTGTCCTTTAATGGGAGCTTTGACCATCTAGCTTGGAGGAAAAGTGGAAATCTCGGCACCAGCCAGTTGAAGTGCACAGGAGCCGATACTGGCTGGACATGTCCCCAGGAATGCAGATGAGGGGGCGTGGAAGCTAACTCTGGTTCCAGAGTGCTCTTCTCTTTTATTGTCCACCAGCCGCATATCTGCAGAGGCAGTTGGTGTTTTCTCTGAACAAATGTTTAGCGTTTTTCTGGGCCTTGGAACCCGGGCTTGCATTGCTCAGAAGGATCCAATTTTCCACTACTTCTGAAGAGCTCACCAGGTTGAACGGAGCTGGCCCTACAGATGAGGTTTATTCATTTGCCTCATGACAATGGTTTTGTCCAGTCTGTTCTCACTGAATCCAGAGAGGTTTCTGGTTGGGTTGTGCAGGTTCTGGATTCTATCATAACTAGCGTCTTCTGATGGCGGCGATTTTCATTCTTGGGCATAGCTTTCCAGCCCTCAGGACTTAACTCAGGGTTGAAAGTTTTGGCCTGAATTCAGGCCCTTAAAGAAGTGTCCACTTCTGATAGGTTGATAGGTGGCAAGCACCCAGCAGCTCCCATTGGCCCGTGTGTGGTTTCATCAGTTCAACTCCCCCTTGGAAAACAGCCAGTTTGAGCTTGTGCTTCGTTTGTGCTCATCTCAAGTGTGGGGCTCCTGTGTCCACATTGGGTCGCTCACCTCTGTAGTGTTTCCCAACACACTGGATGAGTGGGGTCATGGCTCCAGTCACCCTCCAATTCCATCTGATGGTTGGCATGCAGCAAGCTAGCATTGCATTTAGTGTGCTCAGCCACAGAAAAGCACCGAAGGCCTCTGCTTCTGCTCTTGGTGGGCTCAGCAGAGAAGCAGCTGCTACTGATGCTGGACAGGAGTTGGAAGGTCTTTGCATACCCTCAGATTCTGTTGATGTACAAAGTCAGGCAAAGACAGAGCCAAGATGCAGTTGATAGCCGTGGCTCAGACTTTACAGTTTCCAAACTCCTGGAATGAATGTCAGAACCAGTAGTTCTGCTTCCCATCCACACCCGCTCTCCCCTCTTTGGGTTGGATTGAGATTCTTCACCCAGACCCAAAGCATCTCAGGCTGACGCATTCTCCTAGTGTGCAGGGAGCATTAGGCTGGGGGTGCTCTACTGAAAGCCTGCAGATCCTATTCGGGAAACGAGAGGATTTCAGCCACACCTACCTGTTCAGTACATTGGCAGACTTTGCATCTGGGCAGCTCTAAAGGGAGCAGATCTGAGATATTCTGCCTCTGCCTTTGCCTTGGACTGTTAAAACCATTTATCAGGGGCCAATGGTGACTCTTCCATTTTGCTGCACAGGCCGATGGTCTCTACTTACCTGACAGCAGCTATGTTTCTGAAAGGCTTGTTTCATGATTCCTTCTTGTGTGAGCCATCTCTAAGAGACTGTCCCCTTGTTCTGGATACCATGTGAACCTCTGTTCCACTGTTCTCTACACCTTGTCTGTGAAAACATACAATAGCTGCCACCAGAGAGTTGGAGAGAAACAGGCCCAATGGCTGATCCTCCCACACTGTGATGTAAAAGGAAAAGATGGTCCTGTGTCCTCACCCCAACTTCTTGGCTAAGTTGTCTCCAGTTTCCATCAGAAATCAGTCCACTAGCTGCCTCTCTTCCTCTCAGCCTCATTTGCCTCCAAGGATCCCCGTACTTCACGGAATGCACAGGGCCTTATGACGTTGTTGATATAGGACCACACCTGTCCACAATTACCCCAAACCTCAGCCAGGGTAAGAGCAGGGATTGGCCCATCTCAGCTCAAAAGCTGTCCAAATGGATCAGACTAAGTCCACATGGTTTTCATGGTCTAGCAGGTTTTCAGCCACCTAGTGATATTACAGCCCACTCAAGTAGGTCTATGTCTGCCTCCACAGTATGCTGTTGCACTGTGCACATTACCAGTATGTGTAAGGCCATTACATGGAGCTCTGGCACTTTTTTACGCAGCTTGGCCTCTAGGGCAGATGTCCATTGGAATCAGCTATCTTGAATCCCTTCCAGTATACCCCAGACCTTTTTCAATGGCTCACTGCTTATTACTTCCCCAAGAATGAGGATCCATATGGAAAATTCCAGAAGAAAAGAATTACTGTAGTAAGTGTGTAGCCTGGGGACTATTGTACTGCAGATGTAGCATAGAAACCACATGCTATAGACAGCACACTCTCACCTCAACATTTAGTTCACTAGCTGATGTGGAAAAAGTATACACTGTGAATTTCAAGGGTGTGGGTTCAGACCAGGGCCGGCTCTAGGTTTTTTTGCTGCCCCAAGCAAAAAAAATTTTGGCTGCCGCCCCCCCCC
>NW_020664561.1:2974607-3040736 GCF_002925995.2 Terrapene triunguis | reverse complement strand
GGCAGGCGCCGGTAGCACGGCCCTGCCCCGGCTTCAGAGGACAGGCCGCTCCTCGGATTGTTCACGCCGCTCTCCCGGGGGCAGCGGGAAGCGGCCACACCCCCCCCACCCCCAGGCAGGCACCGGTAGCACGGTCCTGCCCCGGCTTCAGAGGGTGGGCCACTCCTCAGCTTGTTCGCGCCGCTCTCCTGCGGGCAGCGGCCACTTCCCCCCCAGGCGGGAGCCGGTAGCTCAGCATTTTGCCGCCCCATCCATTTTGCCGCCCTAGGCACCAGCTTGTTTAACTGGTGCCTAGAGCCGCCCCTGGTTCAGACCCAGTGCTGATGGCCCATGGGGGGTGAAAACCAAACTGCGTATTAATGTTACTGTAAGGACCCTGGTGTGATTATTGGAATGGTGTATGTCACTAACCACTTTAATTAGACTGAATCTGGGTGTTGGGCTAATATTTCTTTGTTGCACTTTTATTATTTGTAGGTGGTTAATGGGAGTTGCCCCTTTAAGAGCAGGGTGTGGCTGGCCATGTGATTGAGACAGAGAGCAGTGAGTGAGCCTGCCTGGGTCAGATCCACAAAGGTCAGAATTGGATTTCATAAACGTCTGAGGCTGCTCCATGATTCCCTAAGAAGTCAAATTGGTACTGGGGTGGGGGCTGGGTGCCTCAGGGCATGGCCATTCAGCTATAGGGCACCACTTGGAAAGCTGACCTGCTCAGCAGAGATAACCTGCGGTTCCCATCTCATGGAGGTTTGGTAGCTCCTACACCATCAGAGCTTGTGTTGCCGCACACACCATCCAAACCCTGCACTGGATATGCAGTTTTTAGTTTCCTGGTGGTCTCAAAACATCTGAGTGCTCTAAAACTACTAATTTATCTTCACCACACCCTTGTGTGGTGGTGGGTCCCTCTTGGACAGCTGTGGAACTGAGTCGGGGAGATTGAAGCCAAAATTGTCAAGTGTTTGCTAATTTTGGGTGAGACACCTAGCTCCTGATTTTTTAGAGTACTTACTGTTTTTATATAGCAGCTGTGAGTACCCAGCACTCTGACAGATCTGGCACTCTCAAGTCAGGCACCCAGAAAATGAGGAACACAATTAGTGTGAAAAGTCTAGTTTAAATGACTTCCCTGGCATCATACAGGAATTCTGTGGCAGAGGCAAGGAGAGAATCCAATTCTCCAGGGCAACATTCGACTGCCCTAGCTCCAAGACTACCCTTTCTCTTCCGGAAACCCCCTGCCTCGTTCATCACATGCCTTCTGCAACAAATGAGGGAGAAATCTTACAATCCCCTTCTCTGCCTAACCCTGATCCAGCCCTGTACACTGTCGACCCTGTGCAGTGAATGAGGCAGTGGTCTGCAGTTGTCTAAAAATGCTATGTGATCATTTAATTAGAGACTATTGCAATGCATATTCTGCAGCTTCTCCAACGTTTGACTGCTTCACTTGCAACCTAAACAAGCAAACATTCTTTTAGCATACCTGTTTGTGTGTAATTTCTTAGGTTTTAAAGAGGAAAAAAGATAAAACCAGATTCTGTTATGTACAGCCCCTGTATGATCATGTAATTAAAGACTAGCATATGCACAAAGGGGTACAGTGAATGTTATTTGGGCGTGCTTAATTCTGGCATTTCCTGACTTTTGAGTGCTTGACTTTGCAATCTTCATGTTTTAACAATTATTTATGTCATTTCCTAAGCTTTTAGAAAAGCAAATTTAAAAAAAAATCCAGCATATTGATCTCACATAGGTAATTAGCAGGATTGGAATGTTTAGATCCACAGCACAAACATCTACCTATTGAGTTAACAGTAACTGGTAGCAGTAGTAGGCTGTTATCCACCGCTAGTGGTCCGTTCACAGAGGCTAAGACACCCAAACTTTGCCAGTGGGTTTCACAGCTGCTTGCTGACCAGCAGAGGGATGTTGGACTCTGAAATCCTGGATTGTTTTCTAGGTTCTAGAGGGGAGAGTCCTCTAGTGATTATAAAAACTTCTCCCCAGCATTGCTTTCACTCTTCCTCAGTTATGTCCCTCAATGTCTTCTCCTTCCCAACCCCATTCTCAACCCTAAGTGGAGAGTCTCCCTGCACTTAATTTCTGTGCCTTGCATCACAGTTTCTCCTGGCTATTGGGCTCAGCAATTCCAGGGTAAGTCTGACTTGTCCCCTGTAGCCCTAGACTTCGGCACTCAGTGCAGATTGATTGAATGAATAATGCTACCAAACTCATGCAAACCTCCATAGCACATATGCAAACTATTATCAGAAGTTTGACTTGGCCAGACTTTCACAGGCCATCAAAAGACACATCAACTCCAGGGCACCCCTTCCCTTCCCCCTGCCAAATTGAGTCCCTGCGCCAAAGCACGAACAGTTCTAGTGCCTCCAATGGAACCCCTGAGAAAATTTAACAAAGCAAAATATTTTTCCCTAATCTCATTCTTGGAAATGGCTGTACCAGTTTAGCTAAAACTTTGCTCTATTAGCAGAAACCCAGCATGGGTTAAATCCCAGCAAATGCTTAAAGTTAGGCCAAGTTATAAGCAACTGAAAACAGTCCTAGAATAAAAAGTAGTAGGCAACCTTAACTGTAGGAGCCACTGTCAGCTCGACCTATAATTATTGTAATAAAGTAAGTTCAGAATTTAGAATCATAGAAATGTAGGGCTGGAAGCGACCTCAAGAAATTGTGTTAAATTATATAAAAATTTCTTGATTGAAAGTAGCTTAATACAATAAAAGTCGCATACAAAAAATCCCCCCTTGATACAATATGGAGATTGCCCAGAGAAGCACTCCAAAAGTAAAGAAGTGCCAATGTTAAGGATGAACGCACAACCTGAAGTTTGCCTATGTCTCATTACTCAGTCTTTACATACTATACTGTAAGTAGTAGTCTCTTCTATGTACATGTAGGATCTACTAATATTTGTGTCATCCTTATGCACAATGGTAATCTTTAATGACTTAAAGCCCAATTTAGTGACTTCCAGGGCCGGCTCTACCATTTTTGCTGCCCCAAGCAAAAAAAAAAAAAAAAGCTGCCCGGACTGTGCCGCCCCAGCAATGGACGGAATGCCGCCCCTTAGCATGTGCTGCCCCAGGCACGTGCTTCCTCCGCTGGTGCCTGGAGCCGGCCCTGGTGACTTCTATGGACTTTGGATCAGGCCCTTATATACATAATAGACAACAAGACCTTTTCGTATTAAGTGTATTTAAATTTTGTGCAATACAACTTACTCACCTGATCATAATTTCCCCTTCCCCTCTTTGGGTGCAGCTACTCCTCTGAGCAGTATTTTACTAATTGGTGTAATGGTTTACTAAGGGTGAAATTCATGCCTGTGCCGGAGGTCAGCAGGAGGGTCCAGTTTCACTCTGAATGTTGCTCAGAGAAATACTCCCAGAGCTTGTTTTGCCTCTAACTCACACTGGATTTACAAAAGAACTCCACTGAAGTTAGATGGATGAAGTTCTGTTAAATGAGCACACCAGTCCTATAGAGTTGCATTAGCAGGATGGGTATTCTAATCCTGTTTGCTTTCCAGTGGGCTAGGTGTAAGTCAGCATTGACTTCAGTGGCAGCTGATCCAGTTTATCCTGTGGGGATTTGGCCTTATGTCTTATATCTAGATAGGTATGTGATTCTGTGAGTACTGGATGTAGTTAGAATATGGTAAAACAAATGGTTTCATATGATTTGTTGTGCCCTTGTTTATCCCTCCCATAATTGATTCTAGTTAAATCTATTTCTGGATTGAACAGTTAAACTGACGTGAAAACTAGCTTTTTTCTGATTAAGGTCAGAAGTTATGTGTGTTTTTAAATGTTTATTTCTTTGTATTGAACAGTACATTAATGGTAGTTGAATCATGCAGTTCTTTGAAGTCAGATGGGAGTTTGGACTGGATAAGCACTGACAGATTGGAGCCAGAAAGATGTTTATATTGCGCTCTCTTCGTGAAAACAGCATGATGTGGTTACTGAAAGAGCTCTTGCTGCTGGTTTAATTGTCAGCACCTGACACTACTCAGTGCTACTGCATTTTGCTACAGTGCAGCAGTAGGTTGCTTAAAATTAATGAGGTTTTGGTTAGGAAATGTCTATTACAGGAAAATAATTAGTAAATTGTCAATATTTTGTACCTAAAAAAAGCTACTCAACTGCTCAAAGGTATAAGAGATCTTGGCTATGATGATTGGCTAGGCTTGGGTTAAAGACTGGACAATTTGGGAAAGAGGATGCTATAAGGTATTTTAATTCATAGATATTAAGGCCAGAAGGAACCATTATAATCATCTCTTCTGACCTCCTGTATAACACAGAGCAGAGAATTTAATCTAGCAAATCCTGGATCAAGTCCATATCTTTTGGATGAGCTCCAGCATCTGTATTAGAAAGAGACATCCAATCCTAATTTAAAGACTTCAAGTGATTGAGAATCCACCACATTCCTGTATAAATTGTTCCAACAGTTACTTACACTCCCTGTTTCCAGCCGGAATTTGTCTGCCTTTGGTTCCAGCGATTGGGTCTGGTTACGCCTTTGTCTGCTAGACTAGAGAGCTCTCACAGAAAGTTTTCCCCATGTAAATATTTCTAGACTGATCAAGTCCCTAAGGAACTCAGTCTATTTAGTTTATCCAAATGAAGGCTAAAGTCTTTCACTGTAAGGCAGGTTTTCCAGAACATAAGTAATTCCTGTAGCTCTTTCCGGAACTTCTCTCCAATTTGTCAACATCCTTTTTGAAATTTTGACATCACAACCAGACACAGTTTTCCCAATAATAGTCTCACCAATGCCATAGACAGAGGCAATATGTCATCCCAAATTCTACTTGACATTCCCTTGCTCATACATCCCAGGATAGCATCACCCTGGGAGCTCATATTCAGTTGGTTATACACCCTGACACTTCCATTCAGAGTCACAACTTTCCAGGATACAGTTATACATCCTGCAACTATGACTTAAATTTTTCGTTCCTAGATCCATGACCTTGCATGTTGCTGTATTAAAATGTATCTTGCTCAAATGAGCCCAATTTCCCAACTGATTCAGATCACTCTGTAGAACTGACATGTCGTTTGCCACTCCAACAAACTTTATCAAGGATGTGGAAGGAAATGTAAAATTGTTGCTGGTAAAAATATTGACTAGCATTATGTCAACAACAGATTGACAGCGGCACGCGAGCTGATTTTCAGTGGCACTCATGCTGCCCGGGTCCTGGCCACCAGTCCGGGGGGCTCTGCATTTTAATTTAATTTTAAATGAAGCTTCTTAAACATTTTGAAACCTTATTAACTTTACACACAACAATAGTTTAGTTATGTATTATAGACTTCTAGAAAGAGACCTTCTAAAAATGTTAAAATTTATTACTGGCACGCGGAACCTTAAATTAGAGTGAATAAATGAAGACTCGGCAAACCACTTCTGAAAGGTTGCCAACCCCTGGTCTACACTGCAAAGTAAAACCCGTGGCAGGGAGGCTCATGCTAAAAGTAGCATCGTAGATGTTCCTGCTTGGATTGGAGCCTGGGCTCTGAACCCTGGCAAAGGGGTGAATCTAAGAGCCCAAGGCGAAATGTCGCCAGTGCTATGGGGCTAAAATTAGCAGGAGCCTGAGTCAGGTGGCCTGGACTCTGAGACGTGTGGCCGTCAGGTTTTTTGGCAGGGTAGCCGTACCCTAAGTGACTTGCCCAAGGTCTCACGGAGTCTGTGGCAGTGCAGGTCCCTCCTTCCTCTAATACGTTATCACCCCTTTTTAGAGAAGTAGCCACTCCATCCCTGCCTCTCAGGGAGTGCATGAACTAGTGTGATGATGCGGTTCTGGCGGAACCCAACTGAGAGTGCCAACTCAGGACAAATTGCTCAAACAGGGCAGTTACAGCCCAAGGCTGGGGTTTTTTCCACCTCTAAGGCAAACCAAACCAGCCAGACTAAGAGGACTTCGGTCTCACCCCACTGGCTAACCGCAAGTTTCACAAGCAATCTCCTTAGACACTCCAGTTTCCCAGTATTACCACCAGTGCCACTCGTTATGGGGACAAATGGTTATGAAAACCAATACCCACGTAAAAGAAAAAGGTTCTCCTGATCCCAAAGGACCAAGCCCCAGACCCAGGTCAATATACAAATCAGATCTTACCCTCAAATCACACTGTTGCCAATCCTTTAGAATCTAAAATCTAAAGGTTTATTCATAACAGGAAAAAGACAGAGATGAGAGTTAGAATTGGTTAAATGGAATCAATTACATACAGTAATAGCAAAGTTCTTGGTTCAGGCTTGCAGCAGCGATAGAATAAACTGCAGGTTCAAATAAAGTCTCTGGAATACATCCCCCGCTGGGATGGGTCCTCAGTCCTTTGTTCAAAGCTTCAGCTTGTAGTAAAGTTCCTCCAGAGGTAAGAAGCAGGATTGAAGACAAGATGGAGATGAGGCATCAGCCTTATATAGTCTTTTCCAGGTGTAAGAACACCTTTGTTCTTACTGTGGAAAATTACAGCAAAATGGAGTCTGGAGTCACATGGGCAAGTTCCTGCATACTTTGCTGAGTCTCAAGGCACATTTGCCTTCTCTCAATGGGTCCACTGTATAGCTGATGGTCCTTAATGGGCCATCAAGCAGGCTAGGCAGAGCTAACACCAGTTTGTCTGGGATGTCACCCAGCAGCATAGCATAAGTTTGAAATACAGACAGTATAGAGCCAATATTCATAACTTCAACTACAAAATTGATACACACATATAGACAGCATAATCATAACCAGTAAACCATAACCTTGTCTTAGACACCCCATTTGACCCCCTTTATACAAGATTTGGGTGCCACTACAGGACCTCGGTTGCAACAATGATCTATATGGTCCCAGATTATATCAATAACGTCACAGCTAGCCTTCAGCCTCAGAAAGGAAGTGGGATTCTTCCTCGCAGCGCTCCAGCCCGGCCCAGGACTACCACCAGAGTGTCAACAGCAGCAGCAGCCCATGACACTTAAAAGGTCACTGCTGTAGTGTCACTCGGCCCCATGCTGCTGAGCACATGCCGAAGCAGATGCAATGGCAGGCCTGTGTTCATGTCATGCCACAGGTTCACCCAAGGCTCTGCCACTGCAGATAATGATGGTGACAGCCGCTCAGGGGTTCTTGGCTCCCTCCCAGGAACCAGGAGGAGGCACTTGCTCAGCACCATGGGGAAGCACTGGGTTAGCCTTCCTGCTAGGAGGGCTAACAAGGGGGGTTGGCTTCATGCCGCTGTGCCCAGTTCCATGCTGAAAAGCTCAGGGTAGTGAGGGGGGATGATGAAAGGGTTAACCCAAGTACCAGAAAGGGTTTGGGGAATGGCATGCAGAGAATGTGCACTCTGTGCCAAGCATTTAGCCATCTGAAGAGAGGGTTGTGAAAGCATCTGTCCTTCCCAGAATGATCAGCCCTGCCCTTCTCCACAACTTAAAGCCTTACTAATACTTTAGATGCTAATCCCCATAGTGGAGCCGGATTCTTCCCCACCTGGGTTGTGTAATTCATACAGCTAAGGAGTATTGTGAGAGCCAAGGCGTGGGGGAGCACAGACTTTTGGAGGGATTGCTGAAGTGCATTATAAGGAGAGTGATCAGTTAAGGTGAGCTTTTATTATATGATACTTTAACTGATCACTCTCCTTATAGTGTGTATGGTAACACCCATTGTTTCATGTTCTCTCTCTGTGTGTGTGTGTGTGTGTGTGTGTGTGTGTGTGTGTGTGTGTGTATATATATATAATCTTCCTACTGTATTTTCCACTGCATGCATCTGATGAAGTGGGCTGTAGCCCACGAAAGCTTATGCTCAAATAAATTTGATAGTCTCTAAGGTGCCACAAGTACTCATGTTCTTTTTGCAGATACAGACTAACACGGCTGCTATTCTGAAACCACTTGATATAGTGTTTCAGTGACCAGCCCAACTTCCTCTGTCCTCGTACCATCCACCAAAGCCAGATATATGTCTCCTTCGAATGCATGACCCTAAGCATTGGGACCAAAGACACCAGCAGTGCTTTCTAGCATGGGCTAGCTGTAGGGATGGGATTTAACATTCAGAGGAACTGTCCATTCCATTACTATCGAACAGCAACACTTTAACTCCAACCGAGTCCTATTCCTTTCCTAGTTCAGGCTGAGATCCTCCTCCTACAGGTCACCAACCAGAACTTTTCCAAGCCATGGCCTGTTTTGTCAACATGAACACACCAAGCAGCAGGCATGAGAAGAGCCACCTTCAGGAGGTGCTGTCTGGACAGCAGTCGCCATACATGGAGCCCACAATAGAATCCACACCAGCTCATTGTCTTACGTGGGTAGAGGAACACGTCAGAGTTCTTGCCAGTTGCACCTTTGCTGCTCCGCTTGCATGTGGGACTGAGCAGCACTGGAGCAGACAGTCAAAAATTATGCTAATGTGCTATACTCAGAGGCCTGCCATGATTATAAAATATTTATACCACAGTGGTGCCTGGAACCCAGGCAGATCAGGGCCCCAGTGAACTAGGCTCTCACAAACCTAGAAAATGAGTGCCACTGTCCCAAAAGAGCTGCTGCTGCCATGCTCCGGCTCACGTCTGAGCTAAACAAGCTCAGACTGTGCAATGCAGGTATTGCAGTTGGCAAACTTGCTGAGCGCCAGAACAGAAGATGCGTTTGCTCTGGACTGAGAACTCTTGAGGCAGTCATAGATTTTTCTCCTGTATTTACCTTTGGGGCAGCCACACCTCAGCTTGTGTGGGATCAGGGTCAAAATTCAGCCTTAAACACGTGCACCAGTACACTCCTTGGTCACTGCTCAGAGGGGCCTTCACTAAGGTCAGGGGAGTTGTCCTCCTATTTATTGCCCTCCCCACCAAGGCAGGACAGGCAGCTGCCTCACACAGTCTCCTTCCATATTCCCCATCCACCACCAACCCCCTACCTTCACTTACCCCCCCTATATTTCCCCTCAGCTTCCTGCCCATCATGTTCTCCCTGCCACACCCTCCCATCGGTCTGTCCACCCTCTCTTCCCCTGACTCCTCAGTTGCCCATCCTGTGCCCCAGCCCTTCCTCTTTTCTGCTGCCCTCACCATCCCATTCTAGCACCTCCACCTTCCCTTGTGCCCTGCCTGGCCCCACATAATGAGTAAAGGGCTGCCATCTTCCCTCAGGGCAGCTGGCCTTAGCCCCACTGGGACCAATGGGAAATGGCATCCATCTTTGGTAGTGTAGCCTCCATTTCTTCTACCAAGGACTATGGCAGCCATCTTGCTGAGGGCAGCCTGTGGCTCCAGGCCTACTGCCAGCAAAGGGAGGCGGTGGCCATTGTGTCCAATGGCAAAACTTCCACAGACCGAGGAAGAAATTGGAAACTCCTAAGAAGTTTAACAATGCGTCCAAATCACAAGACTCCCATTAATCACAGGAGTTGCCAACATTGTGACTCTGCCCTTCCCGTCCCCCACCCCTCCACTTTAGGTCCAGGCCCCAGCCTGGGGCTGTTTGTGTCCTCAGATGAAGCGAGACAAGGCCCTTGTCCTGTTTAGAAAGCAGAAAGAAGGTGCTGATCATGGAAGTCCTCTCTTTACCGTGCCCAGCACGCGCCCACACTCCTCATAGGTAGTCTGTGCATCAGCTGTCGTGCCCATGGGGCTCTCCTCGGCCATCTGCCTCAGTCTAACCCTTGAACTCCAGATACTGATTGACTAGGAAGTTCTTGCAAGACCCAGTGATGCTCCAAGACCTGCACTCCCCCACCCTGCTGCTCTTGTATGTGGTCCCTGGTATGTGGCCAAATTTGAATATCACTGATGCTTGTGATGCTTGAGCTGTGCACTAGCTTCAGCTCCTGCTCCCATAGCTTTCATGTGGCTTTCTGGAACTCCTCTTTAATAGATGGCCAGGACACCTGGGAGCAGCTCCAGTATTTAAGATATGGCACTTGCCCAGGGATCAATAGCTCCCTCCTGCCTTCCCAGGCACAGGGCACAGCTCTGTTTGCAGCAGTAAATCCTCAATGTTCTAGACTCCTGGCAGAGCTGTTACCTCTGGCCTTTTCTTCCCTCCTTATCGCTGTTCCTGGTTCTCCTCTCTCATCATCATCATCGTGACCTCAGAGCTGAAGTGGAGATTACGGTGGTGACTGGAGCTGTAAATCTCACTCACGAGGCAGCGATAGCATGAGCACAGGCATCCGGCTATAAGTGCGCTCTTATCAAATACATTCCGCACAGCCAGGAGCAGTGCAGGGCCCAGACGAGAGCGCGTTTCCCCCCCCATCCCAATATGGATGTGCTGTAGGGAGCCCAGTGGGGGGTAGTGTCGCCCTCACCAAGCAGGTTAGAGTTCAGAAGAGTGCGGGCTCATGCCTGGATGCGCTCTGTGGCATCTCTGCCAGTCTGTTGTACCAAACTGGCTCTGGATTTAGCTGCAGTTCCTCTGTGTTTGGATAGCAAGTGAATTAGAAGCAGGAGACTCCAGAGCTGTGCATTTAGAAGCTAATCCAGCCCTCCATCGCTGCCAGTAATTGGACCAGAACACAATTTCTTGGTTAACCAGACCCAGGAAATTTATTCAAACAACTTAGGAGGCATTTGTCATAGGCCTCTAACTCAGATCTATTTATTCCATCCTATTGGCCATTTTCCCCTCCATCTTCCCCCTGCCCCAGCTGTTGACACATTACCCACCTCTGGCCAGAGGGTGATAGGTTTGCTGTCGCTGCCTACCTCGATAACAACTCGGAGACAGATGCCTTTAAAGGAAACAAGCTACAAGCAGCTTTCTGTAACTCTGAATATAAGTAGTGAAGTGATAAATCAATGACATATTTCTCCCCCCCGCCCCTTCCCGGGCCTGGAAACAGCTGACAAATTGTGGCATGTGCTTCATGACAGATTCCAGCTGGGAGTGACTCCACTCTGTCCCATCTACCCCAGCTCAGCTTGCAGCCTCTTCAGAGGGTGGCTGGGGTGGCTGCAGCCACAAGAAGTAGTTACTAATTTTTACTCTCCGTCTATGCAAGGCAGAAAACTAAACCCTTTCCTTCAGCAATAGCCCTGGACCTCTCTAAGTCCTCATAGGCCAGAAGGAACAGTAGCCTTGTGTAATACATGGTATCCCTCTCCTGGGCTTGGCTGCCTGCCTTATTCATGTGAGGCTTCTCAAAAAGGCCTTAAGGGGAGATTTTTATTTTTAATGCAATCAGATCATACAGATTCCCTAGGCAGGCCTGCTGGTGGGTGTCAGGTAGGAGGGGGAAGAGTTTGAGCACAGAGGATTGTGTGGGTTGCAGGGAGGTGGAGTTCTTCCAAGCCAGGCGGTGTAGGTCGGGAGAGGGTTCAGAGCAGAGGCAGTGGATCTGAGCTATGGAAAGTTTAGCTCTGAAGAGAAGCTTGGGTGGATAGAGATGTGTGTTTGTAGGGGTCTGGAGTTGCTGGAGGTGAGGTCAGAAGGGTCTTGAACATTCTAGTCAGGAGGGGATGGAAGCAATTGATGACTGACTGTATGAGTGGATTGAGGGGGAAGGGGGCAGAAGAGGAGGAAATAACTAGATTAAAGGCGAAAAAGTGGGGAGAGCACACTGAAGAGTTCAGAGAGATTATGGGCAGTACTTGGGAGCATTATCTAAAGTTAAGATTGTCTGACACTTATAAGACCCTGTTTTCAGTTACCTATAAGCTTTGCCAAGCTTTAACCAGTTGGGTTGAAGATGTATAGAGCGGGTTTCTGTCTCAAGCTGAATGTTTTTGAAAAGTTTCAGATTAAATGGTTCAGCCATTTCTGAGAATAAGGATAAGGAAAACGTTTGTTTACCCCGGGCTAAATTTTTATAGCCATTCAACTGAAAAGCTCTAGAGAAGTGGTTCTCAACCAGGGGTCCGGGCGGGGGTATCCTTAGGCATACGCAACTGTGTAGGGCACCATGAAATTTGGGGCACCAAATTGCCCCCAATTTCATGGTGCCCTAGGCAGCTGCATGCTGCATATGCAGCAGCACCAGCCCCGGTGAAGTCCAGCCCTATCCCTCGGCTGGCCCCCCCTGCAAGGGGCAGGGCCATCCTAGGGGGGTGTGGGGCCCCGGACAACTCCCTCCACCCTGCCTCTTACCCTTCCCCCCTGCTCCGCCCCGGCCCACTCCCATTCCACCTCTTCCCCCAGCGACCCCGCACTCACCGGCAGTGGCGGGAAGCGGAGCAACCCGGCCCCAGCCCGCTCTACTCCGCCAGCTCCCAGCCACGGTGCTCCGCTTCCTGCCGCCGGTGAGTGCGGGGAAAGGATCGCCCCCCGCACTCACCGACGGTGGGAAGCGGAGAGACGTGGCCCCAGCCCGCTCCGCTCCGCTTCCCTTGCCTTGGCCCCAGCCATGTCGCTCGGGTTGGGGAAAGGACCGCCACCGGCTGGGAGCTGGTAGAGTAGAGCGGGCTGGGGCCAGGCTGCTCCGCTTCTCGCCACTGCTGATGAGTGGGGTGGAGGGGTCCCTTCCCCCAAGCCCCCTCCACTGAGCTGGGGTCGGGGTGGGGGAAGCGGAGCGGGTTGCTCCCAGCCCCATGCTAATCCCCTGGGCCACTCTGGGCCTGTGGGCCCCCAAAAGTGGCCCCCCACAGCTCCTCCCTCCCAGACCCTGGTGGGGGGGGGGAAAGCCTGGGGCCCCACACAGCTGAAGCCCTCGGCCCTGAGCCCCATCACCCAGGGCTGAATGTAGCTTTGTGGGGGCCCTTGTGGCATGGGGCCCCAGGCAATTGCCCTGCTTGCTACCCCCTAACACCGGCCCTGGCTTTTATATGCAGAAAACCAGTTGTTGTGGCTCAGGTGGGCCATGGAGTTTTTATAGCATGTGAGGGGGAGGGGGAGGGTTTGAGAACCCCTGCTCTAGACGCTCCATGCTCTGGAAGAGGGACATAAGACCATAATGGCCATACTGGGTCAAACCAATGGTCCATCTAGCCCAGTGTCTTGGCTTATGACTGTTGCCAATGCCATGTGCTTCACAGAGACTGAATAGAACAGAGCAATTATCGAGTGATCCATCCACTATTGACATGAAAGTTAATTTTGGGGTGCGGTATTGTCCTGATATCAAGCTGTGCCTTTTCCTTCCCCTATGAAAATCTATCCAAATTTGACCAAGTTATAAGCCTCTGAAAGTCACAGCTCACATATGCGTAGTTAGAGGCTGGAAGCATTGTTCTTTGAAGGTTTCATCCACACTGAGCATGCTCAGTCCCTGCACGACTTCTATGTGCCACCCAGGCTATATGTCATCTACACCGAGGAAGAGAGCGTTCATCCTTTCCAGATCTGCAGGGCTGGAGTAGGACTTTTCCTGCAATTCTGCCTACGCATAACTGGTGGGCCACCATGGTGCCAGGCACAAGATCTGAGACCAGGGGAGATACTCTCCCTGCCTTGTTCACTACACACCTTCCAACACTTGCAACAAATGAGGCAGGGGTCCTACAGACAATAGTGCCCCCCTGATTCACCCCAGAATGCCCCCCATCCCATGCACTAAATGAGGCAGGCGTCCCGTGGAAAAATTAGCATGCGCTCATGTAATTAAACACTGTCATAATGCAGGTCGCTTCCCAACTTTTGAGTGACTGGGGTCTCTCCAGGCTGCCCACCAATTAGTTACACCCCCCCTACATACACAATTAATGCAGGGCACACCAGGCCTCCAGGGCTAGCTGACACCCCATCCTCACCCCAGTACACGGTGAATGTGGCTCTCCCCTTTCCTCTCCAACACAGCTTCTCAGGGGGGATGAGAGGGGAGGAGCCAAGTTGCATCCCAGAGTGAGGAGACTGTGGGAGGGAGGAACTCTCCTAGGCTGACACGCCATAGGGAGAGGTGAAGTAGGAAGAGCCTGGCATAGCAGCTCTGGGCTGGCTGTGGTCACCCCCCACCTTCCCCAGGATTAGGGCCATGTTTAGGCATATGCAGCATACAAGGCTGTGTAGGACACCTGGAAATTTGGGGCACCCCTGGGTCTTAGTGTCCACCTTTCCGCCTCTTCCTATCCCTGTTCTGACCCTTCCTGCAGGCTCCCACCACAGCTGGCTGCTGCAGCCTGATGAGTCTTCCTCCAGAGGGGATCTAGTACTTAAAAGTGAAAAAGCCTCCAGCCTGCCAGACCTATTAGCACAACATTGAAACTGTTAAAGGGCCATTCAAGAGGTGATGAAGCCATTTAACAGGCATTTGCCAACCTCCAAATATATACTGTCAGTTTCTGAATTTACTGACAAAAACAGTTGTGCATTACTGTAATATTTACTTTACTCAGAACATGTTAGTCTACAGGACCTTAGTTTAATACCTGGGAGGCTACTTCACAGCGTGGGAGGATGGAAGCCAGACAGGAGAGGGGAATTCTAGGTAGCAGGAGCCAAGAGCCCCACCATGATTTCAGAGACAGGGAGGCAGGAACGGAGAGTGGACAGTGGTTGGAAAGACAAGTGGGACTGAGGGAAGGCTTGTTCGAGATAGGACAGAGCATGCTCGAATAGAGAGGGAACAGAGGCAGGGTGGAGAGAGAAAGGGTAGGAAAGAGTTTAGGAAGGGAGTCAGGGCCAGCAGATGGTGAGAAGTAATGGGTTATGGGAACTGGTTAGGGTGATGAGAGAGATGTCTCAGAAGTACCAATGGAGCATGACATCCTGTGGTACCCCACACTGGCAGCTCTTTGGGAGGAGCATTTGCCTGCAGCTACCTGTTGCTGTCTGAGAGAAAAGATCCATGCCACTGAAGACGCATTATCTGCCATCTCCCAACGTATCTGTATGATGAGGTTATTGTCAGATTTGTTAGTTCACTTAACCCAATAAAATTCGCTGCTTAAAACTAATAGAGATGTATTAAAAATATCCAGTGCTTAACTGTCAGGGTAGCCTGTATTCCATTCCCTTCCGCCATCTCTGCCCTTTTGGGAAGTGTCCTCCTCAACTTCAGAGGAGTGAAACCAGTTGTATTCTAGTGTAACTTCCATAGAGCCCTATTAAATTACTCTAGCCAGGAGAGGATTTAAGAGGGAATGTTAGATAGACTTCCTGGTGTTTTGTTTTTTGTTTTGTTTTAAAAAACCTCCTAGATAACTATATAGCAGGGAATGTTATTTCCTGTTAAAATTTGTAAGGTATTCATTGACCCAATAGAACACTTTTCTACTACATTCTTTTCCATTCAGGAGCAGCTAAGGAATACAGTGTGAAGCCAAGAGCTTCCAGCTCATTGTTCTGTTTCCTTTATAGATTCTTGAACAGATCTGCTCTAGGAATTATTGTGGGGCAGGTCTGTGGCTGTGTTACACAGGAGCGCAGACTGGATGATCACAGTGGTCCCTGCTGGCCTTGGAATCTCTGTTGCTCTAAGTTTCTCAGAATTTCAAATGTATTTGGGTAAGTCATGCCCACTTGGGGTGTTGCTCTGTGCCCTGCTGCTGGTGACTAGATCAACTTGCTGTTGATGAGCCTGCTCCAGCCTTGGGTGAGCGAGAGCAGGGTCTTTTAGCTCAGGCAACAGAGACTCATGGATTAAGATCCCAAGGTCCCAGGTTGGATTCCTGCTACCAACAACCCACCCAGAGGCATGGAATTACGTATGCTTATGTTCTGGCAAATCTCTGAACGTTTCATTAGGCACCATAACCTGGAATATGTAGAGCAATAACTTGAATGGTACCTAGCTATTATATAGCACAGTCCATATGATGACAGTAGAGTACTTTACAAAGGAAGGTCTGTATCATTCACACTTTACAGATAGGGAAACTGAGGCTGGGAGAGGAAAAGTAACCTGTGCAAGATCACCCAGCAGAGCCCGGAATGGAACCCAGGTCTCCTGACTCCCCCTTCTAGTTCCCTATTCATTGCACTAGGCAGTTTCCCAACTTTAGCCACCTCAGCAGTAGTAGCATATTAATACATCCCACCCGGTCTGTTCTCCTAGGCACTCGCTCAGAACATGACAGATCTCCACTTATCTTTCACCATATATGAAGTACTACCCCCAAGATGGCCCAGTGTGACAGATTTCTGTTACCAATCTATCCCTTGTGTCAGGTGATTAGGTTGACACCGCAGGATCGTTGGGGGAAGATGACAAAACACACCAAGTGTCTAAATTTTAAAGCTTTATTGATAAAATAACAAAATACAGCAGAGAGTGCTGGGACCATTCCCACGTCACTTAGGGGAAGAAAGAAAGCATTAGAGCCCCAAGCCCTAACCCACTTTTATACTCACACCACGCATGACCCAGACTGGCCAAGTCTAGGTGTAACATTAGAAGAAGGGGGGTAGGGGAGTAGACGGGGAGTGCTGTCCTGGGCCCAGGTCGTCCAAGAATCTGTTCTCTGAATTGCTCCAGCTCTCAGGAGGGTTTTAAGTCCTGGGCTCCTTTGGGGGTGTTTCATTCCATGACCTCTGTTTCTGGCGCTCTTTGTGCCAGTCCAAACTGGCTTTCGGTGGTCTCTTCAACTTTTTAAAAACATCCTGGCTTCAGGGAAGCCCGGCTCGGTGCCCCCCTCTTGTCGTCTCGTCTGTGTTTTTACACTTTGCTGGTTATTTTTTTTAGTTGACCTTGCTGGTTTGCAGGTCTGGGCAGTAGGATTTTTCTTTTTTACAGCTGCTCAGAAAGTGTTTAAGCCCCCGTCTTTCTTGGCTCGCAGCCAAGCCTTGGTCTGAGCTGTGTCCTTGGGCTGGCTGGGGCCAGCTCTTATTTTCGGATTCAGCTAGCTGGAGTGTTGAATTGATTCGTTCTCTGCTTTCTTCTTTCTCCCTCCCCTCTCGGCCTCTCGTACCTGCTGAGAAAACTTCCACTCCCCACTCACACAACTTTGACCTGCCCCAAAATGCTTTGTGATGCTTGCAACAGCGTTAGCCACATACAATGCTGATCTGCCTTCCCTGGGGGCTCCCTGAGGGACGGGGCCATTGGGTTGTGACATTCCCCCTCTTGACCCCAAATCAACATTTTGTTGGGAGGGGTCACCACTTAGGTTTCCCCCTCCCCCCGCTACGGTGGCAAGGGTTACTGTTGGTCTTTTACCTACACAGCAATATAGCATGCACCAAATTGTTAGGACAGCAATAATTGCATACACCAGCCAGTAATGACTTTTGGCTTTATTAGTAACATAGCATGACACATTTTTTTGTTGGTATAGATGCCCCACTCGAATGGCGGTGGCAAACGCAGCTTTCTCCTGGTTAAACATGTGTTGTAACACCATGAAGGAGGAGGCATCTGTCCGGAATACTGAAAGCTGTTTTTGGATGTGCGCTAATGGCAGAAACACATTGGGTGTTATTTATGAAAAATTAAACACAACATACTTAGAAACATTAACAGTTTGTTGCATAATGGCGGGCCAATGCACTGAAAAATTTTGTGTTTGTGATTTTAACAGCAAATTGAAAGGCACTTTGGGGTTGGTGGTTCTCCAAACACCCGCAGCGGTATTGGTAAACACATGTGCTGCAGTGGGGGCATATTTTAATGCCTCCCCTTCCCAACAGATGTGTTGACCCATTTTATAAGAGCGGACAAGAAGCAGAGCAGCTGACTTAAGCTGAACCTGAACTAGAGAAAGGCCATGTTGGTGGGCAGAGGAAAGTGTTTTGACGAGTTTGCAACCATAGTGCAGCCTCCTGTGGTGGGAGGCTCATACCTGCAATTGGTCAGTTCAGTCTGTAGTCTAGGAGTGCTCCTGGGTTCCACACTGACACTGAGCTCTCACATAGCACCATCCACCAATAATGCTTTCTACCATCTCTGGCTGGCTCCGTCCCATCCCGAAAGACAATCAACTGGCCTCGTTATGCGCATGTTTGTCGCTTCCCAACTGGACTACAGCCATATGATATACCTGGCTGCGAAACCTTCGGCACTTAGGAAAACTTCTCTCTATAAAATATTATAACCCATCTTCTCCCTCATGTGGGCTACCATGAGCCCATCACACCTTCTCTGAGCTCTACACTGGCTTCCCCTTGAATACTGAGGTGAGTTGAAGGTCTCTCTCTCAATGGCCTGGGCCCATGATATCTAAAATAGCCTAAGGCTCTGGAATGAAGCCTGGGTCAACAGCTCCATTTTCTGGCCCACTGGAGCTCTACCACAAGGGTGCAGCTCATCTGTGTGGATGCCAGAGCTTTCCTGGGGGTTGGTCCGAGACTGTGGAACAGACTCCCACAAGAACCAAGGACCATCACAAATCTCAACATTTGAGCACCAAGTGCAAGGCACATTTCTTTGGTTTCTTTCTCCAATAAAAACACCACGTGTACATTTAAAAAACCCTACCAAAAATAAAACTCTCTGGCCTACGGAGAGAGTGAACAAGAGAACGAACCATAGGCAGATGTCAGTCACGTCGTACAATGCATGATTGGCAGGTACTCAGCTACTGTAGTGATGAGGGTGGTATGAATACCCATACAGAACAGAACATCTTTTACCAGTATGGGAAGTGCTGGGTAGTTAAAACACTCCTATTTCTCTGAACGTCTCTAAGTAGTCTTATGGTGCTTGTTATAAGTTTATTTCTAGTTTTGCTTAAGTGATGAAACTCTGTGCTCCTTTGCAATATCAGCTTGTGATGGGGCATAACCCCCCATCACCTGCCAGGCAAGGGCAGGAACCAAGTCAGTCATGCTCTGCACCTGAGGGGTGAGCCATAGTCTCCTGGTTAGAGGGGGTAGAGCTATAAGTAGTCAGGGGGGCTTACTTGGAGAAAGAGTTGAGGCTGCAGAGGCGACAGGTCTCTCTGGTGAAGAGGAGCCCTGGGATAGGCTTTAACAGGCTGAATACAATAGAGTAAGAACCCCACAGGAGCAAGATAGGAGGCTGCAGGGGAAGCCCTGAGGGAGGGCTGGTAAGGGAGCTACAGCAAAGGGCTGTTAGTTTGCAGATTTGTTTGGACTTTCATTTGGGATTTGTCTGTGCTGCCCCAGAAGGTGTTTAGACTTTCATGTGACTTGGCCGCAGTGCCCAGCCACAGAACACCCTGACGGGGAGCTGGGAGAAGACGTAGTCTGTGAAAGGCTGTTGTGGGTCAAGGAACTGGCCAGAGGGGGGATGAAAGAAGTGAAGTCCCCTGCAACGCTGCATCTGCGCATGAGGGGGGTACACACGCCTCTGAAGGTGAGGATACACGCTTACACAGCTGAAGTAGTGTGGATGGCCCCAAGTGTACCAAGACCCTTTATTGTCAAGGCCTACATTTAACCTTCAGTTTTCTTTGCAAAATCAGAGCTAGGTGAATGGAGAAGACAGCCCTGTGTGATTGGAGAGCCAGGACTTCAAAGACACTGAGCAGATTCTGTAAGTGACGGACACCATCACCTCCTCCGTGCCAGGATTCCACTGGAAAGTGATCCTGCATTCATGCTACTCGGTTATCACTGGAAAAGTTAACTCAGACACAGAGGCGTAGCGAGCGCCCTCCGTACCCTCCAACCAGAGGGGGCCCTGCAAGGAAGGGGGCCCCTAAAAGTGGCAAAATAAATACCGCATTCCAGTTTCTGCATTGTAAGGGGCCCCGCCCGGACATATGTTCGGAGGGGGCCACCGTTCGGAGGGGGCCACGTTCTTTGTTGCTATGGCCCTGCTCAGACACACCCTGCACTCACTCTGCCTCCAGGCCTCGCCACTGCTTCACATACTGTGCTTGTCCTAGGCTGATTGGCCTTTGGAGCATCCTTATGCATGAGCCTTCAGTGCATCACAGGACCAGTCCAGAAGAGCTAGCTGTATTTTAAAGAAGACTTATTGAGGGCGCCAGAACAAACCATCCCAAAGTGCAGAAAGAATAGCAAATATGGCAGGTGACCAGCTTGGCTTAACAGTGAAATCTTCGGTGTGCTTAAACTCAAAAGGAATCTTACAAGAAGTGGAAATTTGGACAGATGTCTAGGGAGGAGTATAAAAATATTGCTAGAGCATGCAGGGGTGTAATCAGGAAGGCCAAGGCACAATTGGAGTTGCAGCTAGCAAGGGATGTGAAGGGTAACAAGAAGGGTTTCTACAGGTATGTTAGCAACAAGAAGAAGGTCAGGGAAAGTGTGGGACCCTTACTGAATGGGGGAGGCAACCTAGTGACAGATGATGTGGAAAAAGCTGAAGTATTCAATGCTTTTTTTGCCTCGGTCTTCACAGACAAGGTCAGTTCCCAGACTGCTGCACTGGGCAACACAGTATGGGGAGGAGGTGAGCAGCCCTCAGTAGTGAAAGAACAGGTTAAGGACTATTTAGAAAAGCTGCACATGCACAAGTCCATAGGTCCAGATCTAATGCATCCAAGGGTGCTGAGGGAGTTGGCTGACGTGATTGCAGAGCCAGTGGCCATTATATTTGAAAATTCATGGCGATCGGGGGAGGTCCCAGACGATTGGAAAAGGGCAAATATAGTGCCCATATTTAAAAAAGGGAAGAAAGAGAACCTGGGGAACTACAGACTGGTCAGCCTCACTTCAGTCCCCAGCAAAATTATGGAGCAGGTCCTCAAGGAATCCATTTTGAAGCACTTGGAGGAGAGGAAGGTGATCAGGAACAGTCAACATGGATTCACCAAGGGCAAGTCATGCCTGACCAACCTGATTGCCTTCTGTGATGAGATAACTGGCTCTGTGGATATGGGGAAAGCGGTGGATGTGATAAATCTTGACTTTAGCAAAGCTTTTGATACGGTCTCCCACAATATTCTTGCCAGCAAGTTAAAAAAGTATGTATTGGATGAATACATTATAAGATGGATAGAAAGCTGGATAGATTGTCGGGCTCAACGGGTAGTGATCAATGGGTTGATGTCTAGTTGGCAGCCGGTATCAAGTGGAGTGCCCCAGGGGTTGGTCCTGGGGCCAGTTTTGTTCAACATCTTTATTAATGATCTGGATGATGGGATGAATTGCACCCTCAGCAAGTTCGCAAATGACACTAAGCTGGGGGGAGAGGTAGATATGCTGGAGGGTAGGGATAGGGTCCAGAGTGACCTAGACAAATTGGAGGATTGAGCCAAAAGAAATCTGAGGTTCAACAAGGACAAGTGCAGAGTCCTGCACTTAGGAAGGAAGAATCCCATGCACCGCTACAGGCTGGGAACCGACTGGCTAAGCAGCAGTTCTGCAGAAAAGGACCTGAGGATTACATTGGACGAGAAGCTGGATATGAGTCAGCAGTGTGCCCTCGTTGCCAAGAAGGCCAGTGGCATATTGGGCTGTATTATTAGGAACATTGCCAGGAGATTGAGGGAAGTGATTATTCCCCTCTATTCGACACCGGTGAGGCCACACCTGGAGTATTGCGTCCAGTTTTGGTCCCCCCACTACAGAAGAGATGTGGACAAATTGGAGAGAGTCCAGCGGAGGGCAATGAAAATGATTAGGGGGCTGGGGCACATGACTTACAAGGAGAGGCTGAGGGAACTGGGGTTATTTAGTCTGCAGAAGAGAAGAGTGAGGCAGGGTTTGATAGCAGCCTTCAACTACTTGAAGGGGTGGTTCCAAAGTGGATGGAGCTAGGCTGTTCTCAGTGGTGTCAGATGACAGAACAAGGAGCAATGGTCTCAAGTCGCAGTAGGGGGGAGGTCTAGGTTGGATATTAGGAAACATTATTTCCCTAGGAGGGTGGTGAAGCACTGGAATGGGATACCTAGGGAGGTGGTGGAATCTCCATCCTTAGAGGTTTTTAAGGTCAGGCTTGACAAAGCCCTGGCAGGGATGATTTAGTTGGTGTTGGTCCTGCTTTGAGCAGGGGATTGGACTAGATGACCTCCTGAGGTCTCTTCCAACCCTAATCTTCTATGATTCTATGGTACAACTATGAGTTCTCCAGCACTGTCAGCGATCTCACCCCTTCCAAAGTAAATCAGAGTCTTATGGGAAACAAGAGTAGCCTTTTACCCCAGGCTCTCACCCGGCACACCGTTTCCTTGTGGCACCATTCTTTTTAACAATCTTTAGCTGCCCTGGTGGGCTCCTGCTAATTCCTTCATCCCCTTGGTAACAGGGGGAGCAGGCTGATGGTGGGAAGTAGGGCTCACACCCACCCTCTACTACAGGTCTCCAGCCCTAGGACTCTCAATAACTCGACTGCTTAACCCACACCCCAAACCAGCCTGTTTTTCCTTCCCAAGACAACTCCCTACACCCCTAGCCGAGGCCTTCCTAGTAGCCTTTTCTTTGTTGTTCCATGGCACTTCAGTAGCGCTCCTGGATCTGCTGTCCCTGGAGTCTCTCTCCTGCAGGACAGGCTGTCCATCCCAGCAGCCCTGGTTCTTAGTCAGATGTGACCCTGAACTCTCATTGCCTTGCCCTGAGGAGGTGGGCTAAACCTGGCCCAGGTGAGGCTGAGCCCCACCCCCCTTTAAGGGCCAGGTCACCCGGTGATACATCTCGGTTTTTGAGGAAGAGAATGTGGGCACATAAATCACCAGCTCCCGAGAGCTGTGACTTTATCTGCAATTGGTTCCCCATCACCCTCCAGCCTGAGCAGCCAACTAGACTCTCCAGAGCCAGAAGGCTGCAGGTGACCGCACAGGCAAGAGTTTGGTTAAAGAAAACAAACCTCAAATTCTTTATTGAACAAGCAAATGTGCAAATGGTTGAACAGACCATCATCCAGCCCTTGCCACTCACGAGCCACGTACATGACAAGCAGCCATAATTGCTATCAATGGGGCCTGGCCACAAAGACCAATATTTGAATCACCGAGAAGCCCTCTTCTTGTGGTCGGACAGAACACATGACTACACAAGGAAGATTTTTGTCATCATCAGACAACACAAATCATTGATTGAGATTCTGGTGTCTGAAAAATTACACAAAAATGACCCTTTTTACTCCACAAACCTGCTCCGGTGTGTCTTCAGAGTCCCACCTACTTACTTCAGTGATTAAAAAGTCTCCCTGTTGTTTTGCTCCAGTTAGCTCAGCCTAGCCTGCACAGCAATAGTTTTACTCTGGCTTATGCACCATCAATAAGTTTGTTAATACATTTCTGAATGCGGAGTCTTGTGTTTCTGCTGATGTATAAGCCAGAAAGAACCCAGCTCGGCTGGCAACTCCCATGTTTGTCAGCAAAAAACATCTTTTAGGTGTAAACTGAGCACATTTTGCTCTGGTGTTTCTGAGGGGCAAAAAATATGAAACCCTAGATGCTATTTTTTACAGTCACTTTCCAGAGCAGTTCCAGCTTCTGCTCTAGGTGATGCTAAGTACACAGTGAAATACTAGCCACAAGTACCCCAATGGCCAAGACTCAAAGAGTGACTCTGAGATGATCACGTGACTGACTGGTAAGTGTGGTGTATTGAAAACTCTGTTAAAATTGTAAGCTATCACTTGAAATTCTCAGGGGGGTCCTGGTCCAGTTTGCAGACTAGGGGGCTTTGTAGGGAAGTGTGTGGCCTGTGTCTCTTTCAGCAGACAGCCTGCAAAGAGCCAGCCGAGAATGAGGTGGGCTGAGTTGTGTCTCACTCCTTAGGGAGCAGCCTGTTTCTCTCTCTGTGTTAACGTTCTGGATTTTAATGCAACTGTTGCCGGCACAGAGTGCCCCAGGAAAGCAACAGCGGAGTTCGTTGCCCGGTGTGCTTCATGCCGATGAACACACCAGGGTGGAGAAGCAATCAAGGTTTATTTGAGATCTCCAAGCGGTGCAAGGAGACTGGCACGTCTCAGATCAAGCACACCATCATAAGCAGCTTTTCTCTTTTTATACATTTTGCAGCTAAGCTTTTTCCTTCTCCCCCTCTTCCCCCCCGTAATAGTTTACATTAAGCAAGTAGCAAGCAATTACATTTAAGCAGTTAAATCATCTTGGCGGCTATAAGTCCAGCTTGTTAGTAACTTCTCTTTGAATTATTATCTTGTCCCTTTCCTTTGATTTGTTATTTTGCCTTTCAGCCAGAAGTATGCAGGCCTCATTATTACCGCTTGGCACCGGTATGAGCGGTGCTGCACCTGATAACTGGCTGTTACACATTCCAATTTCTGCATCTGGCTTTTGAGGTCGATTAGAGTTTAAACATGGAAGGACTTTGGTTCATTTAGGCCTAGTGCAGGAAGGCTTCATCGACACTCGTGGTCTTCCACCCTCCCGAGTTACCTAGGGTTATGCCTAATGACACCAACACAACCTTCCAGAAAGATAAAAACAAACTATTCTAACTTCTCTGTGTGCTGCCAGCATAACAGCTGCAATGCTCTTAAGGAGACTTGGCATTTGTGCTTTGACATTTGTGCTCCCAAATATAGGAAATCTGACTATTGGCTGATTACGATTTGGCTGACTGAGTAGGGCTGGCTGGTTTGTTATTTAATTTGCAATCCTTAATAATAATACTCTATTTATAGAGTCTCTTTATCCAAGGGTTTCAAGGTGCCTTGGAAACATTAACCTTCGCACATGAAGCCGGTAAATATTACAGGTGGGGAAACTGAGGCAGCTACAGGCTGGGTAACTTGCCCAAAGTCTGATAGTAAATCAGGAGCTGCCCAAGATTAGAACCCAGGACTCTGCTCCAACCCTGGCTGCCATTTCCCTTTCCACCCTGTCTGATGTCTTTTATATTTCAGTATTTAAAATATTAAAATTAACATGTGAAAATCCTTGTGCAGCCATTTATGTTGTTGAACACACAGCCTGAAAAACAATGCAAACTCGCCCACTCTGCTGCTTTGTGCAGAAGTTATGCAGGCTGCAGCTCATAAAGAATACCCCCTTGTTTTGGTGTGCATGTGTAATTGGGTAATTCTGGGAATACAGAAATCAATAAATATCAAATATTAATGCCTCATGCTGTCATATTTATTCAGCCAGCAAAGCTGTAAAGTGGAAGCTGCTCAGAAAATCTGGCTGCTGTTCATGGTGGATCTTCTAATGAGAAGAGGCTGAACTGACAGGCTATCGTGCTGTATAATTGGTGGAAAATGGGTCACTTAGCTATCAGGGGAATAATTCACTTTCCCACTGACTTGCCATAGAGGATACATGTGCTAGGAAAGCTCATGCTAGGATTGGTAGACTGGAGAGCCATCAGGAGGATGTGTTAGATCAGGGGGGATCACAGGAAAATTTTTGGCGGCCTCAGAGTGCAGCCACCAACTCTTGCTGGTGGCCACTCTGACAATTTTTCCTAAAATAGTTAATTAACTTTAGGAAAAACAAATACATATGCACAGATCCATGTCCAAATCATTGTCATTTATTTATGTAGGTTTTTATTACAGACTCAATAATAAAAATAATGTTCAGTTGTCTCTATTCTTTACTGGACCTAAACAGAACAGAAACAAATAAGGTGCTTTGTATGTTCTTGTCTTTTTTTGTTATTTCTTTTCTTTTATTTATTTATTTTTGGTTGCTTTTTTAAAAGACTTGCTAGCTAGTGAGTCTGTTTCTGTGAAAAGTGATATTTGTATGTTTGTTAACACTGCTCCCCCCCGCCCCCCCCCCCCCCAATCACCGCCCAGGAGGCTGTGATCGTACGAAAGGCCCCTAGTGGCTGCATTTGAGAAATGCTATGCTAGATCCATGTCCCTTGAACAGTGTTGTACTTTCCTTCCCAGTCCTGTGAGCAGGGGTGGTGGGCTGAGGTGTTGCTGAAGATGCCTCTTTCTATTCTTTACTTTGTGGCCTAGGATGCCAGTTTTGGAATTTGCTCTGAATGTGAAGGAAAAAAAGGCCTGAAAGAGCAGTTGTGATGTAACATCAATTGCTGTTGCTAGGGCAACCCAGACTTCTCACTCGGTCTTGGCAGGTAAGAGAAGACAGAATCAATTGCCCAACTGTTGGTTTTAATATGCAGCTGTACCTGTCATTTGTTTAAGGATGCAGAAAGGTTTTTCTACCTGATCTTTGGTCGTAGAGTGGTTGGTTCTTCCGAGCGGTTCTAGTGCACCTATAGACAATGAGATCCAGTTGCCAAGTGGTGGCAGATTTGGGGGCCTGGCAGGAGGTGAGTTTCCTGTTGGAGGAGAAATGGGTTGCACAGTCAGGATGTTTTCATATTTACTTACCGGATAGACACATGCTCTGTTTACCTGGACCAGAAGTGGTCACAAACGTTGTCAGGTCCCTTTTGCAGAGACCTCAGGCTGTCACCACTCTCCTGATCCTGTCTGCTTAAAAACACTGTTCATTCTGTGTGGCTACAGTAGTGCCCCTCACCTGGGAAAGCCCTCGTCCAAAGCTGTTCTCCCAGGACGCCAGAGGTGCCTGGGCATTAACTTTCATGCAGCTGTTCTGCACCAAAAAGAAGCCACAGAAAGATCTGAGGCATCTGCAGACAATCCCCTTAATGACTGTTTGGCTGTAGCTACTGCACAAGGTCCCTTTGCCTCTTACCAGAGAGGGTTTCACACTGCATGGGTATTGCTCAGTGGCTCATAACATGCATGATTTTGGCACCATTTGCCATGTGTATCTGTGTTAGCCCCAAACTCCACAAGGGATGTATATCTTGATCTCACTTTAGGAAATTATATACAGCCTCAACCCCCATTTCTTTGGGTCAGCCCCCTTCTCCCACGACAATCTAGCAGTCCCTCTTTTCCACACAGTCTGGATGTCTCGCACAGAATCTGTGGCCCTTTAACCTTACAATTAAACTAATAGTAAAAGGAGAGGGTAAAAAGAGGGAAGATATGAGCACTCAGCACAAAATTGAGATGTTGAGAACAAACTTGACTGAGAAATCAAAGGATATGGAGAAGAAATTATTGAATAGCCTGTACACCAATGCTTGGAGCCTGGGTAACAAATGAGAGGAATTGGAATTGCTCATTAATGAGCATAAATTCGCTCTAGTTGGTATTAGTGAAACCTGGTGGGATGATTTGCATGACTGGAATGTTAAAATCAATGGTTATAACCTATTTAGGAAGGATTGAGTGGGCAAAAGGGGAGAGGGAGTGACACTCTGTCAAAAATGGCATTACCTGTTTCTGAGTCTCTGATAACTTGGAAGAAAACTATCTTGAATGCGTATGGATCTGTGTCCTCGCAGCTAAAGCACAAGATGGGGCATTAATTGGTATCTGCTACAGACTACAAAATCATGCTAAGGCAATGGTTTTCAACCTGTGGTCCGCTGACCCCTGGGATTGCCCCAGACTATGTCTAAGGGGTCTGCAAAAGGTTGTCATTAGCATAGAACAGCGGTTTTCAACCTGTGATTCTGTTGACCCCTGGGGGTCCTCAGACTATGCCTAAGATTTCCAAAGGGGTTCGCACTTCATCGAAATATTTTAGGGGTCAGCAAATGAAAAAAGTTTGAAAACCACTGTGCTAGGGAACAGGATGACCATCTCCTTGTGGCCCTATCTACAGTGTGTAGGGAGAAAAACTGTGTGATCATGGGGGACTTCAAACTGAGCGACATGTGCTGGAGGAGTAAAACACCCTTGGAATTTCTAACCATTATCGATGACAGTTCTCTAACTCAGAAAGTGTTGCATCCAACACTTTCTGAGTTAGAGAATTCTGGGAATTCTGCCCATCTTGCAGTGACACCAGGAGCACCTGCTCTCTTGGGCATTTCAGCCCTAACCTGCCCTGCCTGGGGTGGCAGCCCAGAGAAATTTTGGGTCAGGAAGGGGGAAGGAGAAGCAGATACCATTCTCACAGGATGGGAGGGGAAAGGAGAGAGCAGAAAGAGCCCGCTCCTCTTCCCCCACCCCCATGAGCAATGGGTCAGTCCTGCCCCCCACCCCACCCCCCGTGAGCAATGCATCAGTCTGCCCTGTGCTCCCTCCTGCCCCTCCCTCTCGGAAGCAATGGGTCACTCTGCTCTGTGCCTGCCCCCCCCCCCCACCTTCCCTGCAACACCAGGCCTGGAGGGAAGGGACCTGTAGGGACCGGGGGATGGGTGGTCATGTCTAATGGTTAGGGTCAGGCACTTGGAAATGGAGCTGGGTCAGAGGCAGATTGCCAAGCCAAAGTTCTGAGCCGGAGACAGTCAGGTACCAAGCCAGGATCAGAGATAGAGTCAACATTGGGGGCAGGATGTAGGAGCAGGGGCCTGGAGTGAGACAGGAACTGGGAATAAACTAGGGTCTGGGATAAGGAGGACAGAAATCAGGAACAGGCTGGGAGGCAGGGGCCAATGTAGCAGCCTACCAGTGTGCTCGTCATGAAAAGGAAATTGAGCAGTTAAAACGTCAGTTGACCGTGCGTTTGGTCCAGGTGGTGAGCCTCACGGAGAATGATTCAGGTGACCCACGTGAGGGCTTTGATTTCTCCCTTTGCGAGGATCCCCAAGGGTGGGTGGATTCTTGTTGCACCCCCATAGCAGCCCTCATTAAGACTAAGGAGAGGTCCACTAAACAACTTCAGGTGGGGGCTTGGGTCCAGACTCAGCATGTTACAGCCAGAATTCAGAGTCCGCTGGGCCTGGCGGACATCTCCATGCTGGCTCGCAAGCTTGGCCCCTTCAAAACGGAAAAGGCCGCTACCTGGTTCCTTTCCTCTGGAACATCATACATGTAAATAGTTTGTCCCAGCAGGAAATAGAGCGGGTGCTCACCTCTGCCAGCCCGAAGCTGGCCTCCACCATAAAAGCCGCGGTGGCCGACTTGCAGGGAGAGGGGTTGCTTGTTTGTCCCAGCAGGAAATAGAGCGGGTGCTCACCTCTGCCTGCTCCTTCACAGCCTTCAGCCCCATAAAAAAAGTATGGGCCCCTGCTATAAAAATCCAACCAGGCCTTTGGGAAGGTTGCCTCTGGGACTTGGTAGTCCATCACAACGGCTAAAAAGTGGTGGCTCCCCCAAATAACACGGCCAAGCGGTATGTGCTGACTACGTCCCCGAACTATCAGTACATATAATTTGCAAAGGGTAACACCTGGCAACTCTGGCCTATAACCCCCCTCAAAAGGTGTGTAAAAAAAGGCAGTGCCAAGCTGCTTTTATAAGGTGGGTCAGTACATCTGTTGAAAAGGGGAGGCATCAAAATATGCCCCCACTGCAACACATCTGTTTACCAATTCCTCAGCGTGTGTTTGGAGAACCACCGACCCCAGGGTGCCTCTCAACTTGCTGTTAAAATCACAAACACAAAATTTTTCAGTGCATTGGCCCGCCGTTATGCAACAAACTGTCAATGTTTCTAATTATATTATGTTTAATTTTTCATAAATAATGCCCAATGTGTTCCTCCCGTTAACGCACACCCAAAAGCAACTTTCCGTATTCCAGACAAATGCCTCCTCCTTCATGGTGTTGCAACACACATTCAACTTTAAAAAAGCTGCCTTTGCAACAGCCATCTGGAGGGGGCATCTATGTCAATGTTATGCTATGTTACTAATAAAGCCAAAAATCATTATTGGCTTGTGTATGCAATTGTTGCTGCCCTAATAATTTTGTGCATGCTATATTGCTCTTTATATAAAAAACCAACAGTAACCCTTGCCACCGTCTCAAAAAAAATATTAAAAAAATTAAAAACCTAACATTTTGTTGGGAGGGGTAACCCCTCCCAACAAAATGTTGATTCGGGGTCAAGGAGGGGACTGTCACACCCCAATGGCCCAAGGGGTCCCCTGGGGAAGGCAAATCAGCATTGTATATTGCTAAGGCTATTGCAAGCATCGCAGGGCATTTTGGGAAGGGTCAAAGGTGTAAATAAATGTAAAATAATAAATTCCTTTGCAGGTCACGTAAAACCAAAAAAAAAAAGGCAAAAAACGGGTTAACTCTGAACTCCTGCTAGGCCCAAAAATAAAATGCTAACTCCTGCCCTCTCAAGGCCACAACAAACATCTAACTCTCGTTTGCCTGCCAAAAAAGAGGGGGGGCCCAGAATTCACCAATCAGCCATTAAAAAGAAAAGGGGCAGCTAAGCAAACCTGCAAAGGCAGCCCATAACAAGCAAAACAAGTAAAGGCCAGCACAAAAAAAACAAACAAAAAAACCCAACAAAGTCTAGCTGATATATTTTAAAAAATTTTTAAAAACCACAAAAAGCCGGTTTAAACTGGTAAAAAAACACCAAACACAAAGGTCACGAAGCAAAACACCCCCAAAGGCACCCTAAACTTTAAAACACTCCTAAAAGCTGGAGCAATTCGAAAATCACAGCGTACCCCCAAACAACCTGGGCCCAAAACAAAACTCCCGTCCACCCTTCCCCCTCTTCTTCTTACGTTACAACCCAGGCTTAGCCAGCCTAGGGTAAAGCGTGTGTATAAAAGTGGGTTAGGGCTTGGGGCACTAATGCTTTCTTCCTTCCTCTAAGTAACGTGGGGAGCACCCCTCACTCTCCGCTGTTATTTTATTACTAAAGCTTTAAATTAGACCCTTGGTGTGTTTCATCATCTCCTCCCCTAAAAATCCTGTGGCTTCAGCCTAATCACCTAACGCCTCAGGCAGATTGGTAACAAAAATCTGTCACAAGGGCCCTTTGTGAGCTAGAGCTTTGTTGACCCTCTCCGTCAGTTGTTCAGGTGAGCTGCTGGGTGGTGGCTGTGATCTGAGTACTGCCTTGGGCCCCGTGCTCCCTCACATTGCACCCTGATGTGGTAGTTGGCCAGGTTTCTGAGGCTGGGAAAACCTCAAATACCAGTGGGAGAATGTATGAACCCAGGAGTTCTAGGGAGGACTTATCAAAGGCACATTTTTCTACCTTCACATAGAGGCCATGTTGGTGCAGCCTCTTTGGTGGGAATGGACATGCATCCTGTGGTGTTTGGTGTTGGCCAAAAGGAATAAGCATGTCACCCAGGTATGCTACCACATACTGGTCCAGGATGTCCCTGAGTACATCATTAATAGACTTCTGGAACATTGTGGCTGCAGTTGTCAAAGTGAAGGGCATCACGAGATAGTCAAAGTGACCATAACATGTTCAAAAGGTGGCCTGCCATTTGTCCCCAGTTCTAATACGTACCAGGTTGTATGACCTCGCAGGGGAAGCTTTGTGTATAGCAGGGCAGTGCTCACATGGTCCATTAGCTCAGGGATTAGTGGTAACGGGTATCGGTTTCTAATGGCGACATGACTTGGGTCCCGATAGTCCACACTTAATCAGAGGCTTCCATCTTTTTTTAAGCAAAGAGGACTGATGTGGATTTCCATATAAAGGCAAAGTTTTTAGGCAAAGTGGATTTACGTATAAAGCCCTTGGTTAGGTTCTCCTGAAGGTATGTGCATAGTGCAGCTAGTTCAGGCTCTGACATGGCGTATATACGGCTGGTCAGAATGTCTGCCCCTGGGTGTAGCTCGATTGGCCAATCACAGTCCTTGTGTGGCAGCAAAGTTTCTGCTTTCTGTTTTTTAGACGACATCTTTGTAGTCACTGTATTTGGATGGAAGTCAAAGACCAGATTCAGCAGGTGGTTCTGCAGGGCCACCTACCCTGGCATGCGACCTCTGGGGAACTACTGCGCACTTCCTGGGGTCAAGCAGTGCTGCTGGCAGAATTCTGAGAGAAGTTCAACTCCAGGATCAGAGGGAAATGTGGGGAATGGATGGCCCTTAGATGCCCTTGGATAGTGACTTTGAGAGGAATGGTTTCTGTAGCCACTGAGCCAGAGGATAAGAGGGAACTGTTGATCATCTCTATCAGATCCAGATAGATCTGGTTTGGGCCACAGGGGAATCTGTAGTGGCTGGGCTGCCTCTGCATCGATACAGTTGTCTGCTGCGCCTGAATCGATAAGGGCTTGTGGTGGAGGAAGTGGTTGGGGATGACCCAGGATTTGTACTTGTAGATGCTGTGCCACTTGACGGGAACTGGTGTGCATTCCTGTCAGGAGCTCAGGTTGGGTTTCAGGGGGACATTTTGTCAGGACACTCAGGCTAGCCCCTTTCACTGAACCTGGGCTGGCTCGTTTTCTGGATTCCTTTGGACTGGGTTCCTCATGGGCCAATTGGAGGTAGCATGGCTGTTATGCTTATAAGAAGCACACGGGATCTTTTTCAGGGGAAAAGGCAATATGCCGTGTTTATTGAAGATACAACAATTAGCATATGCATTCAATCTCACACCACACTCACGCACGCGCACACACACACACACAGACACACACTGTCCCGCCAGTCGATGTTATAGTTATCAGTCCAGAGTCCGGATCAACCCAGTGGCCAGCTAGGTTGATTATGGGTAGGGAGGAGCCGGGATCCGTTGGTCACGACATGATGCTCCAGGGAAGTCTTGGCAGGATGAACCCAAAGTTTCATGACAAGGCACCCTGTTTATATATTGATTTTCCTTCATTGGGACCAATGAGCTTTGCACAGTCATGCTGTAATCAATTGTTGTTTGAAGAGTGCTTGTTTTCTTAAATTGTCCTTCTCGTTCTTTATCACAGCTATCTTGTCCCCATTGCTAGGTGCCTGTCTCATCTTTAGAGTCGTCAATCTGCCCTCCTCTCACATTTCAATAGGGGCGTGTTGCAGCCTCCTGGCGCCTTTGCGTCTGTTTCTGGTGGTTCCTCCCTCATACATCTGGCTCAGCGATGGCCTTCACACTTATCTCTTTACACATACATTCCTCATTCACACACACAACATAATTAATTTACACAGAACATTTTGAACAGGAACATCAAATTGCAATGCACAAGAAAACAATCATGGCATTCTTTTACTTATTTTAAAATGCTAAACCTACAACAAAACAGTGACCTTAAAACATCTGTTACTGCCTTAAATCAGCCCAGACACAGATTCTGGCTGATGCATCTTTACCAAATGGCCCATTAGGCCATTCCTTTCTGCTATTCAAAAAGGTTGGCTGGCAGGATATGATCAAATCATACATCAATACATTTCATAATTGCTACATTATTATTCTTTATCCTTCATTCTAAATTATACAAAATACAAACATAAAATCCTACTACTGCATGTCCCTCTTTTGGCCCCTCAAGAACAATTCTTGAGTGGGTCATATTTTATACAATTATTTCATAGCAATATACTGAGAGACAAATTGAGATCGAGGTTGTAATTTAACAAACATTCTTTTTGTCCAACAGCACATACAACACATTCCTAGCAAGAAAACACAGGACAATATTAACACAACTAGTAATAGGTGAAACATAATAGACAATATGCCCTTAGAGGTCGGGGACCAGCCTGTAAAAACATAGTACCAATGATAGGCTGTCAGTTCTTTTTCAGACTTAGGAATTTTTAGCATGTCTCCATTTGCATGTAATATTTGAATGACACGCTTCCCTATATCCCTCTGTGTCTGTTGTAAAAACTGAGTCACCTTTTCTAGTTCGTCCCATACACATGATCCCAATGATGTGTCCTTGCTGCATGATTCCGTGGTGACAGGTAGGGACAAGCACACCCATTTCTGAGGCCTCCACTCCGTACACCCTTGGGTGTCCAATAATTTCTCCTCTTTCTCAGCCCACTGACCTATAATCCGGGGTAGCCAAAAGGATCCCATGGTCAATATCGGAAGCGGGCTCACTTTCCATATTTCTGTCTCCATTGGTGAGCAATTTTAACAATAATTTCACCTAATAACAAATCAGGCTTAACCATGCTGGAAACATATTGCATCCCTTTATATTTGTAGGTGTCAAACAAGGACCTCTTTCGTTGTTTTAAAAGATGCATTAATACCCGAACATTCCCAGATATTACCTAAAACATTTTGTGTTCAAGTGATGCTAAACTAAGAATTTGGCTCTCAGTACATCCTATGGCCAAGGCAGTTTTATTTCCTATCTCTATTTGTTGTTTATACAGCAGCCAGGAGGTAGTGTTTAGCCACATATTCCCCATGCTGCTTTCAGGTTTCCCAGACCTATTTGTACCAAATCCACAGTATTATCTGCCTGCTTTTGAATGAGACTATTTTGCAGTGCGGGCAATTCCGCCCGCCATTACACTCAATGTAATTTTAACTATACACGATTTTCGCTTTATGAGCTGACAGCGGAACGTAACCCCAGCGTAAAATGAGACTCGCCTGTACAACAGAATTAATTTACACAGAACATTTTGAACAGGAACATCAAATTGCAATGCACAAGAAAACAATCATGGCATTCTTTTACTTATTTTAAAATGCTAAACCTACAACAAAAGAGTGACCTTAAAATGTCTGTTACTGCCTTGAGATCAGCCCAGACACAGATTCCGGTTGATACATCTTTACCAAATGGCTCATTAGGCCACTCCTTTCTGCTATTCAAAAAGGTTGGCTGGCAGGATATGATCAAATAATACATCAATACAGTTCATACATGCTACATTATTATTCTTTATCCTTCATTCTAAATTATACAAAATACAAACATAAAATCCTACTACTACATGGCCCACCTCATCACAGTGATAACACAGGTTAAGGCGTCGCCGGTGCTTTCTCTTCAGAGGGGAGTTGTTGGCAGGTCAGGTCTATCTGCATCAGTTCAGTTGGTGAGGCAGAATCTGATAGTGGGGGGTACAGTTGTGACGCTCCTCTTCTTTCTTCCAGTCACTCTCACAGGCAGTTTTCAGTACAGATACAAGATCTATGACAGTGTCTAGACCTACTGGGGTCTTGACTTGGGCCAGTTCGTCCTTAAACTTGTCCCGCAAGCCCCATCACAACTGGCCTAACTGGGCCGCCTCGTTCCATTCTGTGTCTGATACAAGACTGTGGAAATCACCTATAGGAAGTGGCCATGCCCGACTCTTGTTGGAGTTGCCGCAGGGCAGCCTCAGTGGAGCGGATGTGTTTGGGGTTGTCAAAGATGGTCAATAGCGCTCGCTGGAAGGCAGCCCATTTGGACAGAACTGGACTGTTGGCTTCCAGCGCAGGAGAGGCCCAGTCCAATGCCTCCCCTGTCATCAGGCTGACTGCCAGGCCCAGTTTCGTATGGTTGGAAGCATGTAGCTGCGGTCGAAGGCAGAACAAGAGTTGGCACTGATCCACGAAGCCTTGGAATTTGGAGGGGCTCCCATCGAAACACTCAGACAGAGGGATAGCAAGTCCCAGCTGAGGTGACAGCACAGCTGGATGGGCCCAGAGCACAGCATTTTCTGTGCGGAGTTGATGGATTTGCTCCTGCAATGCCTGATTTTCAGTGGCCAGCTGCGCGTTCTGCTCCCGCAATGCTCGATTGCCTTCCTGGAGGCAGATCACCTGCTCATGCAGTGCAGATGTCCCTTCTGGTACGGGGAACTTCTCTGGGTCCGTCCTTGGCTGGGCCCGCTCAAAGAAGTTGACAGTGGTCTGAGCAAGCTGTAGGGACCGGGGCATGGGCGTTCAGGCCAAATGGTTAGAGTCAGGAGCGTGGAACAAAGCCAGGGTCAGAGTCAGGTACCAAGCCAAAGGTTAGACTCAGAGCCAGAGATGGAGTCAGGAGTCAAGCTAGCGGTTGAATCCGGAGTCAGTATCAGGGGTAGGACATAATACCAGGGACCTGGAGTGAGGCAGGAGAGCAGGAACTGGGACTAGATGGGGGTCTGGGAGAAGGAGGGCATGAACCAGGAACAGGTAGGGAGGCAGGGCTCAGGCAGGTACATAGGTATATCTCCATATATTTTTATTTATCTCATAGAACTGGAAGGGACCTTGAAAGGTCATTGAGTCCAACCCACTGCCTTCACTAGCAGGACCAAGTACTGATTTTTGCCCCAGATCCCTAAGTGGCCCCCTCAAAGATTGAACTCAGAACCTTGGGTTCAGGAGGCCAATGCTCAAACCACTAAGCCATCCCTCCCTTGATAGGGATAGGGCGCACTGTAGCAGCCAGCCAGAGAGTCCTCTAGTTGGTTGGCCAACTTCCTGTGCCTCTTCCTGCCTTAAGTACAGCTTCCTAACCAATCGGTGAGGCTGGATGTCTTCCCCAATCAGGAGCTTCATGGCAGGGCCCTTTGTGAACTAGAGCTTTGCGGCCCCATCCAGTGATTGAGGTGAGCTGCTGGGTGGTGGCTGTCACCTGCCTGGGGCCACTCGGGCTCAGGTTTGAAGCCTGAACTCTCTCACAGGACCCTGCTGCAGCTGCCTCCAAAGCCTAGGGGCGGGGGGAGTGAAGAGCCCCTAGAGCTGCAGGAGGAACTCATGTGGGATCTGGGGGCTAGGCAGATGTGGGGGGGACACCCAGGAGAATGCTGGCGTTGGGGAGAAGCTGAAAGCTCTGTCAGGCTGCAGCGTGAGCTGCAGCAGCAGAGCCAGAATCACCTCACTCAATACCTGGGGTGACACCAATTGTTTGTCTCAGACACATGCATGCACACACTGAGATGGATGCGCACACTGAGGCAGGCGTGCAGTCACACACACACAGTGAGGTGGGATAGGGAATCAAATCTAAAGATGGACAAAATAATATTTAAAAAACCCTCGTGATTTTGGTGGGGGGAGCCTGAGTTCGGAGTTTTTGAAGTTTGGAGGATGGCCATAATGTAACTGCTTAACTATGAAACCTCTTTCTCACAGGTACTCTTTCTCACTCTGTATATTTAAATCTTTTTTTTTTTTTTTTTTTTTTTTTTTAACGGGGAAGAAGAAAATCCACCCTGTATAAGCCATGAGCTCCAGCATAGGTTGCCAGCAGGGTTTGATCCCCTGCTCCATCCATATTCACACCTGGAAACTGCACTGAAAACTCATCCAGTCTCATTCTTGTTAGATTTCAGAAAAAACAGTTTTTCTTCTCACTCTTCTGATTATTGCTGGGATTTGCAACACAACCTAATGGATTTAGCTACCTAGCTCACATTGAAAGTCATCAGTGCCCAGCTCCCTCAGGCCCCCTTTAAAGAGCCAGCCTATATAACTCCAAGAAACTGTGAGTAGGTTAGGGAAGGAAGAATTCTAATGTTAATGTGTCCTAGCAAGATCAGGGAGACTGATATTAGCCCTGAGAAATTACACAAACCAAAGAGATTGTTTGATGACATCACAATTCATCTTTAAATTCCCCTCTGAATGTATTCCCTTCTTATGGCAGGCCATAATGAGAAACAAAACTGTTTTGCAACAATAGAAATACCAAAGATCAACAGCCAGAGAGAAACTTGACTACACCATGCACTCCCAGGCATACTAGAATAACCAAATTAAATCAAAACACAAATGCAGCAGGAATGTCATGGTACCAAACATAATTGCTGTACTGTAGTGTTGAAGTGGGTACTGTTGTTCCAGGAGCTGCTGAGGTTTCTGCGCTTGCAGTGTGGTTTCTATCTATTGCCACTTAAAGGTTTTTATTGCAAATGCATTGCAGGCATTCCGGAAACTGCAAGGGGACCTCAAGGTCCCGGGTGAGTGATGCCTGGAGTCTTGGAGCTGAACTAATGGAGGTGGTAAATTTCAAATCCAGTAGCTCAATGAATCCCTGGAGCCTACCCCAAAATCCTTTCATATATTATGTAAGATCAGGCTACTGTTGGCAGGCAGCATGGTTGAATGGACTGTGCATGGGCTGTCAGCAAGAAATTCAGGGGTTCTAGTATCATTTGCTATGGAACCTGCTGTGTGGCCTTTGGCACATCTCTTAACTTCCCTATCTAAGCTGCCTCATTTGTAGAATCAGGGTAATTATAATTTATGGAGTGCTTAGTGCTTCACAGGTAATTCAGAATGATAGGTCCTGTGCAGGGGAGCTTTTATTGTGCCTCGAAGGGTCATTATGAGCGTGATGTTTATACAGGGCTAGCTTAATGCACCACAGAAGTACTAAGTATTGCTGCTAGGTCATTTTAGAGTGAGCAGTTCCTTGTTGGGAGAGAAATCACTGACACAGATTTGAGACACTTCTCTCTTAATTACGATGTGGACCTAAATCCTGGTCACCTGGAACAAAGATGGCAAAAATGATTGCAAGACAGTTCCACTTGAGAAAGCCAGCTAATGCACACAGTTTCAGCACCTCTTACCAGCAGCTTCCCCCTCTGACTCTATGCTGCTTCCAGTATTCCTGCTGCTAAAACTGGGCTGGATGGAGGTTTCCGGGCCACAAAGCCACATACCGTTGCAGCAGCAGTGGCATTTGTGGCTAGAGGCACCAGTCAGGGATTGGAGCGCCAACATGCAGGGTGCTGGGGGGCAGGGGCATGCAATAGAAAGCTCGCAATCTCTTTGGGGGTCAGATTATCTATGTTGTGACAAGAAGCAACAGCTGGGGGAGCTGGACAAGCAGGGTGTGTGGTGGGGGAAGAAGGTAACAGTAAAGCGAACAAGGTGTAATACAATGAGTAGGGGGTCTTGGTGCATCACCTACCTAGCCAGTGCCACTGGGCTGCTCTGTAGGCAACGAGGCAGAAGTAAGTTTAAAGGACTCTCCCTGAGCACATGGACTCACTCATTCTCACTGTTGAGCTGGCTAGTCTAGCTGGGTCTGGCTGTTAACCCCCTGCATCCAGCTGCTCTGCAACACACCAGCCCTCCTTAGCTAGGTTCAACCAGCAGCCATGTCCACTGCAACAGTCTCCATCCACACAGAAGTCTCACAGTCACCCACGTGACCATGTTTATGCCAGATCTTTTGACCAGGCCTCAGAAGAAAATATCAAGTGTTCCTAAAATACTAACTCCATACCATATGTTTCAGTCACAGTATCGGGTAGTAGTTTGTTCCAATGGACATGGCACCAGCCTGGGCCCAGCTGACCTGGCTGTTCTTCCCAGCTCCACCACTCACCTGCTGTATTACCTGAGGCCAGTTGCTTCACCATAGCTGCTGGTTCAGAAATTCAGAGCTTATATAAAAATGGACTAATATGGGTGACAGCTGAATATGCAATTACCTTATTAACAAACATAAACGACCAATGTCCTGGTTACCAAGCTGCTGGGTGGAACACTGTGCATTGTGCCCAAGTAACTCTGGCAGCTTTTGGGATGGGGAGGGCTGTTGCTGAGTGATTGCCCTGGCCTGGAAGGGTGATCTGGCAGCTCCAGGGATCAGCTGAGGGATGCTGTGGCTGGGTTGCTGGCTCCTAGCTGGGTGTCCATTTGCTCCCTGGCTGGGGTGAGAAGGTGAGGAATCTTTGGGTGGATTGGGAGGCGCTAGGCTTACGGCTCTCTGGTCAGAATCCTCCAGCTGGCACTCTGTGTAATTAGACTCTTGGAGGACTCTAAGCATAATGCAGAGCAGCTAAACCAGGAGCATTCTGGCCAGAGCAGGCAACTAACCAGGCCTGCAGCAGCTTTCAGGTTAATATCCTCCCTGCCATAGGTACCGCCCTGGGTCTGTTTTGTCTATCTAGATTGCAAGCTTTTGGGGCCAGGGAGTTTCTCTGTTGACAAGTCTGCACAGTGCCTGGCACAATGGGGTTCTGGGCCCTCACCATGCTATTGTAATACAAATAATAATTTAGCCAGGACTAATGCTTACTATAAAACTGTGTGTGCAAGACCCACCTTGTGCTCTTCTCACCCCCAGCTGCTGCTCCTGCAGCACTCCTGCCTGGCTGCTTTCATACCAGGAGCAAAGAGGCATGAAGGGTCTTGGCTCTCGCTGAAGACATTGCGCCCTCCCTTGCTGAACTGCCTGTGGGATGAAAGGTTTGATTCCTGCTGTCATCCTCTCCTGTGCATGCCCCCTTTATCCTCCTCAGCTTGTCCAGTTAACTCTGAACCACAGAGCCCAGCATGGCAGGATGAGCCGCCCTACCAGCCCTGTCCAAGTGTGCAAAGGGATAGGCCAGAGACCAGCCAGATGTCAGCCCAGACTGGGGAGATGGGCCTAGAGCTACATCTGTTTGGGGATGTTTTGCATATATAGCTTCTTGGGACCTCCTCAGACTGACAGCCACAGCCCCCCATCTTCTTCCTGCATATGTGATCTCTGTCTTAAGAGCAGGAGTAATTGCTGACAACTGTTGAGTAGAGCTGAGTGAATAGCTGATCTTTTCTGTTCAGTGGCTAAACCAAAAAAAAAAAAAAAAATTGGTTTGTTTTGAACCCAAATGGATTTTTTTTACCGTTTATTCTCACCAAAGCGAAAAGCTGAAAACATTTTGTTTGGATCGAAGGAAACATGTTGAAAACATCAATTTGAAACGAACTGTCGAAATGCTTTGTGGTGACATTTTCCAAAGGAGACATTTTGTTTTGTAAAGCAGGGTAATGTAATTAATGCCAATCAGCATGGGCTTATGGAAAAATTGATTGTCAGACTAACTTGATTGCTTTTTTTGATGGGATTACAAGTTTGTTGATAAAGGTAATAGTGTTGCCATAATATACTGAGACTTCTGTAAGGTGTTTGGCTTGGTACCGCACAAGATTTTGATTAAAAAACTGGAATGAAATAAAATTAACATGGCATTGCGATGGGGTACATAAACCCCACAGTGGCATGGAAGGGGTTAAGGAGCTGCTTTGTGGTCCAGCCCTTCCGCACCTGCAAATCACTCCAGGACTGGCGGAGGTGTTAAAAAGAGGAAAGTCCATCCAGATGGAGGCTGCCCTAGGAAGGGAACAGGCTGAGCTTCTCTGGCCCTGGAGAGAGGGCTGACAGCCTGCAGAGCCCCTGCCCTGGAAGAAGGAGGTGCAGATCCCCTGAGCTGAAGAAGAAAAGAGCTGAGACTTGTATTGGAGCCCAGTGACCTCTGACGTGAATAGTGACATTGCCTCTGAAGTCAGAGGGGCCCATAGCCCGGAGGAAGCTGCCTACAGGTTTTTCTTTTCTGTTCTGTTGGTGTAACCCCTTTTGCTGAATACAGGCTGTTTGGTGGCATCGCCAGGGATACAGAGTGGGGAGGAGACAGTCGAGAGGCCCTGGCCGGAAGGTGAGTGCCAGCCAGCTAGAAAGATGCCCTACATCACCTGCTGGGGTGGGGATGAAGTAATTGGACTCATGTGCATGCACTCCCCATGTAGCCTAAAGATGGTGCCCTACCACAGATTCATGATGGGTACACATTAAATGGATTAAAAACTGGCTAACTGATGGGTCTCAAAATGTAACTAAACAGGGAATTGTCCTTGAGTGGGTGCATTTACCGAGGGTCCTGCAGGGATCAATTCTTGGCCCTCCACTATTTAAGTTTTATCAATGACCTGGAAGAAAAAAGTTTGCAGATGACACACAAATTGGTGGAGTGGTAAATAATGAAGAAGACAGGTCACTGATTCAGAGTGATCTAGATCACTTGGTAAAATAGGTCCAAGCGAACAATAGGTGTTTTAATACTGCTAAATATAAACGTATACATCTAGGAACAACGAATGTAGGCCATACTTACAGGACGGGGGACTCTAGCCTTGGAAGCAGTGACTCTAAAAAAGATTTGGGTGTCTTGGTGGATAATCAGCTGAACATGAGCTCCCAGGGTGGCTTTGTGGCAAAAAAGAGCTAATGCGATCCTGGGACACATAAATGGGAATCTTGTGTAGGAGCAGAGAGGTTATTTTACCTCTGTATTTGGCACTGGTGCAACCATTGCTGGAATATTGTGTCCAATTCTGGTGCCCACAATTCAAGAAGGATGGTGATAAAATGGAGCGGGTTCAGAGAAGAGCCACAAGAATGATTAAAGGATTAGAAAAAAAGGCCTTACAGTGATAGCCTCAAAGAGCTCAATCTATTTAGTTTAACAAAGTGAAGGTTAATGGGTGGCTTGATCCCAGTCTGCAAGAACCTACATGGGGAACACATTTAATAATGGGCTCTTCAATCTAGCAGAGAAAGGTATAGCATGGGCCAATGGCTGGAAGTTGAAGCTAGACAAATTTAGACTAGAAATAAGGTGTACATTTTTAACAGTGAGCGTAATTAACCATTGGAACAACTTACCAAGGGTTGTGGTGGATTTTCCATCACTGACAATTTTTACATCGAGATTGGATGTTTTTCTGAAAGACCTGCTCTAGGAATTATTTGGGGGCAGGTCTCTGGCCTGTGCTATGCAGGAGGTCAGACTAGATGTCCACAATGGTCCCTTCTGGCCTTGGAATCTATTTTGACATGGATGGAATTTTTGTTTTCAGGGTTTTTTTGACTGAAAATGTTCACTGAATTAGACTCAAATTCACAAATAGTTTGGTGCCCTGAAAAATGCATTTATCTGAAAATTTACTATTTGCTAAAATAAATCAGCCAGCTGAACTGTTGGACTGAAATCTAGCATTCAGCCTAACCTGTCTCTCCCCTGCTGTCCCTTTTAATATCAGCAAGGAGCCATCTGCCCGATACCTTTGCTAAAAACCCTAGCCAGACCCTTCCGAACAAAGCACGTTTCTGTCAGATCTCCAGGATTTCATCTTGAGTCTTCTCTCTGTTTAATAAACAGCGGAAGGAATTTTGATGCTGTGGTTGCCATGGTAACCAAGCAAAATTGTGCTGCAAGTCCCTGGGCACTGCTAGCTGTTCGATGATCTGGCAATAAATGAGGAATAATCCTTTTAATTTATTTTTGCAAGGCCTTGATGCTGCTCAGGCTTCTGTGGGCCTGGAAGGGGAAGAGGGCACATCTCTGTATCTCCCACCTCTGTGCAGAGTCTGGACACACAGGAGTGAGGAGGGGCATAGGAGGCAGACCCTTCACCCTTGGAAACAAAGGATGGTGAAGCAGCTGTGTTCCCCAGATCTCCACGAGACATGGAGGCCTGGAGCGTCTGTGGGCTCGTACATCTCCTAACAGCCCCCACATGGGATGTGACTGAGTACCCACAGTTCAGCAATGAGTGTGATAGAGTTTGCTACCCATCTGGGGTTCAAGAGATGCAGGAATTCCTCCCTTTCCTGGGTTTGTTGGCAGGAGTCAGGAGCAGGCAGGAAAGGGCCTGAAAGGCCATGGCAGGTGAAGCTCATTTGAGACCAGGCCCTGTTGCATCATACATCCCAGAGGATGGGGCTGTGCTGATTGTTGGAGAGAGCCGCTGGTTTGGTCACAGTGAGGAGGTGGCCTGGTTACTTTGGGGCAAGCTAACCCTATGACAACCAACACTTCTGAGCTTCACAGAATTCCATCAAAAAAATCAGTGACAACAGTGCTCTGAGCTCTTCCTGCGCATACTAAACCCACCTGCTTCAAAGTCAGGAAACGTCTCAATAAAGACATCATCAATCTGCCCTGTGAGAAACACACACTCATACTGCGGGCAGTTAAAAAACCCATATCATCACCAGGGCCGGCTCCAAGGTTTTTGCCGCCCTAAGCAGGAAAAAAAAAAAAAAGCCGCCATCGCGATTTGCGGCACTTCGGCGGCAGCTCTACCGCCGCTGCTTCATTCTTTGGCGGCAATTTGGCGGCAGGTCCTTTGCTCTGAGAGGGAGTGAGGGACCCGCCGCCGAAGAGCCGGACGTGCCGCCCCTCTCCGTTGGCCGCCCCAAGCACCTGCTTGCTGAGCTGGTGCCTGGAGCCACCCTGATCATCACAACCACCTTAACTAAATGTTAAATAAATCAGCTGGAAGCGTCACCAGAATCCTAGGTTAAGGAGTGGCAGTCACTGGACAAGGAGAAAATGGCTCCTGTGGAGCACTATATCCTTCATTTTACACCTGACACCATTACTGAGCTAATCTAGCCTTGCAGGATGAGCAGCACCTTCAATATTCCCCCAAACTCCTAACAAATCGGCTAGTCAGTGTGACAGCACACCCATCAATGTGCTCAAGTTTCCACAGCCAATGCCTTACCCACTGCGATACCAGGCCTGGTGTCCAGGCTACTTAATCTTTGGGGTATTTTAAATTATCCTATATCTGGAAAATGTGGCTAATAATAATACATTGCATATACACAGTGCTTTTTCTCCCTTGTAGAGGTCAAAAAGGTGGGTGGAAGTAGCCCTATTTTTACAGGTAGCCTAAGTACAGAGGCGTTAAGCTGTTTGCATCAGAGGCACTGTGACCTGATGGCTCAGATGTGAGTCCATCACTTCCCAGTTCAGTGTTCTTTCCCCAATTCTGCCATAGGCTTCCTATGTAACCTTTGCAAATTGCTTAAATCCTCTAGGCCAGGGGTAGGCAACCTATGGCACGCGTGCTGAAGGCAGCACGCGAGCTGATTTTCAGTGGCACTCACACTGCCCAGGACCTGGCCACCGGTCCGGGGGGCTCTGCATTTTAATTTAATTTTAAATGAAGCTTCTTAAACATTTAAAAAACCTTATTTACTTTACATACAACAATAGTTTATTTATATATTATAGTCTTATAGAAAGAGACCTTCTAAAAATGTTAAAATGTATGAGTGGCACGCGAAACCTTAAATTAGTGTGAATAAATGAAGACTCGGCAAACCTTCTGAAAGGTTGCTGACCCCTGCTCTAGGCAGTCTGTATGTCTGCCGCCTTGTCACCTACATCTGAGTAAAATGCTATCATTTGGACTGGGTACGACTGTGCTCGGGTAGAAATAACTGCATCAGGATCAACGTCGGGGACAATCAGGCCTTCTGTTACCCCCTCTGGAAAACAGAGCTGGGCATTTTCACCCAGATCCTCAAAGGTATTTAGGCACCAAACTCCCTTTGATTTCCGTTGGAGTTAGGAGCCTAACAACCTTTGAGGATCTGGACCTTTTCATCCTAGGCCAAAGGGGAACTGATGGGAAGGACCGACTCCAGCAGTTATGGGGTTTGCCTTGACCTTTGAAAAGGAGCAGGCTGACGACAAAGACGTTATCCATCAATGCCACTTTTTGTGTCTCTCAGTTTCATTGTCAGAGAACCTGGTCTAGTTTTCAAAGAAGGACCGTTTCCAAAACCCTTTGCTATTCCTGCTGTTGAAAACTGCCTCTGGCCTGAGGCAGTGTTCAAACCTACCTGTCTCATATGGTGTGGTAGACCCTTTGTAAACACTACTGAATGGCACCATTTATTTATAAGCTTTTAATTTAGCAGGCATCCTTACTCAGACAAATCAATATGTTCAGAAAAACTTCCCTAGTGTAGGAATGCGTCTGTGAGTAACGCTTTCTACCATCTCTGGCTCAGAGCCTCAGTCCCATTCTGGCAGATGGAGACCTGGCCTCAGTTCTTCTTGCCTTTGTCACTTCTTGTCTGGATGACAGCAGTGTGATACAGCTGGTCACCAAGCCTTCAGCCCTTGAGACATTCCAACTAGTACAGAACGCTGCAGTGTGTCTCCTCAGCAACGCAGGCTCAGTAACCACCAGCACATCAACCCTGCTCTCCACTCCCTTCACTGGGTTCCCATATTTATCAAGTCAGGTTCAAGGTCTTGGTCCTTCAAGGAGCTCCATGGCCTGGACTCAAGGTATGTGAAAGGGCCTAAAGCCAGGGCTGAGAATTTCAGCCATGGACCTCCTCTGGCACAGTGGAACTCTCTAGCCCAAGGGGAAAGTTTGTCTGTGCAGGCCCCAAACCTTTCGTGGGGGCTGGTCCCAGACTGTGGAATGAATTCCCCCAGAAACTAAGGATCATCCCAAACCTCACCACCGTCAGCTCCAAGGGCAAGGTATGTTTCTTTGACATGCCGTCACTAATGGACACAGAGCCACGTGTGTGTGTATTAATTTTTTTTCTCCAAATCAAAACACTCCCCTGCACACCTTTCTCCCTGTGGGGCAAGGATGAGAGAACAAACTCATGACAGATGCTAGTCAGGTGCACTACAGGAAGGCACTCAGCTACTATAGTGCTGAGTATGGCATAAGAATGTATGTAGAACAGATCTGTTTTAGGCATTGGCTATTGCAGAACCCTTACAAGCAATATGTGCACAGACACGGAGCCTGATCCTGCTCTCCATGGGTATTCAACTCCCGTTTATGTGAATGGGAGCAGGAAAATCCCACCCTGTGTCTTGTCTCCTCCTCCTGGTTTGAAAATGGATGGTTAATTCCCCTTGGAATGTTCCATGTAGTTAGATCTCCATCAGCTCTCATGCCCCGGCTCTACTGGGAGGAAAGAGGTTGCAATTAAGCAAACTGATCAATGAGATTTGTTGTAGGTAGTTTTGAGAACAATCCTGTTTCCTTTGATTTCGAAAAGAGGTATGGACCTAATCCTGCTCATCTCCCCTATCCCCATCCTCTTCTTTGCCCTTTCACTGCCACCTGCCACCCAGGGGTGGGAGCCATCACCTCCGCAGCTGGCCAGGAGTGCTGTGCCCCCTGACTCACTGTCTGTGCCTTCCCATCACACATGCCTTTCTCCTGGACTTGGGCCTCTTACTTTGCCATCAGTTTTGTGTTTGTAACTCCCTGCAGCCTTTGGGGCTGGCGTGTCTACACATCCAGGGGCACTGGCCTTCCCTGTTCAGGTGGGGCCAGCGTGGCTGGGCTGGGGGGAAGGTGCGGAGTGGACACCTGGAGGCCCCTCTCCTGCTCTGCTCTGCCCAGGTGTTTGGGACCGGACAGCCCCGGGCGGGGTGCAGTTCGCTCTGGGCCAGGGTCGAGGAACCCTGCGGCTCCCAGCCTCCAGCCCTGGCTCTGCGCTCGGCAGGGACTAGAGATGCGCAGCAGCAGGGTCAACTCCCTGCTCGTGCTGGGCCGGTGTCTCCAGCCGGCCCCAGCTCGGGGGGTGCAGACAGCGCAGCTCCATGTGATGGGCGGGCGCCTTGTGCAGCTGGGCGGGGGCCCTGGGCGGCGGGGGGCTGCTCCCTGCACCTGCTGGCGGGCCCGGCCCGCGCGTGGGTCTCAGCGGCGCCGCGCGGGGAGGAGTCGCCCCGAGCTCGGCAGCGCGGCCAATGGGCTGGCGGGCCGGGCTGTGGGCGGCGCGGCGCGGAGCTTGGGCCGGGCGGAGCTGAGAGACCGGCACACAGCAGCGCGTCTCGCCGGCTGCGCGACCCGCGGCATGGCAGCCAAGTGCCCCCGGTGCGCCAAGGCCGTCTACTTCGGTGAGTGCCTGGAGCCCTCCGCAGGGACCGGTGTCCCCCTCGCTCCCCGGTCTGGGGCACTCCCGCCCGGGAATAGGGGCTACCCCCTTGCGCTCCCCAGCTTAGCCGCAGCTCTCCTCCCCACTCCCAGGAGGGACTAGTGCCTCCCTTTCACACACTCCCCGCAGCCTGAGAAAAGGGACTGCTACTCTCCCTCCATCCCGGGTGCAGCCCCAACCCGGCAGTAGGGTCTGCGACCCCCCCGTGCTGCCCACCTTGGGTGCTCCCTTGCCTTGCAACCCCTCTCCTCCCTTCCTGAGAGCTGAGCCCATCCCCAGTCTGTGCGTTCTTCCCGGGGGCGGGGAGGGCAGCTGTTGTCTCCCCTCCCCACCCTGTGTGCACCCCTAGCTGAGAATAAGGGGGCTGAGCCCATCCCCGACCTGGGTGCACCCGCTTTCCAGTTTGCAGGCTCCCCCTTTCTGGGAGCAGAGGGCAGCTGAGCGTGTTATAACTGTTTTTTATACATACCGGGCCCTTGGTCTATGGCTCTCTGCTTGGATTTAACATGATGAGTAGAGGCTACAGGGATAGGGCGTGGCAGGGAAAGGGTTACAGCTAAACCTCTGCTGCTTTGGTTGGTTAGGGGGAAACACCTGCATTGTTTGTATTTGTAAAGTTGTGAGGGCTCCACCTGATCTCGTCCTCTGGTATTGGCTCCCTGGGAGAGTCCCTGTGTGCACTTGCTGGGACAGGGTGACTGGGATCTCTGCTGAGCGGTCTGATCCCCTGCCCAGATGGGTGTGTATGTCTGACCCAGGCGAAGAGGAGGGGGGCCAATCTCTCAAATGCTCCGTTCTGCAGCTGGGACCAGATTTTTCAAAACAGCTCAGTGTCCGTCGTGCACTCAGTGTGCTAAGATCATAGACTCAGAAAGGTAGGGCTGGAAGGGACCTTGAGAAGCCATCAAGTCCAGTCCCCTGGGCTGTACAGGGCCCAGACCTAGACCATCCCTGGCAGGTGTCTGTCCAACCTGTTCTTAAAAAACTGCAGTGACAGAGCTTCTGCAGCCTCCCTTTGAAGCCTATTCCAGAGCTTAACTACCATTATGGCTGGAAACTTTTTCCTAGTGTCTAACTTAAATCTCCCTTGCTGCAGATTTATCCCATTACTTCTTGTCCTGTCTTCAGAGGCCATGGAGAACAAATGATCCCTATCCTCTTTATAACAACTGTTAGCATATTTGAAGACTGTTATCAGGTCCCCCCCTCTGTCGTCTTTTCTACAGACAACATGCCCAGGTTTTTTAACCTTTCCTCACAGGTCATATTTTCTAAACCTTTTCATCATTTTTGTTGCTCTTCTCTAGACTCCCTCCAGTTTATCCACATCTTTCTTAAAGTGTGGTGCCCAGAACTGGACACAATACTCCAACTGGGGCCTCGGCAGTGCCAAGTAGAGCAGGACAATTACCTCCTATGTCTTACATACAACACTTCTGTTAATACACCCCAGAATATTAGCCTTTTTTGCATCACATTGTTGATTCTGATTCAATTTGTGATCCACTATAAACCCCAGATCCTTTTCAGCAGTACCACTACCTAGCCAGTTATTCCCCATTTTGTTGTACATTTAGTTTTTCCTTCCTAAGTAATGTACTTTGTGCTTGTCTTTATTAAATTTCATCTTGATGAATTGAGACCAATTCTCCAATTTGTCAAAGCTGTTTTGAATTCTAATCCTGTCCTTCAAAGTGCTTGCAACGCCTCCCAGCTTGGTGTCCCCCACAAATCATATAAGCATACTCTCCACTCCATTATCCAAATCATTAATGAAAATATTGACTAGTACCAGGCCTAGGACTGACCCTTGTGGGACCACACTGGATTTACTCTCCTAGTTTGACAGCAACCCATTGATAACTACTCTTTGATTAGTCTTTCAACCAGTTTTGCACCAACCTTACAGTAATTTCATCTAGACCACATTTCTCTAGTTTGCTTATGAAAATGTCATGTGGCACTGTGTCAAAAGCCTTACTAAAATCAAGGTGTATCACATCTACTGCTTCTTCCCTATCCATTAGGCCCGTAACCCTGTCAAAGAAGGAAATTAGTTTGGTTTGGCATGATTTGTTTGTGACAAATCCATACTGGCTATTCCTTATAACCCTGTTATCCACTAGGTGCTTACAAATTTATTGTTTAATAACTTGTTTCGATATCTTTCCAGATAATGAAGTTAGGCTGAGTGGTCTATAATCATCTGCAAATCTCACCCTGATTGTGGGTGCTGAGTGGCTTTGATCTGACCAGTATTGCCAGGATGGTGGTGCCAGGAGACCCACCTGAGTTGGGACACATTGACTTTTCAGAGGATGGGCAAAGTTGTTTTTAGAAAGACAGGAGAACTTGGCAGTAGGGGAAGAATGGGAGGTAAAAGTCAGAAATGAGTTCCAGCAGCATCTAACGACAGCAAAGAGCTAGAATGCAAAGGTTAACTACATGTGTCCCCTCCCCCCAATTCTGCATGTTGAAGTACAGAGCATGTCTCATCCAAGCCATTTCCAAAGTCTCTGAACTGCTTTGTTCTCTTTTACTGTAAATATATGTATAATACTCTACTTATGGTGCACTTTTCACTAATGGAGCTCACAGCACCTTACAAAGGTAGGTAAAGCAGTATGTTTCATTTTACATATGGGGAAACTCCGGCACAAAGAGACTTAATTATATTTTAAAAAGTGGCTTGTGAATTTGGGGATGTCCGTTCTTGGGGTGCCCAGCTTGAGGCACCTTGGACCCCATTCTCAGAAGCACCGAGTACCCACAGTTCCTGTTGATTGCAGTTGAAGAGCTGGCTGCTTTCCCCCCTCCCCCCCCCCATCAGACCCAGGGCATCTCCAGTGGAGCATCCTGGTTTTAGTGACTTTCCCCAGCTTACAGAGCTGGTCGTGGCCAAGCTGGGACTAGAGCCCAGGTCTCCTGACTCCTTGCTGTGCCTTGCTGCCATTTGAAAACGTACCTCTTCCAATACCGCTTTTATTACGTGAAAAGTACATGGTCCAGAATGTGGCTTGGCACCAACTAGAACATAGCTTTGACTTGCTCCCTTCTCCAACCTGTCATGGTCTTAGAATCCTGGGAATTACTGCTGAAGATTAGGATCATTTTAAAGGCACGGGGAATTAATCTCCATTACCCAGATCACTTTCTGATTGAATTAATTAGCTTTGCATTCCGGCTTAGTTTTGGCTAGTGCTGCTTGCAGGTTATTCCCACCCTGGAGGATAGTTCCCATCTCCCTCCTATGATCTACTGCCATGTAGAGAAGTGTGTGACAGCTCAAGTATCCATCTTCCCCAGTCCTTGCTGCTCCTGGTTGTTTATTTTGGTAGAGAAATACCATGGGGTTATGATAGCATCTGAGCGTTCAAAGCCTTGGGAAGGGTTGTGCACTTTCATTCCGCTCCAGCCATCTCCAAGTAAACACTGAGAAATAGGAATTTGCTTTTTCTCCCCTTCTAAGTAAATCTTTTTGTGGGGGCGGGAATAACTCAGCCTGCTGGATTTCTTCCCTTGTGTGAATCTTTCCCTTTTAAGCTGAAAATACCGTGTCTGTTTTCCTGGAGGCCCCAGTCTGACGTTAGTTTCTTTCTCCCTGCTCTCTGGGTGACTCTGTTCTCCTGGAATCACTGGTTGCTGTTGGTAGTGGAGAAGACTGTCCTCTCCTGACCGCTCCAGGTGAAGTCAGGGAGATATTGTGCCCAAGCAGAAGTACTCATGGGAGTGAGCCAGAGGAACCATGACCTCACAGAGTTCACTTCCAGTCTTCCCCGTCTAGGGAGGGATCAGGTCAGCATTCCCAGGATTTGTGATGAGTGGAAACATCAGTCCTGTAGAAGCTCTGGGCTCTTTTACTTCCCCCGCCCTCTTGCCCCACGGTCTCAGGGAAGATGGGTTTATGCAGGTGCCATGCTGCCTCTGAGTGACCATCCACCCACAGCTATGTAAATGAGCTGCCTAGATGCACGGAGCAGGTGATAACCTAGAGAGAGAAGAGAGACACCCCACGCTCCCTACTTTGCAGCAACAGCATGCAGAAATCTGCTTGGATAGAAGCCATCTTTGCATGCCATGGGCTGTGGCTGCTCCCTGGCTCCTCCCAGCCCCAGCTCAGCCTCTGCTGCCTGACATCCCATGGAGACCTGGCTTTATTGGGGGGCTCTGTGGGGTCCAAGGAAGGGGATGTAGGGGAGACTGTGCCACAGAGCCAGTGCTGGTTCTATGCCAGCCAAGGTGGTCTGTATTCAAGGGAGTGGCGAGAGCAGTCAGAGTCAGAGCTGGTCCAAAATTTTCTGTTGAAACACTTTTTTGATGGAAAATGTTGCAAAAACGGTATGCTTTTGTTGAAATATCATGCATATAACCCCACCCCCAACCCAAATATCAAAACATGTTCATTTCTCTTGGTATGAAAAAAAATTGAACACTTTTTCTGCAAGTTGGAGAAATCACTTCCTGACCAGATCTATTCCAAACGTATCAGGAAAGGGGCAGAAGAAGAGTTGTTTTCCTGCTTCTTGTTTCCAAAGCCAGTTTTTATTTTGAACTTCCACTGCAATTCACTAATAAATCACAAAACCTAGTGGGAAAGCAATAGTGGAATTATCTTCCACAGGTGGTGTGTGTGCATAAATTCTTTTATTGCCCCTTAAATTAGCGGAGACTGATTAATAAAGTCCTGCTTGTTTGGAAGTGTTACTTTCTTGTGATGAATGACCCTTGATTATAATTTTTTTAGATGACAGGAGTTGTGATTCTGAATCTCATGAAAATGTAATCAAATTCTTTTTCTCTTCCCTCTGCCCTAGCCCTGACTTTGTTGAGATGCTCATGTACTGAAATGGGCAGCTGTCCAGAAATAACGGTAATTTTATTTATGGAAAATTAACTTTCAGTCTTCCTGTTGCCTTTTACTCCATGGAAAAATCTGGCAGCCCCTTCCTCTGTAATGAGTGGGATGTGGGTGTTTCCTGAATTACAGAATGAAGTTAAAGTGCAGGAAAACATAAAAATAGATTTTTTTGAAAAAGCACATTGTGGCATGGGACATTTTTCCCAGTAGCAGCTGGGCCATTTGGTTAGTCTACCTTTTTTTATTATGCAATTTGAAAGATCCAGTGAATACTTGTTGGGACTATTTACGTGAAAAAGTAACTGCTTGATGCTAATTCTCTGTAGCTGACTCCTAGAGCCCTAACTGCAAGTAGCCCATGTTTTGGTCTCTTTCACCAGGAAGAGTTGGTGGTCACAGCCAGCTTGAAGCAAAACAACTGAGTATTTCTTAAGCTACCAATACAAAAGAGAGGTCTCCAAGTGAGTTTTGCAGGGTCACTGCTTTTGTGACCTGTGCCTCGGGGAAAATTCTGAATTGCCCCTCTCTACCCGCCTTTGTTTTCAGACTGGTGAACTGCAGAGAGAGGACTGCAGCAGCTAGCATCTTGCTGCTTCCTCTATGCAATGTTTATCACAGAATTCTGAGCTGAATACAAAGTTAAAAAGACAAAATATGTAATAGATACATGCGATTTATTGTCCATCTGCTGGAACCCAGGCACGCAGATAACAAACAGGCTCTTCTTGTTCTTGATTGCATTGTTCTAAAGGACCTCATCTGGCGGAGTGTGTGTGAGCGCGCATGCAATGACAGAGTCGAGGAGCTTTGCTGCAAGCGGGTGGCTTTCTCTGTGCAGAGAATGGCATGGGCTGGCATGTACCCACAGGCATGAGGAGGAAGTGGCCAAATAGCCCCAGAATTTAGCATTTTTGTGCAACTGGCAGCAGCAGCGAGTGCTGAGGTATTGGGGGGGAAATATTGTATGTGTGGAATGAGGAGCTTGCTGTCTGGGGGCAGCAGTGAGAGAGGCTTTTAGCTTGGGATCATTTGATTGCCAGTATTGGCCAGTGTCTGAGGTTGGAGAGTGCTGCTGAGTTGGGGAGTGGGGGTTGTAAGGCTCATCCAGCTGTTATCTGGACAGACCAGCATCAGCCTCTGTAGCTCAGGCCAGCAGTAACCATCACCATAGCAGAGGAATGGAGGCAAGCTGCCTCTCACTCATACCCTGGGGGAGCAGCCCAAGCTCCCCACAGGGAACCCTTGGCAAACAACAGCCCAGCATCACTGGAAAGGGGAACAAGTGTTGGCAAGAGGTGAGCAGACCCCCTGAGTGCAGTGAAGGGGAATCTGATCCAGCTGCAGCTGGGTCTGGGCTCTGTAAAGGGGCCTGTTGGCTGGTGTCGAAGTGCCCAGTGCCCATCGTTGCTACACCAGTCACCTGTGTATCAGCTTCCTCCTGCCACTGTATGTAGGAATACAATATCCTGACCAGTACTGCTTCCCTCTGTGCTTTGCAGAGCTCTGCGCAGGCTTGTTTGCTCTGGAGAAATTCAAGCTAGAACAGCAGAAGCAGCTCTGCAATTAATAAGTAACCACTGTCCTTGGAAATAGATGCTTGCTGTTTTCCAGTGCCCCTGGCCTGAAAATCTCCTGCCCAGGTCGGCTCTGCATGGCTGAATGTGAGGATTTTGTCTGTATGTGTATTATAGATTTTCTTAAAATATTGAGAAAACTCCAGCCTTCTCTTCAGCACAGTCTGCATGGCAGTGACCATATGGGTGACCTAAGCACAGCTGCTTTATTGCCAGAGATAATGCTGATGGCCTGGAAGCTGGCTCTTATATAATCTCCTGTTTTGATGTCTGAGAGGCTGCTCTCTGGGCGTGTCCATCTCAGGAGCCAGGGTTTCTAGCAAGTTGCTGCCTGGCTCCGGTATCAGAATACAAGCAGCTGATGGGGATTTAGCTGTGAAAGTCCTAGAGAGCAGGAAATGGCCCAAAGCTGCGGAGTGGGGTAACTAGCACAGTTGTAGTGTACTTGGACAAATACTGCAAATGACAGAAAATCGCATAGGCCTTCCTGCAGTAGCAGCTCATAACCTTCCTTCCTGCCTCTTCACTGGGGGTATGTCTGCTGCTTATTAGCAAACATTTCTATAGCAGTAATGGCTAAGGGCCATACCAGGGTGTGCCCCACTGCGTTCAGTTCAATGGGGATGTAAATGCAAGCTCTGCTCCCAAAGAGCTTGTGGTCTGAAAGACAAGATGCCAGTTGCTAACTCTGTTTCAAAGATTCCAAGGCCCGAATGGACCACTGTAATCATCTAGTCTGACCTGTGTAACCCAGGCCAGAGAACTTCCCTGAAATGATTCCTAGAGCAGATCTGGACAGGCTAATTAACATGCCCGGTTAATTAACCACTTGTTCCTACCTGTGTTCCATCCCACAATTAGCATAGACACAGCCTTGCAGAAACCCCCGCAGGAGGTGAGAGCACCTAATATGCTGCTGTGTTTCATACTTGCAGTTCTCAGTGGCTCCCCTCCTCCTCTGCTGTTCATTGGGAGCCAGCTCATGGCTTCTCCTTGCAAAACAGCTGAGAGGCAGATTGGGTGTGCCTGGGACTGGCAGGAGACTCCCCTGCAAGCCAGCTAGTATCTGGCCTACCTAAGTTTTTCCATGCCGCTCATTAGGTCAGCAGGGAGTGAGTGGTGTTTCCATTTCTCACTGAACTGCTGTTTGACAGCAGGTGTGGCGAGAGCCTAGGTCCTGATCCGGGGAACGCTCCCATGTGCTGTGCAAGTGTTTTCAGGAACAGGAACTTAGTTTTTAGGTTGCAAGTGAGCAGTTAGAAGGGAGCTTCGTTTATTGATCACTGTCCTGGAAAGAGCATAGGGAAGGGGAGAAAAAATGGGAAAGGGGAAATAGAGAGAGGGAAAGGAAATTGAATGGAGGGGGAGGAAAAGTTAGAGGCACAACTGGAAAGAGGCAGATAAAGGGGGGAGAGAGAGAAACAAAAATAAAACAAAATAAATTTTCCATACAATTATTAAGAAAATGTTACAATAAAACACAAAGAATGAATAGCCTCCGTTACATCACACATAGGTCTGCCTTTACGTATGCAGGGTCAGATCTGTGCCCAGTACCCAATATATATTACCTCTGCTGCCTTTAGACTAAAAGCCATCCTGCTTTTACTGTACAGCACCATGCATGCTGAAGGTGCTATATAAGCAGTACTGAGGACAAGGGTTGGGAGACCTTGCTGAGAATGGGAGGTGGGTCCCAGATGCCCAGTGCGGGTCAGTAGAGAACCTGCTCTGGTTTTGCTTTCCCATCTAATATTAATGTTGGCTTTCTGCATGGCTTCCTTCCTGGTTTTGTGTGTGCCTGATGGGTCATACCAGCCAAGACCCAAAGGCAGCTGGGTCAGAATGGAGTTTTGTTGGCTTTCTACCAGGATGGGGCATTGGTCTAATGCTGAACTCCAGGGAGGCAGGTAGATTTAAAAAAAAAAAAAAAAAACTTTGGTCTGAAATGTCTTAAATCTTGTAAAATGCAGGAAATTACATTGGACAACCTACAGATGTCCCTGGGCATTCCCAGACATCGCTCCATACTGATCTCTTCTGTGCTTGTCTAACCCACGTAAGGAGAGGGGGTTCTTTGTCCCCCTTTAATGGCTGGTTCTTATACAAAGTTTGAGTCTACTAATGGACTTCGTCCTCCAGCAGTAAAGGCTTATAGCACTGAATGGCCTGGGTCCAAACGCCGCTGACAGGCCAAGTGGGTTTGGTTAAATTTGTCCTTTTGGAATTGTGGATGGAGGGTTTTCAGGCTGTTGTGTCATCCACCCTGTTCACCCTCACCTTTCTATGCAGGCCTGAGAGGGGAAGATGCCTTTCTGGGCTGGGAAGCTATTGAATGAGTGGTGCAGGAGGGGAGGGGAAAATGTCTCTGACTTCCCTTCCTAGCAATCGAGCCCACGTGGCATTTGACAACTGACTCTTTGGTTCAGTGGGCTTCCTTTTGATTAACTTTAGCATGGATAATTTTGAAGAGCAGGTGACATCCTGCACAAAAAGGAGAGTGCCTGCAATGCATTGTGGCATGGGTCCCTTCCTAGCCCTGGAAGGAAGGAGACCTCTTGTCTGCCTGGGCTCTCAGCAGGAAGCCTGGCTGCGCTGCAGTGGATGCTGTGTTGACAGGTGACTTTGCACCAGCAGGACCCGGGGTACAGTTACTTCCACCCATCCATAGGGTGGTGAAGGGTAATTGGCAGATCTGGTGTTCCCTGAGTGAATGTGTGGAGTTATCTGTGGGTAGCTTGAAGCTCTCCGGGACCCTGCAGTACAGGTTTGTAGGAATACATGAGTGGAGGGGCAGCCAGGATGTGCGGTTTTCAAGGCTCGGGTACATCGTGAAGCAAAAGGTCCAAGGCTGTGGAGGGCCTCCAGCAGATGAGGAGTACACGCAGTGTGTGACGCCGTGTGGACTCCATGTTTGTATTAACACTTTGGCTTGTGAATTTCCTGTGTCCCGTGTGGTGCCGGGCTCTCCTCGGCACAGGCCAGCTAGTCAGATTGTGCCTTCAGACCCCTCTCTGCTCCTGCTTCTTCCCTTATAAAATGGGTGTTGGTCCTTGTCTCCGGCAGCTATGGGGCATACTGGAAACCCGGTGCCTCTCCATGGGAAAGGGCAAGAATTAAGAGTGTTGAACTTCCTTCTGGGAGTTGGAAGGTGATGAGGAGATGAAGCACCTCTCTGCCTCACCGAACCAACGGGCTCCAGAAAGCAGGCCCCGGTCATGAGCAAATTGGGGCGGGTTTCAGAGAGAGCTTGGCCCTAGCCACAAGCATTATCAGTCTAGAGCCTTGTGTTCCCTGCCATGGAACGGGATGCTATGAAGATCAGTGCAGTTTATCCCAGGCCTGAGGAGAGCACAGGCCGAATTAGCCAATTAAAGACGTGCATGCTGGATTGCAGAGGGTCACTGACTGGACCGGCCTTGTTTCTTTTACTATGTTTGGTCACAAAATTTATGTAACTTTCTATGGACTCGTGTTGGCAGGCAGATGCTTCAGTGCTTTCTTTTTTAATAAAACAAACCATGGCAACAAGCCGTCGGCAGCAGCTATGATCCCATCCCTGTGGCCCCGCAGCATGTCTGGTGCACAGAGAACATCAGCCAGAAGACTAAGTGATTGACTTTAGTTTGCAGCTTCGGCAGGCTTGTGGTGGAGAGGGCTTGACAATGGTAGTGATCCTATGGGCACTGCCTGGGCTTCGAATTGGAGAAAAGATTAAAAATGTGAATGGCAGTGGATGGATATACATCAGGGTGGGGACAGTCTAAATGATTCTGAGTGGGTGAGTTACAAATGCGTGTAACCCAGCTAGTCAGAATGATTTCCTTCTTCCATTACCTTTCAGGGCTGTGTGTTTTCCCTGCAAGTCTTGCTGCTGTTACAGGGAGCTGCTCTGTTTTCCCACTGTCGCGTATGAGAGGAAATCTCCTGGCTAGCAGAGCAGCACAGAGCCTCAGCTTCAGGCCCTAGTAGTTAGCAAGCATGTAGGTTCATCGCTCAGCTGTCCTTCTCCGCCATTTTTCAGGCTACCGGCATGACCTGTTATATTTAAAAGAAACTGATTAGTTTAAAAGTAACTGATGTTGCCAGACATTCAGACACTGAGCTGAAGGCAGGTACGCAGTGGGTGCAAAATGCTACTCAGTTGGAGTGGTAACTATTTACATTTGACATTCATCCCAGTGCAAAACGGTGCCAGGGCAATGGAAAATTGGGCCCCAGCTGCCTGAAGAAGCCACTGTCTCCTGGAGGGCTTGATTCAGCTCTCACGGACATCTGTGGGAAGTTTTCCATGGACTCCCCGGATGTGGGATCGGGCCCCCACTGAAGCACGGACAACTGAAGATTCAGGTGGTTAAACAGAAGTGCAGGTTGATAATTTTGGCATCCGCTGCTGAGGCAGGAGGAACATGGCTGGCTTCTCTTTGAAGGGTGGGCTGTTGCCTGCAGGAAGGAAGCCCCTGAGTATTCAAGTGAGAGATTTAGGGTTTGTCCTGGTGAAGGGGAAAGAGAGATTTCTAGAGCATTTTAGCGACCACATTCTAACACATGAAGGTAGACAAGGCAAGCTGTACCCCCACACGTACTAGCTGGTCGAGCTGACCTGTGGGATGAGCCTGGGTTAGACATGAAGTTGTGTTAGAAGGTACTAGCAACATGATCTAAAATCCCACTCCTCTCATCCTAGTCCAGACACACTGCTAGAAAGGCCGGGTCACAGCCTGACTCTGAGCTCTCCGCCTTTGCCTGTCATTGTTTCCTCTGAACTAGTTTTGTGTATTTTTAGCTTGGCTGATCTGGGTCCTGTCAGCAGCAAGAGGGGGAGAATAGCTGTGCCTGGGGTCGGGATGTTCTTGTTTGGACACTCGCACAGATTATTAAATAAGCTGGAATGGGTCCTGACCTTGTGGGCAGAATGAGGAACCCTTCACCATTCCCCGAGTGCTGGGAAATACTCCATGAAACACAGAAAGTGCCGTGGACCGAATGCTAATGCTGCACTGCCAAGGCCCCGAGCATCAGGAAACGCCCAGAATGTAGCCCTCCCCCTTGTGTGTAGACGCTTAGATACAGGGTGCTGCGGCAGTTTAAAAGAATCACATCTCAGCGTGAATGTTTCTTGCCTGTATTGTGTTGGGGACCCTGAGATCACTGTCGCTGCAAGGGAGTAGGTGGGGAAAACATTTTCCTTTATTGTTTGCTCCTTTGTGTGATTGACAGCACTCTGTACACTCAGTTCTGCTGTTTCCCCTGTGTCGTGTTAGGCCCCGATCCTGAAAAGTGGTGCTGGCTTTGTATTGCAGAGAGTCCTATGATTGCCTCAGACAGACCTGTGGGTGACATGCAGTCTGCTTCTATGATCCGATCAGCGCAACTGCCCCACCCAAAGCCACTGCAAAGAAGACTAGAAATCTACAAAAGATTCTGCTCCCCTCAGTCCTCAGGAGTCCTTGGGGGGCCCTGCATGGGAGTGTGTTTGTGGACGCTCAGGAACTGGATGTCTGGGGGGGTTCCCCTCCAAGTCGGTGTCTGTGAACACAGTCCGCAGTACCAAACTAAAGCACCAGGCTCTGTGTCTCTGCTGCCTGGTGCAGCAGTCGGGGGAGTCTCCCATCAGGTTTTTATCAGGCGCATTCCTGGTGTGCTGCTGAGAGGCTCCCAGCTGTTTGAATGCCCCTTTCTCTTCACAGCTGGAGGGCAAAAGGAAATGGCCTCACTGGGAAAGGACTTTATTTTTCATACAGTTACAGTGACTGCTCCTTGTCTGGGCTGTACCCAGTGTTCTGGGGATGTTGGCTGGGTCCTGGGGGCTGGATTTGGCTCTGAAGAGCTTGATAGGGAGGCAGCACAGACATCAGTATGTCATGATGGAGGGCAGTTCATTGCATCACATGGTCTGCCCGAAAGCAAGAAGGCAGCGGACCTCTTGGGCTTAGACTTGACAGTGTGTGAGGTTGATTGGAAGGGTGTAAAGCTGGAGCTTCCTCTCCGAGGCTCAAAGCCTGGCACGGGCCTCCCGCCTGCAAATCACGCTGCAGATGGAAGATGCTCTACACCAGAGGAGCTAGCAGCAATTTGCCCCTGTAGTATCTGGAAGTGTTGGTAGCTGATGGAGTTTGTCCTAGTGTACATAGCTGAAACCTGCTGGGCTAGTTATTTGAACGGGAATGCTAGCGTATGTGGGTGCAGTCGGAGAAGGCTGGTGCTGTATATCACTAGCCTTCAACATTAAATGGAGTATATTTTTGTATCGTGCAACACCTTTCATCCCAAAGAATCTCATAACACATCACAGAATTTACAGCACAGTAGCTATACCTATCAAGTGAATCCATTACTGAAATGCACCTACTTCTGGGATGGAGTGAGTCAAATGCTTTACAGCTCACAGCAGCGCTACACAACACATTAGAACAAGAAGTATCTAAGTTTCAGAACCAGTGTGATAGAATTTAATAAAGAGGGTATGGCAGCCAAATGACAAATAGAGAAATTGCAGTGGGCAACTGCAACAGACTCCCCGGGACAGGAGGAAAATGGGTGAAGAATTCCCAGATGAGCTGGAAGAAGAGTGCACAATGTTAATTAAGGATTGAAGAGAATTGACAAGGGTAGCAAAAAAGAAGAATGCATTAATGCAGAGTGCTAGTGTTATTGGACAGGAAATAAAATGAAATCTAGCTAAAGCATCTGGGGCAAAATAATCTGGAAGACAGCTATTCAATAGGAGTGGGAAATCAGGAAAGCAATGATATAGAGACATTGGGGTAATAATGGAGTGTAAATCAGACAAGCAGCGTGGCTGCCAAAAAAGGCCAGAGCAATTTTAGGCTGCATAGCTAGATCCTGATCCCACTCACAGTGGTGTTCTGGTAGGCTGGGAGAACTGACTTGGAACCATTCCTGATTGATCCCCACAGAGGTGACCGTTCTCCTCTCCGTGGGTGAGACTGCACTGCGAGAATGCTTTGTGCAGGTCTTGGAGGGACTTCAGCAAGAGAGCAACAACAGTGACTCTAGGGCTGGAGGGATTGAATTACTGGTAAAGAACTAACTATGTATGTCTTGGCTGCACAAAGAAGTGGGAGACATAACAGCCAACAAATATGTGAAGGCTGGAGATGAGAAGGAGGGAGAAGAATTGTTTAGAAAAGTCCGAGGAGGTAGGAGTGAGAGTGTAATGCAGCTAAATGTCAGGAAAGATTTCCTAATTGAGGGTCTGTTAGGCCACTGAGCAATCTGAAAGCACGGGATGGAGGCCAATAGCGTAGTTCACCTAATACTGGAGCCCTGGAGGATATTCTGTAGGACAGCACCCCCTGTCCACAGGGGAGGGACAACTTGACGTAATAAGTCTCTTCCATCTCCCATTTCTATGGTTTCCGAAAGGAGATGGGGGAGGAAAGCCCAGCCATCCTGAGACACCAGAGGGTGGGTCAGGGAGACCTACAAATACGGGGAAGCCTTGAATTTCCCAACAAAGTATTGAAGAAGGCATGGGTCCATAGATCATGCTGGAGGCTCTGACCAATGGGACACAGGTATTGGCAGTGGATGAAAAATAGGGGCTTGTAATCTTGCATGTGCAGTGGCTTTGGCCTGGTCCACACTAACCCCCCACTTCGAACTAAGATACGCAACTTCAGCTACATGAATAACGTAGCTGAAGTCGAAGTACCTTAGTTCGAACTTACCGCGGGTCCAGACGCGGCAGGCAGGCTCCCCCGTCGACTCCGTGTACTCCTCTCGCGGAGCAGGAGTACCGGCGTCAACGGCGAGCACTTCTGGGATCGATTTATCGCGTCTAGACAAGACGCGATAAATCGATCCCAGAAGATCGATTGCTTACCGCCGGACCCGGAGGTAAGTATAGACGTACCCTTTGTTGGATGTTCTGCTGTGAATGGAAGTAGCAGATAAGGTTCTCAGCTGCTTGGTGTTTCTGTTGGCTTTGTTTTCAATGCAGCCTGTTACTGGGTCCCTTTTTCCACTATTATCTTCATCTCCTCTGGGCCTAGAACTCTTTGAATTATCACCAGACACACTTCAAAGGCTTCCCTCTCTTTCAGGGTTGTTGCTCATCATCGTCCTTATGTGCCGTGCAGATCTGACATCGCTTTCCCTTTCTACTGTTGAACACTGCTGTTTACGTCAGGAATAGAAAGGTGTGGGGCCAAGGTTACAGACAGAGTCCTTTACACTAAAGGAAGGAATCCCACAGCTCTGTCCAGTTCTGGCAATGGCTAATTTTTGTGTGGCCTTTGTTTTGGGTCTCACCTGTTGCTTCCCACATTTGAGCCATGGCAAGGTGACAGGCATGGGTTGGAGGATATTCTTTTTTAGTCTTCAGACTGGCTAGACAAAATGAATCCATTGAATCCCAGAGAGGTTGTGGAAGCTCCTTCACCCAGCTCACCTGTCTTGGATGATTTAGACACAACAAATCCTGCATCTTGATAGGTGGTTAGACTAGCTGACCCTTGCGGTCCCTTCTAACCCTCTGGTTCTATGATTGTAAGAAGACGGGTGCATACACTTAAGTCTCTTTTCCTTAGTGGGGCCCAACTCCAGCCTCCAATGGAAACCCTCTCAAGGTGACAGTCCCCTTCAGTATTTCACCAAGGGCGTTATTTAGCACAGAGTAGAGTCCAGTGGTGGAAATGCACAGAGGAAATCAAGCTTCCACGGACCCAGGTGAAGTTGGCTGCCTCTCTGTGGTGAAGCTGGGAGGACTAACTAATCCCTTCCACTTCCCATCCTGAGGAGCTGCATGCCCTGACACTACCCTCCTTTTCTGGCCCATCCGCTGTAGTCTCCTGCTCTTTTGCCTTATGAGAAGGGTGGCTGCCTGGCCTGAGGGTTGACAGGATAATGAAGAAACGAGTCTCTTCATCTCTTGGGGTGGGGCTCTTGGAACAATCACTCGGCAGACAGGTTTCCTTCACTAATATGAATTTCATCTGCTAATCCTGTAGTCTGCGTTTTTCCTCTTAGCAGTCCTCAGCCATCAATATCCCTGCATGGCACACTGCTTCCTGAAGTGCGGTCCATGATGGGTAACACTCTTCACTTAGTCACACCCGTCACTCCCCAGCTTGGACTCGAATTCAAGCCAACTACTTGCTGTGCCTTTGCATGACTTGCTTTTGAATAGCAGCTAGGAACCTGGCCCCATAAGGTAACTGACCTGTTGACTGCCTTGGTCATGGGAGTAAAGAGGGTGGGGTTTGACGCTGTGTGGGGGAGCCTGCCTGGAGAGGGAGAGAGCTTGTGTGAGGCGGTGATGGAGGCGGAAAGAGCCTTTGAAACCTTCTGTGGCATGGCAGATTTCCCTGGGGCCGGACCTCCGTTTTCCCCCCCTCCTCCCCCTCCCAATTTAAAACTGGTTGCCTTTGCCCAGTTCTTCAGAATTTCCCCATTTCTGGATTCCTGGCTGTGGCCTCAGTCCGTCGTTACTTTCTGTAGCTGGTCCTTGTGCCAGATGGCAGCTGAGCTGTGGGCCACAATAGCATTCCAAGGGGTGGGGCACAAAAGGCTGTGGGGGGAGGGCCAGGAAAGGACTGGCCAAGAGGCCCAGTCAAGTGGAGATCTGGGTGGGACCCTAGCACTTGCGAGGATGGTGAGGTGGTGGAGAGGGGACCTGGCCACATGCTGAAGGTGGAATCGTCCGTAGTGTGGACATGAGAGAAGTGGTGTGGCTGAACCAAGCTATGGGAGACAAAACTGGAGAAAAGAAGGGGCTCTCAAGCCTTCTGCTAGGCTAACTGATGGGATCAGACTGGGTGCTGGCTGGAGCCAAGACAGGCCCATGTGTAGCATGAGTTTCTGAGTGTCTGGAAGAGGTCTGCGATGTTCTGCCAGGCAACTCCTGCTTCTCCTCACCATGGAGGGCTGTGGAGTGGAGCTGTCTGAGCACTTGTGCAGCACAGATGTGTGGGGCTTACTCCTAGCTGGGCTAGCATATGCCAGAGGGCGTTGGATGCAGCCGTTGGCTGGGATGGGGTGTGTGCATGCTGAAACGAAAGGCTTTCTCAGGAGCCCCAGGACGATACGTCCCCTGGTACGTCCGTGAGGGGGCGGATTGGATGGGCTCCCCATCTGTGAGACTATGAGAGCCCTGGTGAGCAAAGGCAGGGGAGTCGCATGAGCATCCGTGTGTGTCCAGTCAGACAGTGCCTCCATGTGCCCTGCCAGCTGATCACAAGGAAACCCAGCTCCCCTGCTTGCAATCTGTGGGACTGCAGTGACAGACTGGCATAGTGCAGGGCAGTGGCTGAGGTTAGCCCTCCCCTCCCAGGCAAGGCCTGCTACCTCTTAGCGCCTCTGTGAAACCAGCTGGAAAATCGGATTAGCACCTGGAGCCTCGCAGGAAACTAGACACTGCCTCTTAGTTGAGTGTCCCTGGGATGCTGCATCGCCAGCCACTCTGCTTCCGAATGGCAGAGAACTGCGCTGTGCTGGCGGGTTCGATCCCCGTTCCTCCACGGTCCTTGTTCCTTGTGTGTTACTTGGGATGCTCTACTGCAGCCCCGCCATGCTGCATGCTGTGTGTGGCTGGGGACTGCTTGTGCTGTGTGCCCAGCGCCATGCTGTGTGCCCCAGGCCCTGCCCCAGATGCATGCCCCCATCCTTCAGCGAGGGGAGGACTGGTAGGGATGGACCAGACCGCGCTTGCATGGTGCTGTGAGTAAGCACCTGCCACCCGCTCCTCTTAGTGTAGCTTCAGACCCATTCTGTGTAGCTTTTCTGCTGTTTTCCCTGCTCTGTGTTCTGCTGGCTGGACAGCTACTCTGTCAATCACTGCTCACAGACCTGTGGCCTCGTAATGACATTGTTAGCTATGGGAGATGGTCTCTTCCCAGCCCAGTGCTGCAGAGGGATGCACTGAGAATGGCTGCAAACTGTGTGGGTTGCTCTATGAAATAGTTCCCATGATGGGCCTGGAGCCTCATGCCCGAGCTCAGGGGGAGCGTGTCTGACCCATACCAGCAGCTTCCCACAGCTGCAGCCAGGCACAGATGTGCTACTGTTTCTCAGCAGCAAGAAGATAGGGGCAGGCAGTGTCGGCAGGAGATGGCCTGGTTTTGGTTGTGTTTCTTGTCCCTCACTGGCTGACCTAGGCCTGCTCATTAGAGCAGGAGCCAATCCAAGCAGATCCTCCTTGCGTGATGCTCAGATGAGCAAGTAGCTCTTGGCCACACAGCTGTGCTCTCTTTGCCAGTGTCCAGGACAGAGGGGGACATAGGAAACACGCTCTGCATATGCAGCATTCCCACTTGGGCAGAAGGAGCCTCCCAGTGAAGAAGCTGGGAGAGGGACTTTACCCTGCTGCCCTGAGCATTGCAGCGTGGCCCAGAGGGGCTGTCGGCTTTTACGTGTTTTTTCTGAGCTGGTTTGCAGAAGGTTTTAGCAGCCGCTCCCATGTTTTTGCCCTGACTCTAGTCCACAGGCAGTGCTTGAAGCCGGGTTGTTGGAGTGGAGAGACACCTGGAAGAGGTGGGAGTGAAGCTTGCAGCAGATGAGGTGCTCTCAATGCAGCCACCACAAGCAGCACATTCAGGCAAAGTGCAGGACTGAGCAGTGCATGGATTGCCTCTGCTGTCATGGACACCGCCGGGAGGTGCCGTGCCTGGGGCAGAGTGGGAAATGCAGTCTGATCTCCTGCGTGTGCTCGCTGGGCCAGGCTGCTCCCTTGATCCCTGCTGGGTAGCACACGTGAGAGCCCCACTCCAGGAGTTCTAGGGAGCTCTTGAGAGCTGAGGCGCTGAGCAGCTCTTGTGCAGAGACTCCCCTGTCCTGGCCATAGGCACACTCCCAGAGAGCCTGATGCTCGCGCAGGCAGAGACTTGACAGTGCCCTCTGTGCATGGTGGACAATTAGGTGTAGCACGGACTGGGTGAGCCGAGAGACCAACGTGCTTGTGCTAAGACTCCGACTTGCTAGCTTGCTGGGAGGCATGCAGCTGCTTGTGCCCCTGCAGAGAGGCCCTCTGGGTGGTGTATACCCACAACTCTTAGTTTGAGGCTCGGAGAGGCTGGGAGGCACTAGCCCTTCTGGCTGATTTGTAGAGCAGTAGCAGTGTAGGTCTCTGAGGCTGGGGGAGGCAGGGTGGGCACCGTTTCCAGATAATTCCCTTTTGGACCAGAAACAGGCAGAGGCCCTGTAGCTCCGGGAAACGCCAACCCCACCGGGGAGAGAGCTTGGGTGCCGGGTTGCAGTGTTCTTTCAGCTGCCTGTAAGCCCCATCTTTAATAAGATTAAAAGAGTTCTAAAGCTCTTGAGCCTGGCGTGTACCTGTTGGCATGAGTGGACTGCCACCGGCAGGGTCTTTGTCCCAGGGAGCGTCAGCTCGTGGCCGTTGTGCGAGCTGAACTCTCTCCATGTCCACTCAACGGGCTGGTGGCTGCCTCTGGGGTTTGCTTGCCCACCTGCCCAGCCTGCTGGCAACTGAGGTAGGGTAACTATACGTCCCTTTTTGGCCGTGTCCTGGCCATCCCAACTTTTTTGACAAAACTGGGCATTTTGCTCTTGCCAACTGATGATCAGTTGGCGAGAGCAAACAGGACAAATGCCCAATTTTGCCAAAATGTGGGGTGTGACCTCTGGTGGGGCGCGGAGGAAGATGCGAGATGGGGGCGAGCAGCAACGCCAGCCCTGAGCTGGAGGAGAGGCTAGGGAGAGTGGCTTGGGCCAGCTGGCCCTGTACATGGGCAGGTGGCAGGGGTCTAGGATCAGGCCCGAATGGGTGGGGGGAGGGAGGCTGCCAGGGGGAGAGGGACCGTGGGCGGGCAGTAGCGGGCCTTGGGCTGGCCCCGTGTGCTGGGAAGGATGGGGACCTTGGGCTGGCCCCATGCAGGGAGAGCTAGGGAGAGGGGGGTCCCTGCGTGCAGGTGGGCAGCGGGGGGGGGGGGC
>NW_020664561.1:2908752-2974507 GCF_002925995.2 Terrapene triunguis | reverse complement strand
GGGGGGGGGGGGGGCGGCGGGGGGGGGGGGGGGGGGGGGGGGGGGCCTCGGGCTGGCCCCACACTGGCGGGGGTAGGGGGACCTCAGATCAGCCCCAGGCGGGAGGCAAGGATGGCTCGGGCTAGCCCCGTGCACAGGTGAGGGGCGAGGCGGGCTTCAGGCCAACCCATGGGGTACCCTGTTTTCTGTTTGGGAAAATATGGTCACCCTAATGTGAGGCCCAGGGGGGGATGGGGCCACTGTCTTCAGTGGGTGGAAAATGGCGAGTGTGGACTGGTCCAGGCTGGGCTGGGAGGCAGGTGAAAGCACCCCCCTGCTGTCCTGTGCTCTCTAAGCTGAAGTGTCAAAGGCTGGCATGTGGGGGTGCCAGGCTGCCATCCAGAGCATACTCACTGGTCTCTGAGCCCAGCAGAGGCAGTGCTTTGCCTGCTTGTCAGTCCAGCCTGTGCCGAGTTTTGGGCTTGGTCTCAGTTCTGGGGCAGCCCCAGAGGGTTTTCCTGGCTCTCCCTTGGTAGTGCAGAAATGCTAGCACTGCCCTGTGTCCCCCACCCTCTCCTTCAGCAGGGCGGCCATAGCTCTCCTGGTAGGGATCCGCCCGCTGTGGGAGGAGAGGGAGCAGTGACTCAGGGAGCTGAGCTTCCAGGGAGCCAAGACTCCAGACAAAGGCCTGATTCATTCAGCCGGGTGAAGCTGTCTGTCATTCTGTGACTGCTCCTCCAAGGTGTTGGCAGGGCAGAGAGGCCTTGGGGAACACGTCTCTGTCCGGAATGGAGCAGGGCTTGGCAGTGGGGCTGGGGAAGGGGCGGGCTACTACAGCCTGTGCCAGCTGGGAGCATGTCAGCGATTGGAGCAGGGGACTTGGAGCCATTACTTCTGGCAGGGAGCATGCTGGGGTTTATAGGAAGGAGCTAGGAGTCGAGAGATCTAGACTTTCTGCCCCAGCTCTCTGACAGTGGGCAAGTTGTTCCCTTGCTCTGTGCCTCAATTTCCCCATAGGTAAAATAGGGATAATGCCTCCCTTACAGAGGAGCTGGTACTATGTATGTTGTTGATCTGCCCTTGCTGTCACTACCCCTGGCTTGGGGACGGATACCCGGGGTCCCTCCCTTTCTGATCATGTTGTAACAGATCATTGGTAGGGGGGCTGGAGTTTGGATGACTTTCCCTTTTCCATCTCCAGGCTAGGTGTTGTGTGGCTCTAGGGATTCCCCAGCTCTGAACAGAGCAGCTGCGGCTGCCACAAGAGTTGGCTGGGGAATTGGACCGAGGAAGCCGGGCAGCCTCCCCCTGCTGGTGGGGCTCAGTGAGAAATGTTGTAGATGAAGGGGGTTCAAGTATCACTTCAGGAGATTCCCGAAGGAAACCCTCTCTCCACCAGGCCTGAAGTGCAGCCTCTTAGGTCAAGGTTTGGCTGCTGTGATGTCCAGCTCTTCCATTTCCTGTGCATCACCCCCTAAAATGGGCTCCCTGCTGACCTGCAGGGGCTGTGCTGAGCAGAGATGTTGTTAGTGGCTGCCATGGTTCTATCCCAGGAAGGTTTTGCTGCATCAGGAGAGGTGTCGTGCCCAAGGCTGCCCTCTCTGCTGAGTCAGGGGCAGTATCCTGCCTGACAGGGAGCAGGTCACACCAGCTCTGCTCATCAAACACCTGTATGTGTGATCGAGCTGAGGCCCCAGGATTAATTTCACAGCCAGGGGATCTGTGGTCAAAGGCAATTGGCCACCTTCCTCTGAAGACTGTGGTGTTGTTTGAAAGATGAGCAATCAGGTGTTGCAGAAGGTTAGTTTGGAAGTTGAGCACGTCCATCCATGAGCCACAGCCTTTACCCATTGATTGATTGCAGCGCGTGACATCCAATGGTGTTGCACATGCAGACTGCAGGGAGTAAGGCGCTTCCTCCGCTTTGCCCATCATTGCCAATAACAGGATTTACATGGATCGCGAGGTTTACCTTTTGCGAGGTTCACTGCACCTTGGGCAGGTATTGCTGTGGCCAACTCCAGCAGCTGTCTCTTACGTATCTTGTCTGTGCTGGTGGTTCTGAGTCTGGCTAAGGGGAGGGAACGTGGAGTTCTTTACTGCTGCACTCTGTGCAATAAAAAACACATTGTAGTGTTTTCTGAGTGTCTTCATTTCCCCTTTTGGAGGGAACACTGAGCTTCTGTGCAAGCAGCTGGCAGAGTGTCGCTGGATTCTGGAAGTGGAACATTACATCATTGCCGCATCCTGTGCTGGAAATCTGGCTGCTAAATACAGAAATCTGTTTTCTGGTTTGGAGTTTGGTTTTTTAAAATTCTTCCTCTTCTCCAGGCGTTTGGACGCTGGAGGGCGGTTCTTGTGCAAGTTACAGAGCCCCAGACACAACAAAACCTGATCCTTAATACTGCTGGAGTCTGTCTGACCTCCCTGCTGGAGACCTGGGGACCCCTTGCTGACTCACCTCCCTGAACCTGAGGGGAAGGGGCAGCGGATCCGATTCCCACCTGCATGGGTGGCCTGGAGTGTGTTTCAGGTGGGGTGACAGGCACCTGGCGCAAGGGTCAGCCCAAGGCCTCAGCACCACTTCAGCCCTGCTTAAGGTGTGTGCAGATCTGTTACCATATATAGACCACTTCCAAATGGGCACCTACTTATTTGCCAGAGTCTTTGCATCAGTGGGAAGAAATCACAACAAAGGGCACAAAGCCCACTTTCTGTTCTTTCATTGGTCACTTTTCGCAGGCTGACGAGAGGCGGCTAGAGCAGCAAAGGTCTTATGTCTGCTGGTTGGGGTGGGCCCTGGAGTACAGACAGCTCCTGCTGGGCAGCTGCGAGCTGAGAAGGCTGTTTCTCCTCCTCTGAGTGAGTGAGTGATATAACTGGAAAACTCACTCCCCTGTCGTTCCCTAGCCCTGAGCCATGGAGCTTAAGGCCAGAAGGGAGCACTTGATTATCAGTCTGACCTCCTGGATGCCAGAGGCCACTCGATGCTATATACAGCCCTGTTCCCTGCCGGTAGCATTCAGAATGGGTGGAATTCCCTGCTAACCCGTAGCTACAGCAATGTCTGTACTGTACAAAGGCTGTCTCTTTACCAGACTCTGAAAGCAGCTATAGCTGTAGCAGGGGCCATGTCTGACTCAGCCATGGAAAATCTTTGGCATAAAGGAAGAATTAAGATTCAAGGGCTAAGTTTTACATTTTGCTCCATCAGTGGTGCAAAGGGGACAGAAGCTGGCTTAAACTGCCCTCCCTGATTCTGTACCTGGTTCTGGCTCCTCACCAGTCCCAGCAAAAGGGATGTGCCATGGAGGGAAAAGACTGTGGCCTGGCTATGCTGCACTCTGGTGATCCCCTCTGGGGCTGTTATAGCTGAGAGCAGCCCCTGGGGCCAGGATCTGGCTTTAGGAATTTAATGCATTTCAAGCAATAGAATTGCAATGTGCAGATCTGTTAAAGATGGGAAGCAGGACAAGAGTTAAGTGGGTGCTTGGCTGATTTCAGATGTCAAACCCCCATCACCCAAAAAATAGGGGGCCAGCGAAGAGGACAGAGCTGCAGAAGTTATGCTCAACCTGCAGCAGGTTAGTAAATCTATCTCTGCTGTGCCATGCAAGTCGTTGCTGTGCAACTCCCCAAGCTATTTTATCCCTTGGTCTTTGCAGCCTGGCTATTAAATCAGTTATGATTTGCAATGGGACAAACCAATATGGCCTAGCATGGGAGCCCCTAAGCCTCAGCGCTCTTGGGTGCTGAGTCTCTTTACTGCGGCAGGTGCCTCTGAGGACTTGAGTTTTCCAAGAGCCATGAGTCTGGCAGGCGCTTCTGAGATGCGCATGGGTGTGTGCTCAGATCCATTCCCTCTGAATCAGCAGCATGACTGTCGCCATCCTGGATGTTGACTCTTGTGCTGGTGGTATTCCTAGGAATGCCATCAGAGCATCGGCCTACTGCCAGTCCTGAGTTGCCCCTTCTGGAAGGGATGTTCAGAAACAGCCATCTGCAACGGTCCAGCTGCGAGTAGAGCAGGCACTGGGTGGGTGCGTGAAGCTGGCCAGGGCTGGAGCTGTACTCCTGGGTTGATCCGTGATTGTTCTAGGGCTGTTGGAGCACTTGGGCATGTGATTCCAGTTATTTCTCAGCCAGTGTGGAGAAAGCAAATGGGGCTGGAAAGGAAACAAGAAAATATCTCCCCTGAAGGTAAGGGACATTTTTAGCCTTCATCCGAGTCATAGAAGATTAGAGTTGGAAGAGACCTCAGGAGGTCATCTAGTCCAACCCCCTGCTCAGAGCAGGACCAACCCCAACTAAATCATCCCAGCCAGGGCTTTGTCAAGCGGGCCTTAAAAACCTCTAAGGATGGAGATTCTACCACCTCCCCAGGTAACCCATTCCAGTGCTTCACCACCCTCCTAGTGAAATAGTGTTTCCTAATATCCAGCGTAGACCTCCCCCACTGCAACTTGAGACCACTGCTCCTTGTTCTGTCATCTGCCACCACTGAGAACAGCCGAGCTCCATCTTGTTTGGAACCCCCCTTCAGGTAGTTGAAGGCTGCTATCAAATCCCCCCTCACTCTTCTCTTCTGCAGACTAAATAACCCCAGTTCCCTCAGTCTCTCCTCATAAGTCATGTGCCCCAGCCCCCTGATCATAATCGTTGCTCTCCGCTGGACTCTCTCCAATTTGTCCACATCCTTTCTGTAGTGGGGGCCCCAAAACTGGACGCAGTACTCTAGATGTGGTATCATCAGTGCTAAATAGAGGGGAATAATCACTTCCCTCGATCTGCTGGCAATGCTCCTACAAATGCAGCCCAGTATGCCATTAGCCTTCTTGGCAACAAGGGCACACTGCTGACCCATATCCAGCTTCTCATCCACTGTAATCCTCAGGTTCTTTTCTGCAGAACTGCTGCTTAGCCAGTCGGTCCCCAGCCTGTAGCAGTGCATGGGATTCTTCCGTCCTAAGTGCAGGACTCTGCACTTGTCCTTGTTGAAGCTCATCAGATTTCTTTTGGCTCAATCCTCCAATTTGTCTAGGTCACTGTCATAACTATAAAGGGAAGAGTAACAGCCTTCCTGTGTACAATACTATAAAATCCCTCCTGGCCAGAGACTCCAAAATCCTTTTACCTGTAAAGGGTTAAGAAGCTCAGGTAACCTGGCTGACACCTGACCCAAAGGACCAATAAGGGGACAAGATCCTTTCAAATCTTGATGGGGGGAAGGCTTTTGTTTGTGCTCTTTGTTTTGGGGGTTGTTCGCTCTTGGGACTAAGAGGGACCAGACATCAATCCATGCTCTCCAGATCTTCTGAACAAGTCTCTCATATTTCAAACTTGTAAGTAACAGCAAGGCAAGGCGTGTTAGGTTTATCTTTGTTTTCTCAACTTGTAAATGTTCCTTTTGCTAGAGTGTTTATCTCTGTTTGCTGTAGCTTTGAACTTAAGGCTAGAGGGGGTTCCTCTGGGCTCTTTGAATCTGATTACCCTGTAAAGTTATTTTCCATCCTGATTTTACAGAGATGATTTTTACCTTTCTTTCTTTAATTAAAAGCCTTCTTTTTAAGAACCTGATTGATTTTTCCTTGTTTTAAGATCCAAGGGGTTTTGGATCGGTGTTCACCAGGGAATTGGTGGAGGAGTCTCTCAAGGCTACCCAAGGAAGGGAGTTAGCACTTGGGAGTGGTGGCAGCAAAACCAGATCTAAGCTAGTAGTTAAGCTTAGAAGTTTACATGCAGGTCCCCATATCTGTACTCTAACGTTCAGAGTGGGGAAGGAACCTTGACAGTCACTTTCGACCCTATCCCTACTCTCCAGCATATCTACCTCTCCCCCCAGTTTAGTGTCATCCGCGAACTTGCTGTGCTATGCTGCGGCCACGTCTCTCACAGTTCCATGGCAACGTGCCGTGACATCACATTGCATCCCGCTGGGATCCAACGGTGGGAGGGCCAGGTGTTGGAAAGAAGCAAAAGGCTGGGGCTGGGTGTCAGGGAGCTCTGGGCTGGCACACTGAGCAGAGCCCTGCTAATTGGTCCTAATGATGGGAGACCCATGCAAATTAGTAACAAAATTGGATTCCGAGAACAAACACAATCCTGGAGCAGGGCTACTGTCTCAGAGAGCCCTGCAGTTGTTCGTCTTACCCACCGCAGTTGGGTTTAATTATTTATGACCATCCTTAGCCTGCTAGTGAGCACTCTTGAGTGTGACTGGGAGCAGTGCTGAAGTCTTGGTAATGCGAGCACTCGCTCCAGCGCATCTCTTCTCTTTGCCGATAGAGGGGAGGAGATGGCTGCTGTGTGTGGACGGGAGTGAGTGAGGTCCTGTTGGATCTTCAGTAAATGCAGGTGGAACGCAGAGGAATCCAGTGGCCCAGGGTACAGCTGGATCGCAATGTTGTGTCTGTATAAGGCAGCCCCCCCTTTCTCTGTCCTGATTGCAAAGTAACTCTTCCAGGGGGGAGGGATAGCTCAGTGGTTTGAGCATTGGCCTGCTAAACCCAGGGTTGTGAGTTCAATCCTTGCGGGGGCCACTTAGGGATCTGGGGCAAAATCAGTACTTGGTCCTGCTAGTGAAGGCAGGGGGCTGGACTCAATGACCTTTCAAGGTCCCTTCCAGTTCTAGGAGATAGGATATCTCCATTAATTAAAAAAAAAAAAAAAAAAAGCAGCATGTCAGTATAATGAACAGCGTACTGGAGACTTTAGTATGTGCTCTGGCTAGTACTGACCCCAATTGGCATATAGAGGGTCTCTGAGGGAGCTGCTTCTTGCTAACTCTTCTGCGCTGCAGGCCCTTGATCTCTCTCCTGCATCATCTACAATGCCATGTGTCTGTTGCAGCATTGGGCTGGCATGGAACCTATGCAGCCATGGCTATAAAGAGCTTTGGGATCATTCCCCCCATCCCCTGTGATGGGAGCTTTGCTGTTGATCCAGTTCCATCCTCGCTTTGTGGCCTGGGCAAGATGATCCGTAGCCAAGTGCATGTCATAGGAGCCAGGACCCTGGTGCTTGCTGAGCTGACTCTGGGATGACAATCCCACCGTAAGTAACAAGGAACAAGCACACAAGTGGAGAGGGTGCTGGGCAGGGTGCCTGCCCTCCCAGGTGGGAAAGCAGGTGCTCTAGGCAGGCAGCTGTCCAAGGGGACTCATTGCACAGGGAATAGATGCACAGAGAGGCTAAAGGAGAGCTAGGTTGACTGAGGATCCATGCGTATCTTCCCTGCAATGGAAGGTCCCATACGAAGAACTATGTTGGGGGGACTGTGAGGATGCAGAGTGAAGTGCTTGAGTCAAGAAATACCAAAATTCATGTTCCTGTGTAACCTTAACTCTGCCCCATGGGAAGGTCACATTATGATACAGAGTTTAAATGACAAATGGCCTGCTATTTCTCAAACCTAATACCTGGCTATTTCTCTGCTGTAGTAACATACCTGATGCCTTACTGATTCCCTCACTTTTAATGGCCATAAGTCTCTCTGGTGCCGTTTTCCATGTATGTCACACTGCAGGGGAACCAGGGGCCTTGCTGCAGGCTGACCTCCTCGGCCTGGAATCTGAGGAAGGGAGGCAGAACGGAGCACATTTGCCATGGTGCAATAGCAAAGGGACCAAAGTGGACAGCATGGTAGACTAGCCCCACTGTTTCAGGCATACAGCTATAGTGGAGCCCCTGGCGGAAGCAGCAGTGGATGTGGATGAGTGTACGTTGTGTTGGGTGGATGGGTATCTCACTGCACATCCAATCCTTGATTAACTTGTGTGAAGCCTGCACTGGTGCTGTCCCCACAGAGGACTGGCTGGATTTGGGATCTGATTTGCCCAAGACCATCCTTGAAGAGACTCACAGCAAATATTGAGCTGGCTGAAATCTCAGCATGTTGCTTGGTCCCAGGAGGATCATGGTGAGTGGGCTGCACTCTCGACTCTGTGCTGTGCCTGAGGCTGTACCCTGGAAGGGGATGGCAATTGTGTATTTATGGAGCAGATAAGGCGAAGCAGCAGGAAATCGGAACTCTTGTTTTCTCTCTCTGTGTGGTGATTTATAGGACTCTGAACTCAAATGGGATGTCAGTGCCCTGGAAGTGGGTTGGGTGTCTCCAAGCTGTTTCCTCTGCTGGGAATAAACAATGCAGCCTGGAAAACTCTTGCTAATCCACTGGCTGACAGCCTGGCTAAGAGGTGGCTTGTTTGCGCTCCCTGGGGAGCGTGGGGCCATTGTGCAGAGCAGGATAACTGTCTGTAAACATCTGCCACATGGAATCGGAGAGCTCAGCCGCCTGCACCGTGGCCCAGCAGGATGTCTGGATGAGAGCTTTGGTCTCCAATGGAGGGATCTGGGCTGGGCGGAATGCCCTACCCCCATCATGTGGGGGATGATGTCTTAGCTGGTCTTCCACTCCCCAGTGATCCCTTAACAGGGGCTGCAAGGTCCTGTTGGAGTCTCTTCCACTCCCTGGTGCCAAGGAGGAGCTCTTACCCCTTAAGCAGCCTGAGTTTATGGTAGGTTATGATCTCAGGAGATTTCCTTCCGGGCTCTGCTATTTGTGTGGTGTCGGTGGGTGGGTGGGGGATGGGTTCTGAGCTCTAAAGATCTCCTCTCCCTCCACCCCCCAGGTTTTTCACTTCACCTCTCATCGCCAGGCCTGGCTTCATGGAGAATTGCCTGTTGCTGAGGTGCTCTGGATGTGGCTCCCGCTAGACCCTCAGGGGTCACTGCAGAGTGAGACAAAGCATTCACCCCACCGGGTCCCAGGCCTTCCTGTGTCAGAGGGTGCCAAGCGTCCCACCTCTGTGGTGTTAGCCCGCCATCTTTATGAGCATGGGCTTGGAGACCCTTCACAGTCCAGATTCCTTCCCTAAGGATCTGGTTAAGGTGTGGTAATGGCTGGTAGCTGAGCCGTACCTGCTCCGCCTTGTGAACAACCAGCCTGAAATATTAAAAAGCAGCCATCCAATGCTGCCAGGCTCACAGCGAGGCTTGGGTGTGGGGGTGGAGCACACTTGGCCCATGGCAGGGCTGTAATGGAGACAGCCTCTTTGTTGTGGTCTCTGGCCCTTTCCTGCTGCGGTTCATTGCTGTAAGAGGGCGATGGCTATTGTTGACGTTCAGAGTAGTGGGGAGAGGAGAGTTCCTGGTTGACGCTGCTGAAATTCAAGCCAGGGGTTAGCCTGACCTTCTCTCTGCCATGACAATGCTGCTCACGCCGTTTGTGCTCCGACACCAGGCTCCGCTTACAGCTTTCACGCTCCATTTCCCCTCCCAGGAGGTCTGTGGGGGGCCCGGTAATGCCAGGCAGGCTCTGTGTGCCTGCCTGTGGGGTGGCAAAGTGCCTCCAGCTGTGACCCAGGGCAGGGGGGAGCAGGTGCTTAGGAGCCATGCTTGCCTTTGGAAAGTGCTTGGAGAGCCATGAATCTGTGTATGGCTAAGAATAGTTTATTTGCGGTGTAGCTTCGGTTGTCTACAGGCACTGCAGGCTCCATCTGCCGGGGCATCTGCGAGCTGTGGGGGAGGGCACACTCTGAGCCCTGCTCAGCACAGGTCCTTGTTGCACACTGGGCTGTGGAGCAAATGCCCGCAGGGCTGTGATGCGGGGTGTCACTGCAGTGCTGCACCCTTGTAGCCTGCTCCTCAGGAGCAGGGAATGGCTCCATGTCTTTTCCCTGGGTTCGCTGACATTGTGTTGGGGTGGGGCCTGGCCCCTGCCCTGGATTATATGGGTGGGGGGGCAGTGGGCTGTTTGTGGTGAGGGGAAGCATTAGGGACCCACATCTGAACCCAGACCCAGCTCATTGCCCTCAGCTGATTTAGCTAATGAACCTGGCCTTCTTTTTGTGTCTGCTCATGTCTTCAGCCATTCTTAAACCCTGCAGCCGCCCTGCGTCCCTGGTCGCTCAATAGCGGTCCGTGCCCACAGCTGTGTTCTGTTCCTGTTCCTGGCTCCTGGTTTCCTCCCCCTGGTTGTTACCCCTGCTCCGGCTGATACTTTGGCTCTGACCCTCAGCTTCATCTCTCTGCCTGGACTTGGTATTTGATGTCTAACCACAGCACTGGGTACATCCACACTGCAGTAAAAGACCCGCAGCACAGCTATGGCTGTCCCAAGTCAGCTGACTCAGGCTCACAGGCCTTGGGCTGTGGGGTTAAATACTTTGTAGACATTTGGGTTCAGGGTGGAGCCTGGGCTCTGAAACCCTCCCTGAACATGGGGCCTCAGAACCACAGTTGCCAACTTTCACGCGGTAAATAAGCACCCCGACTTTCACAATAAGCCAAAAATCAAGCTAATCCCATTTCAAAACAAGCCAGTCCCTAAGATCCCCAACACTCCGTGTGACTAGATTCCCCCCGGTGTGCAGTCTGGGACTGTTGTGGGGCTGCTGAGCACTCCTGACTCTCTCCCCCCCTTGTCCCCTCTTGCCCCTGCTTGCCGGGAGCCGATCAAAAAAAAGAAGCAACAAGCTCCACAAGCTACAAGCCAAAATCTAGACAACAAGCAAAACCAACAACGAGTCCTTGTGGCACCTTAGAGACTAACAAATTTATTTGGGCATAAGCTTTTGTGGGCTATAACCCACTTCATCAGATGCATGTAGTGGAAAATACAGTAGGCAGGTATAAATATACAGCACATGAAAAGATGGGAGTTGCCTTACCAAGTGGGGGGTCAGTGCTAACGAGGCCAATTCAATTAGGGTGGATGTGGCCCATTCCCAACAGTTGACAAGAAGGTGTGAGTATCAACAGAGGGAAAATTATTTTTTGTAGTGACCCAGCTACTCCCAGTCTTTATTCAGGCCTAATTTGATGGTGTCAAGTTTGCAAATTAATTCCAGTTCTGCAGTTTCTCCTTGAAGTCTCTTTTTTTGAAGATTTTTGTTGAAGAATTGCCACTTTTAAGTCTGTTATTGAGTGTCCAGGGAGATTGAAGTGTTCTCCTACTGGGAGTGGCTGGGTCACTACAAAAATAATTTTCCCTCTGTTGATACTCACACCTTCTTGTCAACTGTTGGGAATGGGCCACATCCACCCTAATTAGGGTGACCAGATAGCAACTGTGAAAAAATGGGACGGGGTGGGGGGTAATAGGCGCCTATATAAGAAAAAGTCCCCAAAAATGGGACTGTCCCTTTAAAAATGGGACACCTGGTCACCCTAACCCTAATTGAATTGGCCTCATTATCATTGACCACCCCCCACTTGGTAAGGCAACTCCCATCTTTTCATGTGCTGTATATTTATACCTGCTTACTGTATTTTTCACTCCACGCATCTGATGAAGTGGGTTTTAGCCCACAAAAGCTTATGCCCAAATAAATTTGTTAGTCTCTAAGGTGCCACAAGGACTCCTCATTGTTTTTACTGATACAGACTAACACAGCTACCCCTCTGAAACCTAGCCAACAAGCAACTCACAAGCCAATTAAGCCAAAAACAAGCCTAATTTCTGTTTGTTTGTTTGTTTTTTCATGGGTTTGCCATGTCTGCTTAGAACCCGGGCTCCAGCCCAAACCTGAACCTGAATGTCTACACTGCAATTTTTAGCCCTGCGAACCTGAGTCAATTGACCTGGGCTCTGAGACTTGGTGCTGTGGGTTTTTATTGTAGTGTAGACGTGCCCTCCAACCCTCAACTCCTGATTCCTGGCTCTTGGCTCTGGCTCACTCCTTTGTCTTGGTAACTTGGCTCTTGATTCAGGGTCTGGCTGCTAGGCCTGGTCACCTCTGTGCCAGCCTCCCGCCCTGACCACGAGGCGAGACCACCCATGGCCCGGTTCCTAACAGAGAGGCGAAGGGGAATGCCTGATGCAGCTGGGCAGTCCCCACTCAGCAGAGCCAGAGAGTCCCTGGGTGCATGTGCAGTCCATATCGGGTTGGTGACTCTCCCCAGTCCAGAGTCTCAGAGCAAGCCTGACCTGGGGAGCCTCACTGCCCTGTAGAAACTGCACCATGTGGGTGTGTGTGTCTGGCATGTGGCTGGCTATCTCTGTGGGGGCCAGTGGCCAGGGCCTGTTGGGATGCCTGGCCTGGTCTGAGTTGCTGGGCATGGTAGCAGTAGTGTCGCCTCCCACAGTCGGGAGGCTGCCATGCTCTGCCCTCCTGTGGCTTGCGATGAGCTGAGAGGCAGGCAGCTTTCCATAGGCCTCTCCTTGGCAGTGGGAAGGATTCCTGGGATGCCGTGGAGAAGTGAATGTCTGCTTTTTAGTGCCCTGTGGAGCAGGTCCAAGGCAGGTGTGTGGGAGTGAGCTGCTCAATTCTTTCCAACTGCATTGCAGGGCAGGGCTGAGCTGTGGAGCAGAGCACCAGGGAGGTAGGAATCACTGACTTTCTCTCCATGGTGTAGACACTTCAGCACACTCCATCCCCTTAGTGCGTGGTCCTGCTGCCAGGCTTTTCCTGTGTAGGATGACCAGATGTCCCGATTTTATAGGGACGTCCCGATTTTTGGGTCTTTTTCTTATATAGGCTCCTATTACCCCCCACCCCGGTCCCGATTTTTAACACTTGCTGTCTGGTCACCCTATTCCTGTGTGAGCTGAGGACTGCTGGATCTAAGCACAGCATGCCCTCCCCTGCTCCTCACCTGTGCCAGGGAGCCAACTGGTTTGCCAGAGAATTCTGGGCAGGAGACAAATGCTCTCAGATAGGGAGCCTGATCCAGAGCTAGCAGTATAGCCTGACCCCAAGTCCCTGTATTGGGCCTGCTCTGAAGAGGTGGAATGAAGGCAGTTCTCCAGAATGTCAAGCTCTTATCCTTTTGTTATTTGTATTGCAGTTGCCCTGGTCATGGCCAGGACCCCATTGTACTGGGCACTGGGCAGACACAGAACAAAAAAAATAGTGCTTGCACCAAAAGTTTACAATCTAAATAGACAAGAGACAACAGCTTGGTGCAAATAGATGGGTGAGTACAAGTTCTTAGTTGACGCACAAAGAGGAAGATGCTGAAAATGGCCAGTGGGGGGGGTCCCCTCAGTCCAAAGTTGCTGGAACTTGGTGTGTGTGTGGGTTCCTCTGGATTCCCCTTACTGAGGGGTGAGAGCCATTGTTCTCTTAGAGGTTCCTTGCCTAGTATTGGCTGCCTCCTGCTCCCCACATCACTATCACAATAGCTGCTCTGTTGGGAAGTGGGAGCCGTGGGCTGGAGCCCTAATCCACCTTCGGCCGGATAGAGCCCTGCATGGGTACAAAATTGATATCCGTGGAGCTGCAGGGCTCTACCGGGAACCTCAGCGGCAAAAGCAGCAGCCTGTTGGGCCACCGCTCCCAGGAGCCAGCACCCTGTGTCGGCAGCTCCTCTGGCGTGGATGTACTGCCCCCAGCCCAGTCCACTGGGACAGGCACCAAGCTCACTGGCAGCTGTCCCTGGTTGTGCTAGTGAAGCAGGCGGGGCTGGGGGCAGTACAGCTACGCCACTGTACCCTGCCCTGCTCTGCTCCCAGCTCTGCTCCCGGCCCCAACCGCGGCCCTGGCTCCTGCCCCCGCCCCACAGCCTTGGCCCCCAACCACTCCCTGGCCCCGCCCCCGGCCCATGGCTGTGGCTCTGTTCCTGGCCCCAGCTTTGGGCCCCTTACCCAGTCTATGTCCCCCTCCACCCTCCAGAGCCGTGGCCTGGCTCCGGGAGGAGGCGCGGACAGGAGTAAGGGGGGGGTGCAATCCTGAAAAGTTTGGGGACCACTGTTCTAGCTGCTGGGCCAAATTCTTATGTTTCACTGTGCAGCTCCACTGGAGTCAATGAAGATGTGAAAGTATAATGGAGAGCAGAATGTGGCTTGCAAAGTCCTTGTTACTGGGGACTTTGAGTGAACAAGAAAGGACCCAGCTCAGCTTTCAGATCCCAGATAGTGCAGGTGTGACAGGTAGAAAAAACCTCTTTTGTCTTGTCCCCTTTTGACCCAAGGGGTTCGCCAAAGTTCAGGGTCTACCAGTTTGTTTCCGTTAGGAGGAGACATTGGTGATGGATTCGGGTATTTCTTGGAGGCAGTTCTGTTTGTTTACAAAGAAGTTACATAAAGTCCTGAACACAGTAGGAGTTAAACAGCAGGAGGTAGTTTCTTTGCTTGCAGTTCCAAGCTTCTTTCCAGCCAGCACTTTGCCCAAAAACTTTTTCTTAGCTTTTTCTCAGGGTCATGCAAAAGCTAGTCTCACTGTGTCTGGGGCTCCTCTATGTGCTGTGGTGTTCCAGCCCCTTCTCTCCCATATGCACACCTGGAATCAAAATCAGTTCCCTATCCTGATATTTACATTCGTCCCACAGAGAAACTCCTCCACCCACATAGTTCAGACCCCTAAGCCACCTGTTGTTTTGGGTGGTGGCTCCTGTTTTTTGGCTGTCTCTAAACAAAGGGGTCATTTAATTGTTCCCTCATTTAGTCTGAATGGAAGGCAGCTGTTACACCCACCACCTCCAGTGAAGTTTTTTCCAAGTTCCAGCATAACAACATGTACACAAAACAAATTTGACATCCCCCCCCCCCCACATTGAAGCCAATGAGAATAAATAAAAAAACCCATAATGCCATTTCAGTCGCATTTAGAGTAGAAGTGCACTTGAATCCTGCTGCTTTATTTGCCTGTTAAATATTTCATTTGGCTTTTTATGACTTCGTTTTATAGCAACTTTAATTGAATTTTACCATATTCCAGCTGTTTGTGTACTGCCCAGAGTGTGTGCACAGAGAGAGAGAGAGAGAGAGAGAGAAACCAAAAACTGGGAATTAGTGGGTGTGAAGAACAAAGACAGATCCCAGCACTGAAGAGGAAATGGGAAAGAGGTGGGAGGCAGTGTAACGAATACACGTGGTTAGGCATGCAAAGAAAAGATAAGGGTAGCAAAATGAATTAATGCTGCCAGAAGGGGTTTGGGGTAGAACAAAAAGGACTTTCATATAAATATCTTGGACGGAAAAGAGAGACAGAGGGTGGAGTGGGATGGAACTGATTCAGAAACGGCAAGATACGGTGCTTATTTAGATTCCTTTTTAATAACCATATAAAGCACAGATGCCTGGGCAAAGGAATAAGGAAGGTTTTGTCAATATGCTGGTAGCTGTTGATAAAATCCCCAAGAAGTAACCCTTGTGGAGGGTGGGGGGGAATGTTGTATACGTGTCTGCAGGTGTGGGTGACGTGTGCCCAAGGTTATAGTGCTGTGGGAACTGACTTATGGGTTTACAGAGCCACTGAAAATGATCCATCACACACTAAGGAGAGAACCAAGAGATAGCAAAGAGTTTGAAGGAAGCCGATGAGACACCAGTCCTAAAGAAAGGCAGCATGGCCCAACCCGTTTCTGTCTGGTAAACCTAGCTTGAATCCCTGCTGAAGGAAGTGGACAAACATCAGGCGAGAGATCTAAGCGGCAAGAGAGTGCTAAAATCCTGAGTGAGAAGTGGGCCTGGAACACAGAGCCAACCAGTCTGCCTGCTGCATTGCTCCAGTTGAGTGCTGGTATAATGCACTGGTTCCAGTTGTGTTAACCTGGTGTAAGGCAAGGGGGAATTGGATCGCTAATCCTCCCAGGCAAACACGGTGAATTTAGAAAGCTAATGGCTGATGGGAGGGTGGAAGATGGTCTTCTAGGGAAGGCATTTGGGGCCTGGGGTCTTAGCACATCTTTCTCAGAGTGGGTGTGAGTGCAGTGACATGGCCTGCTAGCTGCCCAAGGGTGCTGAGGGTAATGCTAAATAGCGACATACAGCATAGGGATGGCAGGAGGCAGGTGTGGAGCAGGGTACAGCAAGAGTCATTATGGGCACTTATTCTTCAGCCCCCTGGGCCCTCACTGTCTGTTGTCCCAAGGTTCAGTCCTCTTTTCCCTCCTGTCCAATATGCTTGAAGCTGTAGGGAGAGCCAGCAGAGAACCAGGGCCGCAGTGCCAGGAGTACCTGGACAGCGCATGTTCACAGCACAGTCCAAAGGAGGGATTGCAGCTGTTCGGACTGAGCCCTGATGCATCTGAGGTGATGGTGGAAGAGGAGGAACCTTGCCACAGACAGCACCTGTTGGATCTGTCTGCAGCCATAGGGGCTCCTTGGCTCTGTCCTGTGCCTGAACACACAGCCACGGTGGTGAGGAACACCCCCTTCCTTCTGCGCCTGGCCAGGGGATGACCCTGGTCCTTTTAGACATCGACCTGATGCACACTGTAGCCTCAAGGCTCAGCTCCTGCCATCTGTTACACCTGTGAATGGAGCCTTGGGCTCTGGGGAAGCTACCTGTGGCCCAGAACACAGCAGCGTGGCTGCTCACTAACATGGGTTGGTGTGATCAACAATCGCTGTGTGGGCTTCCCATTGAAACCAGAGTCCAGTTCAAGGTTGCTGCTCTGGCTTTCGAAGCCTGGCATAGTAGTGGCCTCAGAAGGATGTTGATTAATTGGAGAGGGTTCAGAGAAGAACAACGGGAATGAGTTAAGGGATAGAAACCATGCCTTGTAGCAAGAGACTCAAGGAGCCTGGTTTATTTAGTTTAACAAAGAGAAGGTTAAGGGGGGACTGACATGGGGAATAGATATTTAATAATGGGCTCTTCAATCTTGCAGAGAAAAGGTCTAGCATGATCCAGTGGCTGGAAGTTGAAGCTAGACAAATTCAGATTGGAAATAGGCTGTAAATTTGAATAGTGAGGGTTATGAGCTATTGGGATAATTTTCTCCATCATGGCCATTTTAAAATCAAGATGGGATGTTTTGCTAAAAGATCTGCTCTAGGAATTATTCGGGGGCAGGTCTCTGGCCTGGGTTGTACAGGAGGTCAGACTAGGTGATCACAACAGTCCCTTCTGGCCTTGGGATCTATGAATTCCTTCTCTTCCATGCGGTGATGACCTCGCACAACAGCTTGCTCCCTTGGGGGAAAAAGTAGTCAACAAGCAAGAGGAGCCCCGTTTCCACAAGACACAGAACTTTCCCAGAACCTGGACTCAGGCTCTTGAACTTGCTGCCTTTCAACGTAAGAGACCAGCACCCTTGCCACATGCAAACTAAATGCAGAACCCATGTCTTCTGCGTGGCTTTCCCCTCATGATTCCCGGAGGCACAGAAGTATCCTCGCTTCAGATAATGAAAAATTCTAGCAAGCTCTGCTCATTCTAGCCAGCAGGGCTGGGGGGAGAGAGTTTGTAATGTTTAATCTTTGTGGAAGGCACAGCAAACGGTGACCTTGCAAAGCCTAGATAGGATCGGTGTTGCTGCTGGATCTGGTCTCATATAACATCTTTGTTTAATGTGCTGAATGGGAGAGGAGAGATACTAGATATATGGGCAGGAAACACAAAATGAGATTTCACTTGGCCCGGTTAAGCTAATGCATCTGGGATAAACAATCAAAACCATTCCTATTCAGTAGGTGGGAGAAGTCTGGGGAGCAGCGATAGAGAGACCGACATAAGGTCAGAGAGATGAACTTGTAATGTGACTGCACTGCACAAGCAAATGTGACTTTTTTTTTTTAGGCTGAATACACAGATGCTTTCCAAAGTGTGGGGTTAATAGTCCCTTACTATATATGGCTCTGATGTGACCACACCTAGGTGACTGTGTCCCTTTCTGAGCTCCTTCTCCAAGAATGCTGACAACCCAGGGCCTTTAGGGATGGATTGATAGGGGAGAGACTAAAAGTGTGTAGCTTGGCTAAGGCTTTGTCTACACTGCCAATTGAATGACAAAACAAAAGAGGGCTCCTGCCAACAAAGCGGCAAAACTTTTGTCTTTCGCGCGGGGGGTGGGGGCTGGGATGTTTAAAGTACCCATAAAAGACAAAAAGTTTGTCAACGACTTCGCAGTGTAGACATACCCTTATTAGTGACATGGCAGTGTCGCTAAAAGCTGTATAGTGTAGACAAAGCCTAAGACAGTGGTCCCCAACCTTTTTTGTCTGGCGGGCCCCAGATGACGAGCCACGGAGGACCGTGGCGGCAGACCAGCATCTGCCGACAAGCAGCAACATCAATAGGTGTCACCGCCGAAATGCCGCCGCCGAGCAGCGTCATCCAGAGGTGTCGCCGCCGAAAATCGGCGGCATTTTGGCGGCGACGCCTCTGGATGACGCTGCTTGTCGGTGGGATTTCAGCGGATGCTCGTCCGCCGGCCAGTACGCGGGCGCACTTAGATGCCCCGGTGGGCGTCATGGCGCCCGCGGGCACCGTATTGGGGACCCCTGGCCTAAGAGATGACTAAAGGGGCTGAGTTGGAGCAGAAGTGCTAACAGTCTACAAATGTTTGACTAGCAGCATGTTCTTTAGGGTGGTACAAAGAGGTATAAAGAGAAGCGACAAATAAAAGGGAACATCCCTGATGTTCAGCCTGTATTTTCCTGCCAGTGAGATTATGAAATGGTTGGAATAGTTGCCAAGGCCCAGATTCCCAAGGGACCCCCTCCCACAGATGGGGCCAGTTTTTTCCAAAGAGCCCAGCTCCGTTTAAGCAACTAAAGATGGGCCAGACCTTTAGCAGTGCTCTGCCCGCAGCAGCTCCTGCTGGGACACCCGATTTTAACACAGGGTGCTGAACTCTCCTGAAAATCTGGAACTGTTGGAGGCTCCCAGGAGGCTGCATTCCTGAAGACATTTTAAAAATCCACTGGGACTAGCAGGCAGTCAGGACTGATCCCCAAACCTACCCTATGTACGAGGAGATCCTGAGCTCCCTGCAGTCTGGCAGTGCTGCGGGGGGTGGGGGTGGGGGGCACTGGTGAGGCAGGAGGGGCAGCTGGCAGTGCCCTCTGGCAATGCCCTCGGACCTTCCCCACTCCAGCTGTCTCAAAAGGGCTTTGGTCGTGGTCTCCGTCCACCGGTCTCTGTCAGTTATGCATGTCAGGCTCTCACCAGAGAGAATGTCCCTCTGGGAATTGGGCTGATGGGAGGAAAAGGGGCAAATTCTCACCTTAGATCATGGTCAGGTCTGCTCAGTGTTGTGGTGGAGCCCTGAGCCACGCTGAAATGCATCAGGAGTCAGCAATTCAGTAAGGAGATGCTCCTTTCACCAGGACGTACCATGGTGCTGGGGGGCTGTGATGCAGGAAGGGTAGGCTGACAGATGAGGCTTAAAATCAAAGTCTTGACTGTTTGTGGTTATTTTCACAAGAGTCAGCCGCAGGGCCGGCTCCAGCTTTTTTGTCGCCACAAGTGGCGAAGGAAAAAAAAAGAAAGAAAAACCTGATTGAGCTGCTGCCGAAGTGCCACCGAAGAGGAAGAGAGGGAGTGAAGGACCTGCCGCCGAAGACCCGGACATGCCGCCCCAATAACGGACGGAGTGCCGTCCCTTTCTATTGGCCGCCCCAGGCACCTGCTTCCTTCGCTGGTGCCTGGAGCTGGCCCTGATCAGCCGTTGACTCCAGAGTCTTGGCTAAAATCTAGCTCCAGGGAACTGTAGTCTGCTTAGTGTAGACTTCATCCGGCAGAGCTTTTGTTTTTGTGTGTTTTTTGTAAAGCACCATTTATACTTGCAGAATAACAATTCTGCTGACCTAAATTTGCCCCTGCAGTTTTCCATCAAACAGGGGATTCTTCTGCACTTCCTGACCTTATGGTATGGGGAAGTGTCACTCTGAACAGTTTAACCACTGCTGTCTTCCACCTTGGAGGTGGCTGCGTTTCGTTAGTGAGCCAAGTGATTCCTGTGCCTCTGTCTAGTTGGTAGAGAGCTGTGGGGTCTTTTGGAGTGAAAGTCAGACAATGAATTTTTCCTCCACAGTCTTGTCCTTTAACTTTCCCTGATAGGTGAGGCTTCCCTAATAGGTCATATTACAGGAGAGAAGAGAAGCAAGGTGATTAATTCGTGCTGCAGACAAAGTTAGTATGTTTAGTAATGTTTGCTAAGAGCAGTAATTGCCATTAGATGCAGACTCCACCATACCTGAATCCTGGCCCTCTAGCTCGGAGTGAGGCTGCCGGGCCCTGTTCTGCAGATGTTCGCTTTTTGCCTTCTCTCTCCAGCCAAGCTGGCTCACCCTGCTTTTTCTCTTGTCTTTCCTGCAGCCGAGAAAGTGACCTCTTTAGGCAAGGACTGGCACAAGTTCTGTTTGAAGTGCGAGCGCTGCAACAAGACCCTGACCCCTGGGGGCCATGCTGAGGTGAGAGCAACATTAGAGCATCAGTTATGCATTTGTCCCACCCTGGGTCAGGGGGGAAAACGTCCCAGCATCATGTGAGCGTGTCTCAAGGTTGAGATGATGGAGAGTCACAAGATGCTGTTGCTTCTGCTGGGATGGCTAGGAAGCCCGCCAGGGTGGGGCTATTACCCCAATAACTGGGTCTCATCCCAGGAGCCAAGAACGGGCTGTAATAATATACTAGAGGGTTGCATGCTTCATTGATTATGTAGGCAGAGCTGGACACTCAGCCACCTCCTCCCCCTCCCTGCCCCCCGTGGGTGCACTGCCCAGCTTGGACACCTGGTTTGTGGTGGGGGGGGGGTAGGGAGTGAGGGGCTTGTAGCAGCCTGATCTTCACTCAAACCAGGCCCACAAAGTGCCCGTGTGGTGCTGCGGGCGGAGATGGCTCTCTGGTGCCCTGACCTGGAGATCACTGCCTCGCCCCTGTATCTCAACCTGTAGAATCATAAGTTAGGTTGGTGGAAAACAGGTTCTTCCGGTTTTATGATTTTCACCAAAATGAGTAGTATTCTGCCCATTGATACCTCAAACATTCCCTGAAATTTTGGAACAGCCCGGATGAGATTTTCAAAAGTTATCATGTTGCAGACAGATAGAGAAATGCCATTGAGTTGAGTGTAAAGGCCTCGCTGTGCTCTGCTAATTCAGAGGGTCCTGGATCTTGGGACGTTTGGGAAAGCGGGAAGCTCTTGTAGCCCTTTACTTTTCCATCACACAGGGTGCTCCTAGTGCTATCTGAGTCATCACCCCAGGTGTTTTCACTAGGCTAAATGTTGCCAGTTCTGCCCTGTGTGCAAGGTGAGAGAGGTGCTGGGGAGGGAATGGAAGATAGCACAATCACCAAACTCAAATCAGCATTTGGGAAGATGCCCTGGGCAAATCCAAGACAAGCAGTGCTGGCTCTGAGCTAGGCAGGTTCAAACGCAGCCTTTCCAAAGCACTCCACCCAGCCATGATAAAGCAATAGAAAGAAAACCCTGTCTGCAGAGTCCCCACCCAGTTAAAATGAAAAGGAGTGGGTTACCCAAGCTCTCGGAGATGGGTTCAGGCGAGGCAGGAGTTGGAGATGCAGAGCTTTCCAACTTGCGTTCTCCATACAGCTATTAATGGATAAAAAAATCTGAATTCATTTTCAAATGTAAATATTTGGAGAAACATAAGAACCGAGGCCCTACTGAACTTTGGGAAACAACCTTGCGCGGTGCTAGGATGGTCTTGTTTAACTCTCACTTGGACTCCACTCCCTTCAGAAGCCCTTTAGGAACTTCAGTGAGCAGGGGAATTTATGGAATAGGGTTCTGAGGGCTGTTGGGGGATGAAGGTCTAAATGGGGCTGTGAGTGGGTGGTTACCCAAAGGCATGACATAATGGGGAGGGGTCGACTGGAGGCCCTAGAGGAGCAGACGTGTTTCTATATGCCACGCTGCAGATTCTCCCCTCTAAAGACATACAGCCTCCGTGTAAACTTGTACTGGGTAGCTGCAGAGCTGGCACTCCCCAGAAGGCTTGGTGGTTTTGTACTGCTTGTCTGAATCTCTTGGTTCTGGAAACTGGGCTGGATGTCTGGTAAAAGTGGGCTCTGTTGTGAGGCTTCTGGACCCTGATGCTGCTGATACGGTAGCGAACACTCCAGTTAAAGTTGCAGAACAGAACCATTTCTGTTGTAACCTCCGTTTTCCCCTCCTTCCCATGCTTGATCTCAGCCGAAAGGAGAACTCCGTTGGGAAACGGGAGCATAGTTCAGTCCGCCATTGCAGTTGCTATAACAGTGTGATAAATCTGGCATAGGTGCTGGAACTAGGGGTTCTGAGGATGCTGCTGCGCTCATAGACTCATAGACTTTAAGGTCAGAAGGGACCATTATGGTCATCTAGTCTGACCTCCTGCATGATGCAGGCCACAAAAGCTGACCCACCCAATTTCCCTTATCTCAGCTGTTGAAGTCTCCAGATCGTGATTTAAAGATTTCAAGTCGCAGAGAATCCTCCAGCTTGCGACCCCTGCCCTATGCTGCGGAGGAAGGCAAAAAACCTCCAGGGCCTCTGCCAATCTACCCTGGAGGAAAATTCCTTCCCGACCCCAAATATGGCGATCAGTAGAACCCCGAGCATACAGGCAAGATTCTCCAGCCGGACCCACATTTTACCAGCGATGGCACGTTATTGCCTAATTGACTAAAATCACGTTATCCCATCAAACCATTCCCTCCATAAACTTATCTAGCCTCATCTTGAAGCCAGAGAGGTCTTGGCTTAAAGTCGTTTACAGTTTGGTTCAGTGGCTCCTTGGCTTAAAGTGGTTTACAGTTTGGTTCAATGGCTCTCAGCACCTCCCTATACAAATTGAAACCCCTGAAATCTCCTTTAGCCTGACCACTAGGTATTTCTCCTGCAGATAACTTAAACAGTGAAGAGTTGAAGCTCGTCACACATTGTCCTGAGGCTTGGCATCTTTCCTAAAATTGAAGGGGGACTTAAAACTAAACAAGTTCTAAGAGCATAGACGATCCCATCTGAACTGAAGCTACTAAGCAGAGGCAATTTCTGTTTGGGTCTTTTTTAAAAAGCAAAAACAAAAAGGAAATTAAAACCAGTTTTCCTTTTTTTTTTTGAAATTGCCAAAAAGCAGGCAATTAAAAGAATAAAGGTTGTCATGGTAATATTGGCTGGGCCACTTTCACTTCCTGTGTATCTCTGGTATGTATTTAAGAATTTAAATAGTAATAAGTTACACATTTAACAAGACAACTGGAATAGAAAACTTCCCATCTGTGCAATGCATCTGTGTAGGACAGCCTTAGCCTGTAGCTGTGGACCCTTGGTATGTCCTTTGGTGCTGCTTCCACAGAGTAGACAGCCAAACTCCCAGTGATTGCAGTGGGAGTAGGATTGAGCCTCTGTTAGCTTCTCAGAAGTCTGTTCCTCTGTTCAGGGCAATAAAGGTGACCCAGGGAGATAGCTGAATGCTTACTCTGCTCTCTGATTTGCTAATACAAAGCACACTGAAGTTTATCACACACAAGCCTTTGCAGCGGTCTGCTCTCAGCCAGCCCCCTGAACATGAGCCTGGTGTTCCCTTAAGCTCCTGTAGTCCTAGTGCCCTTTTAGCGTGTGCTGTGTGATTTCTGTTGGAGGCAGCAGCTGGTTAGGGTAAGGAACCCATGTGAGGCTCAGTGGTTCTGCCAGGCCTTTTCTGCTGCATTATATCCTGCTCGTGGACCCAAAGCCTCCTCATTTTTAGGCGAGGTTTGCTTGATCTTGCCCCTGCTTGTCATGTGAGATGCGGGTGCATGGAAGGATCTTCAGAAGTGACTTAGCAGCACGAGCCCTATTGCAAGTCACTGAGGCATGTTTGAAAATCCACCATGCAGTGCACATAACTGGTGCTAGACACTGGATCTTTGTAGCTCTAGCATAGCCTTCTGCCCTTGAGGAGCTGGACCTCTGGGTAACAGACTAGGCTGAGCTCTGCCACTGGGAGCTGTTCGTTGTCAGGATCACCCTTGCTCCCACTGCTCTGCTCGCATGCTTTCCCAGCTGGTCCCGTTTGTTCGTTAACCGAGCAGCACAGAGATGCTCCGCAATGAAGAACTATCTAAGAGAAGTCTCTGAGTTCGGGATGGTGCTGGTTTTCCTCTCTGTCTTGCCATGAGCTTGTAGTAGGGTAAAGGACCAGTGGTTTGTTGCAAAGCTTGTGTCTTTCTGCTGAGTTTCCCCTTCTCGCAACCTGCCAGCCCCTCCCCGACAGCTGACAATCCTATTTCTGTCTCAGTGGGTTTGGCTCATTGGCTTCTTCCTTGTGTTTCTAACAGAACCCAGGCCAACAGAGCTGTACTGTGATTATTGCTTCCGCCTCTGTGCTTCAGCATCTGCTGTCGTTACAGTCCTTATGCTGCAGTGGCAACTACTGCAGGCAGATGTGAGAACAGTGGCGCGTGGGTCTATGTCAAGCTGTTCTGTGTCTTGGAGACAGATTTATGGCATTCTGTTTTGTATTAAGACTGAATTCACATGACACTTTACCTGTTTGTAGCCGTTATAAGATCTGTCTGATTTCCATGCTCTGCTACTCGAGTAGCAGAGCCTGTGTCGGAAAGTGGTTCCTCTTGGCCTGTATTCCCATCCTGGAAAGCTGGTGTGGGGGGAGTTGCTGGGAACAGAGTGTGCCGTGTCTGTGTCCAGAGGTGCACACGGAAGCCTGGGAAGTCCCTGATGGGGACCTGGCAGAGCTTAGCAGAAAGCAGCCTTCTCAAATGTCTCTGCTAAATCCAGCTGAAGCCAGTGTCACAATAAAAATGGAAGGAGGGAGCTTTAGCTGCTTCCATGAATGGCAAACTGCTGCCTAGCCCAAGGCAATGGCAGAGATGGCATGCCTGGAACAGGAAGGCTTCCTTTTCCCAGTGTCCTCCAGTCTTCACCCAGAGGGGAGGAAAGGGGAGAGTTTGTGCCATCTTGCTCAAAGTGGGGGAGGTCTTTCTCTCTCTCCAAGGCCAGGTATAGCTTTGTGCTTGGGCTTACGCAGTCAGTGAAGTCTGGCCAAAGCACATGGGGTCTGAGCTGCAGGTGTCCTTGATCCAGGGACTAATTTGCCAGGACTTTACCAGAGTGCTGAGAATCCAGCTGCGGTCTGCATGGGAATAGACTCGGCCCAAGCCAAACACCTGCTCAGAGGAAGCTAACTGTCCCACAATCACTACTGCTGCCACTCAGCTGTCTCTGTTTTGTATAAATTGGGGATCTGTGTCCCTGGAAGCTGGTCTGGTCTCTGCTCTCAGGGCTGTCCCTCTTGGTGTTACTGCAAACAGTGTCCTGTCCTATCCTGGGCTATGTACGCTGCAGCTGATGGGCCACCAAAATGACTTGCTGGCCAGCCAAGATAGTGCCAGTTATGGTAAGCTGGCAAGCTGCGTTGGCCCATCCTGAGGCCTCACAGGCCCACTTCTCCTCTCCCACTGCCATGTGCGAGCCCTGGGGTGGGGCAGGCTATAGGAACAGACTGGGTCAGACTCGAGGTCAATCCAACCCAGGGCTCCTGTCTCTGGCAGAGGCCAGCACTAGATGCCACAGAGGAAGGTGCAATAACTCCATAGTTAATATTCCTTGGACGAGGGGGGTGCGGCCAGGTGCCTTCCAGGCCCCCCCGGGCAGCAGTGAGCTAGCATAGTCCCATGTGCGCAAAGGCCGTTGCTGTGTGGCATTGCGTCCTCAGGCTGCAGATGGGGGTAGGGTGACAATATTTGACCATATTTCCCAAAAGGAAAACGGAACACCGCATGGGGCTAACCCAAGCCGCCCCCCTCCCCCCCGCACAAGGCTGGCCCGTGCTGCTCATCCGAGCCCCCCTCCCCGTGCTGGGCTGGCGTCGCTGCTTGCTCGAGCCTTACCTACCCGCCCGAGCCCTGCCTCCCTGGACTGTGCGCGAGCGCTGCTTGCAACCCCACATGTTCCTCCGCACCCCACTTTTTGACAAAAAACTTTTTGATCAAGTTGGCAAGAGTAAATGGGACAAATGCCCACGTTTGCCAAAAAAGTCGGGATGGCCAGGACAGGGCTTAAAACGGAATTGTCCTGGCCAAACTGGGACGTATGGTCACCCTAGATGGGAGGAGCGTCCATGGGGAAACACTGTCTCTTCCTGATGGTGCAGGGCAGCAGGCACTGGGGAATGGGAGCCTGAAACCTGGCATGTGACAGCTGCCGTGCAGCCTGCTGGGTCTTCAGGTCTGAGCACCATGGAAACGCTCTGCCCCTTTTGTCAAGACAAACGCTGGGGTGGCTGTGGCTCCTGCAGGGTGGGGAGGAGGTGTGAAGCTCTGTCTCTCTCCCCCCCCCCCCCCCCCCGCAGGTGCAGACAGAACAGGCCACTGGCCTCAAGGGCTCTGAACTGAAAGATGCTCTCTGGGAACTGGCCCGTCCTGCCCAGCCAGGAGAGTGAAGCCGGAAGCGAGTGATTATGGGTGACACTAGAGTGTCTTTCACTCAGCTCCGAGCCTGGAGCGCCCAGTGCAGCGCTGGAGAAGGTGGCTCCCAGACACCTGCCTATGCTCGGGGGCGAGGGGATCCCGGCTCTGACAACACTGTGGAATAGAAATGAGGAGCAACAGTTGGGGCTGTCCGGGCAGGCCCCATAGAGGAAAGTTCTTGATCCCAGCTGTGGCCCGGGGCTCCTGCGGGGAGGACGGACAGGGCTGTCATGGGCCGGGGCTCCCGCGGGGAAGATGGACAGGGCTGTCGTGGGTTGGGGCTCCCGTGGGGAGGACGGACAGGGCCGTCACCGGCCGGGGCTCCCGTGGGGAGGACGGACAGGGCTTTGCTGTTGTGACCTGAGGTGTAATCATTGGATGCGCTCAACATCAGGGAGGATCCTGGGCTAGCTCAGGCTTTTCCCTTTTGCATTGTCAGGGGTGCGGTGCTGGCACCTGTGCATGGCTTGCATTGTCCCAAAGCGTGGCGTGCTGGCACAAGTCCTTCCTGCCCACCTCTTTCGCTCTTGCTTGCTCTTTTGCTGACTGCTCCTCTGTTTAGAAACCCAGGACCCTGCCAGACCTCAAGCAGGACAGCCTGAGCCCAATGAATAACAGTCCCCAGGCAGTGAGGGACCCAAGAGCAGCCGCTCCTGCTCTCGGGCTGACCTAGGAGTCCTGGTTTCTGGGGGAAGTTCCTGGCTGTTTGGAGTTTGATCTGAACACTGAAATGGGAGGATGGGGGAGCAGGTCCTGTCAGCAATGACATTTGGTTGGTGGTGGGGAGCGCTTGGGGTACAGAGAGCCCAGGGGATGTTTGTGGCTGTCTTTTTATATTACTTTAATCTTTGCTTTTATATACACCGTGACCAAAGCTTGGGGCTGCGGAGTCCTTGATCTGTGTCTCAGTCTCTGGTCCTGGGATTGGGGGAAGAATGCTCCAGTACAGACATGTTCTTCATCCCCCTCCCTAGCGCAGACCCTGCCCATTTCTGGCGCTGCCACGCCTGCACTGCCACCTGGGGCTGGGTGGGGTCGATCACAGCTCCTTGCACCACTGCAGGAGAGGGTGTGGTAGCTGAGGCTTGAGGATGACTGGCAGAGCTGTTAGTGGGGCCCAAGTCTGCAATGGCAGGGGGTGATGCAGTTCAGCATGAGATGTGTTGGTGAGAAGCTGCGGGGGGAGGGAAGAGGGGCTTAGAAATGGGATAGTGAAGTACAGGGGGGATGGTAAAGAGCAGAATGGACCAGCAGGGGGTGCTGCAGGTCAAAGACAGGTATGTTGGGAGTGCGGAGCAGTGCTGGCAGAGCTGGGGTGCCGCACTGACTTCTAGTCAGACTTGTTCATTACTCCGTTTCAGGACATGCTGCAGCAAATAGAACAATTTTTGGGGTGTGAAATGTGTGCAAAATCTCAGTGCATTTAAACCAGCAAAGCAACATGGCACGCAAAGTGTCTTGCACCTCTGCCCCTGCCAGGAAGGCTGAGTGTCCAGTGCCTGGGAGGAGCAGAATGCTTCTGTTGGTGACTCACCCCAGAGGCATGTGCTTTGGTTCTCCAGTGTCCCATCTGGATGGGCCCAGGCCTTCCAGCGAATTCAGCCCCGGGGGATGCATTCCACATTTACCAAGGAGACAGACACATGGCAAGTTGACTTCCTTTTTGGTTCTGTGCAGAGCGGTTTGTGCTCAGCATCCCAGCCCTTGCAGAACCCAGCTGCCAGAGCCCACAGATACTTTCTCTTTTCTTTGACTCGCTTCCCACTGACTGGTGGGAAACTGCTGCCGGGAGCTGGAATAACATTATCTCCTGCCTGCTGGCTGTCCCAGCCCCTGTCCCCTCCCCTTCCAACCCCCCCAATCAATGGCAGTACACATGGCCCAGTCCTCGTGATAAGGGCATGACATAAGGAGGGGAAACTCTTGCTCCTTATCACTCTGTCCAGAGAGAAAACTGCTTTTCCTCTAAGCAATCAGCCCCTGTTTGATAATGTGAGCAGATAACTGCTCTGATGAGGCAAGCACCATAGCAACCGTGCCTGGAGAGGGACCCGAGGGGGGAATGGTATCATGGCCTCCTGGGGATGTTCTCTCTTTGCCTTGCTAGTGAGACTGGGGTGCAGCATGGAGGTGGGGGGAATGAGGGCAGCAGGGGGAGAGTGGCATGTATAAAGGGCTTTATTGATATGATTCGGGGATGGATGTGTTGTGCATGAGTGAGTTATGCATGGTCTCAAATGCAGGCTGATAATACCTTATCCCAGTCCTTACCCCTGCACATGCCGCTATGTTGCAGAAAAGTTATTTAGAAACTTTGAGGAGATTTTTTTGTTTGTTTTAAATGGACTGGCCCCACTCTGCCTTCAAGATCACTGGGAATTGCAGAGATTTGGGGAGGGGTTTTCATTCCATACGTTTTCAAACAGGACTTTTTTTTTTTTTAACCTTTGAAATTTTCAGCTGAATCTTTTATTGGTTTTCTTTGTGTTTGTTTCAAAAGAAATGCATTTGGAAAATATCCCACTGTGTGACTAAACTGACCAATCGGAAATTAAAATACCCCAAAATCAATTAAGACAGATGAGCACCAAAAAATGAAGCTATGTTGCGGCTCCACAGGCTGCACAGCAAAGGGTGACCAAATTCAAAACAGAGAGCTGGAGCTATGGACATTCTGCCTGCTGATAATCAGGCCAATTAGTTAGGGGTCTATATACGGATTTAGGTGTCTCGCTTTAAGCACCAAAGCTTGAAAATCTGACCTCTGTTTATATATACAAACTCCCCATCTCCAAGTCTAAAAGTATTATAGTAATAATACAATCTGAACTCCACAGTAGATGGAAATCACTTAAAATAAATGGTCCAGTCTTGCCAGGATGACGCAGTTTGGCTCCCAAGACCTTAAATAATCCCCCAAAATAAGCATATAAACAAGAGAAGTCCAACCCGCAGAATACGTTAAAAAGCAAAATTATATGTTACCGGATCCTTGTGTCATGTTGCAGAGTTTCTGCTCTGAGAGCCTGTTGAGCTGAACTGCCCGTGGGTTCTGGTGTGCCCTCTCTTTCATGTGGTTATTTTATGGTGTAATTGAATTCTTTTGGGAGATACGTAAACATGAAACCCCCAGAATATTCACTGAAGTGAACGCCCGGGGCTGTGTATTTAGAGTGTTAGTTATTGAAATGGATGCTCTGCTCAGCTCTGGATTCAGCTGCGTGTAGCCCCGGGGTACCTGAAGGAGGGCACAAGGTGCCAGTGACAGCCCTGTTACATTTGGTTCAGTTAGTGCTTTGTGGCAGGTCTCTGATTCACTGGAGGGGGACTCCACAATTCCAGCACGGGGGGCTGGGCGGGGTGGGCCGAGCCATCTATGGGTCTGTATGGGTTACCAGTGGTGAGTTTGTGTTATGGGTCCCTCTCAGTGTTGATCCACACGGTATATTAGTCTGTAACAGCCCTTAGTGACAGGGGCTTGGTTCTTGAGCTCAAGCTGTAGCCGTTCATGCTTCCAGCTCTGGATTTCTGTGGTTCGGTCCCCTGGTGTGATGACCATCACATGCTCACCGCAGACAGGGGGATGTAAACCTGATAAATCTATCTAGGGCCGTACAAGGTCCCCTCCGTCACCACAGTATCTGAGCACCTCAGTCTTCAATGCGTTTGTCCTCACAACCGCCCGGTGGGGCAGGGCAGTGCTGTTATCCCATTGTACAGGTGGGAAACTAAGGCACAAAGTGACTAGCCCAAGGTCATGCAGGGAGTCTGGGGCAGGGCAGGAATTGAACCTGGGTGTCTCGAGTCCCAGGATAGTGCTGTAACTGCTGGGCTATCGGAAAGGAAAGCTGGCGGGCTATTGGTGTTACTCTAGATCAGGGGTGGGCAAACTTTTTGGCCTGAGGGCCACATCTGGGTATGGAAATTGTACAGTAACTCCTCACTTAGTCGTCCCGGTTAACGTTGTTTCGTTGTTACGTTGCTGATCAATTAGGGAACATGCTCGTTTAAAGTTGTACAATGCTCCCGTCTAACGTCGTTTGGCAGCCGCCTGCTTTGTCTATTGCTTGCAGGAAGAGCAGCCCGTTGCAGCTAGCTGGTGGGGGCTTGGAACCAGGGTGGACCGGCAGCCCCCCATCAGCTCCCCCTATCAGCTCCCCGCTCCCCTAAATTCCCTGTGAGGCAGCTGCCCAGCAGGCTAGCAATTGCAGCTGTCCCTCCTCCCACTGCAATGTGCTGCTCCTGCCCTCTGCCTTGGAGCTGCTCCCCGAGACTCCTGCTTGCTGTGCAGGGGGGAGGGAAGGAAGAGGGGGGCTAATGTCAGGGGTCCCCCTCCACCCTGCTCCTGCACCCCACTTACCCCAGCTTCCATAGAGCAGGGGGGACACACCAGGGCTCAGGACGGAGGGAGCTTGCAGCAGCTGCGGGTCTCAGCAAGCTGATCTAATTAACAAGGCAGTGTACTTAAAGGGGAAATGTGCATATCTGTCGGTGTGTGTGTCTGTCTGTGATGTCTCCCCTCCCTCCATTCCTGCTGCCTTGCAGAGTGAGAGAGTTAACCCTTGAGGGCTCAGCCAATTGCTAGTTCATCATTTAGCAATAAAGGAAATATCCCACCCTCTGACTCCTCCACCTCAACCAAGCTTCACAGTCATCATCACTGTGCACCAGTATTAAATTGTTTAAAACTTATACTCTCTATGTGTGTGTGTGTGTGTGTGTGTGTGTATGTACAGCACTTTTGTCTGGTGAAAAAAATTTCCCTGGAACCTAACTCCCTCATTTACATTAATTCTTATGGGGAAATTGGATTCGCTTAACATCGTTTCGCTTAAAGTCGCATTTTTCAGGAACATAACTACAATGTTAAGTGAGGAGTTACTGTATGGCGGGCCATGAATGCTCACGAAATTGGGGTTGGGGCGCAGGAGGGAGTGAGGGCTCTGGTTGGTGGTGCGGACTCTGGGGTGGGGCCAGAAATGAGGAGTTCAGGGTGTGGGAGGGGGCTCTGGCTGAGGCAAGGTCCTGGAGTGCAGGAGGGTGAGGGCTCCGGCTGGGGGTGGGGCTGGGGTTGAGCGGTTTGGGGTGCAGAAGGGTGCTCCGGTCTGGGATCAAGGGGTTCGGAGGGTGGGAGGGGGATCAGGGCTGGGGCAGTGGATTGGGACAGGGGGGGCGCTCAGGGGTGCAGGCTCCGGGTGGCGCTTACCTCAAGCAGCTCCCGGAAGCAGCGGCATGTCCCCCCTCCGGGTCCTACACGGAGGCGCGGCCAGGCGGCTCAGCGCACTGCCCCATCCACAGGTGCCGCCCCTGCAGCGCCTATTGGCCACAGTTCCCGGCCAATGGGTTGCGGGGGGCGGCACTTTGGGTGGGGGCAGCGAGTGGAGCCCCCTGGCTGCCTCTAAACATAGGAGCCGGAGAGGGGACATGCCACTGCTTCCCGGAACTGTGCGGAGCTGAGGCAGGCACGGGTGGAGCAGCTGCCAACCCCGCTCCTCGGCTGGTGCACAGGAGTGGGACAAGCCCCAGACCCTGCTCCCCAGCAGGAGCTCGAGGGCCGGATTAAATCGACGGGCAGGCTGGATGTGGCCCGCGGGCCGCTGTTTGCCCACCCCTGCTCTAGCTGAAGCTAATGGTGGGCAATGGGAGGTGTTCTTGGGCAGGGCTGGAGGTCTTTTGTGAGGAACATTGTACATAAGAGAGAGAGTGCAGTACCTCTTGCTGTGAAGTTCCCTCCCCTTTCCCAGAATGCTCTTCCTCTCTATATAAACTGTTTGACTGTTATGTGTAACAGAACTCCCTCAATGTTGGTCTACAAATTCATTCCCTTTTTGTCTCTTTGTGTATATTTTACAGACACTTAAGGAATGTAAGCTCCCGCCTCTCAGTAATGCCTGATATGGCGGCTAGTATGTCCCGGGGTTTGGTGTCTGGCACTAGAGATGCCAGGGGGAAAGCCCCTGCTAACCTCCATTCCTAATGCCCCTTCTCTCTCTCCCTCAGCATGACGGGAAGCCCTTCTGCCACAAGCCATGCTATGCAACATTGTTCGGACCAAAAGGTACGTATGCCTCCTGACCAGCCTCCCCTTCATATGAGAAATGGACGCCCAGAGGCAGAAAGATGAATGCTGCCCATTTTCAGGGCTGCAGTGATTCACGCAGCTATTCAGAGTACTTCTCCTATCCTAGGTTTTAACAGGAGAGTTTAGGGCCCTGACAACTGCCCCAGACTCAGAGCAGCACAGGCCAAAGCTGTGTGAGGGATTCTTCCAGGGGAATCCAAAGAGCCACCATCTCAGCGCTTCACAGCCCTAAACCCCACACTGAGCGGCTCCAGATCAGCAGTGAGTTCAGAGGAACTTGCTCTTCACAGAGCTGGAGGTTAGATGTTTCAGGGAAAAAGTCACGACAGCTCCCCTGCAAACCACAGGAAGGGCTGGTCACTCAGACAGCATCGCCTCCCAGGAGGTAAAATAGTCCCAGGAGAGAGCCACATGGGGCAGAGCTGTGGTGGTGACTAACTCCAGCTCGTGGACGGGAGAGGGGCCAGGAGGCCATTTGTAGTGTGCTGCAGACATGGCCCTTTCCCAGCTGTACATCTTGGGGAAGGTGCAGTGAGACGACGTGTCTCTGGGCCAGCAGAACAGGAGTCCTGGAGAGACTGGCGGCTCCAGCTGGAGCTGGGAGTGCAGGCTGGCCAAGGCTTGCCTTTCGTAATGGCCCTGTGCCCTGGGAGAGGAGGAAAGCCCACAGGGCGTCTTGGATCCAACAGCCTCAAACACTGATGCTCCCATTGCAGGTGTGAATATTGGTGGAGCTGGCTCCTATATCTATGAGAAGCCTCAGATGGAAGAGCAGCCGGCTCTGAGGCCCATTGAGCATGTTTCGAAGGTAGAAGAGAAGAAAGTCAGTGGTCCACCGAAGGGGCCCAGCAGAGGTGAGTGCCGAAGGGGACAAGAGGCTGGAAAGCCAGCATGGCTCTGCGCTCTGCTGTGAGAACCCTGCCAGCTGACCGGGGAACTCCGGCAAGGGGGGCAGATGAGGCAAGGGAGGGCCGGGTGGGGGCAGTAGCTAAGACTTCATGGCCCTTGTTCAGACCTGCACTTGGTGCCACTAGCTGCTGCGTAGCCAGGGACTTAGTGCAATGGCAGCGAAGTTCGGCTGTGAGTGGAATGAGGCACTGATGCGATTCTGGGTGCTCCCTCTGCTTTGCATGTACTTATTGGAATGACCACTAGGGGGCATCCATAGCACACAGTGCACATGTCACTGTGGGACTCTCCAGAAGGACCCTGTCACTCCAGATAGGAGCTGCTACAGCCTGCATTCAGGTAGATGTGGGTCCACACCATGGCCTGGATGATGGTACGGTGGGCCTGATTGTGCTCTGGTGGTGGTCTTTCCAGAGACTAGCCCATATGTCCCCGCTGACCCGACCCCCAAGGGCTGGGTCTAGGGTGACCAGATCACCCAGGTCAAATATCGGGACGCGGGGGGCGGAGCAAAAAAAAAAGAAGGCGGCAGAGCAAAAAAACACCCCCCCCCCCCCTTCCTTCTCCCTCCGCAAGCGCTGGAGGGAGGCCCTGGAGACGCAGGGGAGCACGGGGCCGGGGTGAGTGAGAGTCCGGCCTGGCCCCGAGCACTGGCAGGATTCAGTCGGGCGGTACCTGGAGGGGGAGTAAGGGGGCGGCCCGCGGGGCCAGGCGGCAGCTGTTCTCCCCACCTGGGCAGCGGGACTCGGGAGCAGCCGCTGCTGCAGCTCCTAGTGCCGCGGCTGGAGGAAGCGGCCATGGCGCTCGGCGGCTGCGGCTCTGGCGCCCGGACCCGAAACCCCCGAGCCCGGGCCTGTTGCGGGGACCCAGCAGCGCGCACGCTGCGCCCAGCCCCTGGCCAGTTGCGTCTGGGCTGCTGCCCAGCTGGTACAATCCCGCGGGCGGCCCCGGAGTGGGGGCAGCAGGCCCCAGCCCCCCTGTCCTGCTCAGGTCCCACAGGGAAACGAACGGGGCTGGGCTGCCGATGCCTCTGCCCCAGGGCCGCTGCAGGATTGCACCAGCTGGGCAGCCAGCCCAGACGCGACTGGCCAGGGGCTGGGCGCCCGCAGCGTGCGCGCTGCTGGGTCCCCGCAACAGGCCCGGGCTCAGGGAGTTTGGGCGCCAGAGCCGCAGCCGCCGAGCGCCATGGCCGCTTCCTCCCCCCGCGGCAGTAGGAGCTGCAGCAGCGGCTGCTCCCGAGTCCCACTGTCCAGGTGGGGAGAACAGCCGCTGCCACCTGGCCCCGTGGGCCGCCCCCCTACTCTCCCTCCAGGTACCGCCTGACTGAGTCCTGCCTGCGCTCGGCGCCAGGCCGGACTCTCACTCACCCCGGCCCTGCGCTCCCCCTGCATCTCCAGCGCTTGTGGAGGGAAGAGGAATGGCGTGCTTGGGGAAGAGGTGGGGATTTGGGGAGGGAGCCAATGGGGGAAGGAGGGAGCGGAGTCGGGGAGGGGGGGGGCGCGAGCCCTTCCGGGCTCTGGAGCCTTTGCTTGTTTGTCCAGTGTCCCGACCTAACATTGGTCGGGACGCGGGACAAACAAGCAAATATCGGGACGTCTGGTCACCCTAGCTGGGTCAGTGCTATAGTAGGGGGTTGAGCAGGTTTGAGCCCAGGGAGCATGTGTGTCCTCGCTGGCCTTGCTGAGCTGCTGAAAGAGCCCTTGCAGGATTGCCCTGTGTCCGTGCTAGCCCTGTTGGAAGCTGTTTCCAATGCGGTGCCCTTTGGGTACCTACCCCACAGTTCCTGGCAAAGCTCCCAGAAGCAGTGTGTTCTGGGGTAGCTCAGAAGGCACTAAGGGATAGTAACAGCAGGACTGTCAGAACTATATCAGCTTGTCCAGGTCCAGACTGGCATCAAACCAGTTCAGAGTGAAACCCCTTAGAGTGAGCTGGCTCATAGACCTGCTGAGAGCTCGTCTGCTCTGGCTGCTGCTGAGATGCTTATAAAGCAAATGTGACAAAGTCGTCGCATGGGGGTAGCCTGGCTGTTGCCAGTGAATATCCCCAGTGTGGATTCACCCACCCTTGGCCTGCCTGCCAGCTCTGAAAGCTAAAGTGCGTCACTGGGTTTGCTCCCGCAGAATTCTCCCAGGTGCCCTTGAAGGCCTATGTCTTCACTGCACCGTAACTCAAGCTTCATCCACGTGCACAAACCCTTAACCTGAGTGTAGTGGGGCTTGAACTCTAAGTGGCTAGCCCCTTGGGGGTACGGCTGCTGCTTGCATTAGTGCAGCTCATCAGCTGCTAACCTGATGCTGTGTGTCACTTGAATGTTGTTTCCCAGGGTGGCTTCTCTCGCTCAGTCTAACTGCAGTGAAGACGTACCCTCGGGGATTAAAGAGCATTGTGAGGAGCTCCTGCCTGAATTTTCTCACCCTCTGCCCTTGTTGTGCATCTGCCCCTCCACATCTTTCACCAGCCCTAGGTCTTTCTCCCCTCGCACGCTGCCCTGGCTGTCTCTCTCCCCAGCATCCCTAGCTGTGCATCTCCCATGCTGCAGCCCCCCCTTGTTAGCCCTGAGGGTGTTATCTCCATGTTCCACCCAACCTAATCTGCTTAACAGAAATGACCATGACCGTATGCTATTTGCAACAGAGCCGTCACTCAGTCACCGATGAGCTACCTCCCCCACCCCACCTTCAAAAGCAGATAATGACATGCGCCAATGGGCTGTGATCTCGTCTGGTGGAGGATGCAGGGCAGAAGGAAGGGCACTGTTTAATGCAGGCCCTACACTCATTAAAGAGACTGGGGACAGATCTACACTTAAAACGCTGCAGCGAAGATGCTACTACACCAATGGGAGCACGTCTCCCATCAGCGTAGTTAATCCACCTCCGTGAGAGGCGATAGCTCTGTCAACGGGAGAAGCTCTGCAGTCGATCTAGCACTGTCTACACCACATGTTAAGTTGGTATAATTGCAGCGCTCCTGGGGTGTGGATTTTTCACAACCCTGAGCGACGTAGTTACACCAGTGTACATTTAAAGCGTAGATCTGGCCTGGCTCTGATCTTTAATGGTAGCTTTAGCCTGTTGATTCTGCAGCGAATGAAAGCCCCCTTTTAAAGGCACGGTTCATTGTTGATTGCCAGCTGGAGATGGTGAGCTCTGAATGTAGCTGAAGAGAGGGCCCACAGGTGGTGCAGTAGCACTGGGGTGTGTGGGGGGGTCCACGTAGCTGATTTCTTTAGGATCCTAAAGAAACTCTTCTCCTGTCTTTCAGCCTCCAGTGTCACCACCTTCACCGGGGAGCCCAACATGTGCCCGCGCTGCGGCAAAAAAGTCTACTTCGGTAAGGACCGGGGCAGGCTGGCTCCCTCAGTGTTCCCTGCTTATGCCCCAGGGTCACTTGTTTGTACTGTGAGACGTTCCTAACAGAGATCAGGGCTAGGTGCTGCACATACACATAGGAAGAGAGAGGCCTTGCCCCACAGCACTTAGACTCGGTGGAAATGGCCAACAAAGAATTACTAGCCCTGTTTTACTGCTGGGAAGCTGAGGCCCAGAGAGGTTATGTGACCTGCCCAAGGTCGCATTCCAGCAGTGGAATCCAGGTCACTGGACTGAGACTTGGGAGCCTTAACCATAAGGCAGTCCTTCCTCTGCGGGAGGGTTTCAGCTGCTGATATGGGGAGCCTGGAGGATGTGACTGCTTCAGTGGAGGGGGTTGTGGGGCCTTTGGGGAGGAGGTATCTGGGAGGCTAAGTGTGGGTGAGTCTAAATTGGTTTAAAATCACATTTTTAGCTAAATCGATAAAACGCTCTAGGTAGAGGAACAGACTGTACAGGTAGTAACATGTTTACCTTCTAAATGGAATTGCACCACAACTAACAATAGGCATGTCTCCAACACACGTGCTCATACAGTCTCCCACGCAGAATTTGTAAGGCTGTTTGTAACAGTGCCATCTCATGACTTCCACTAATGTTACAAAGGTTTGGGCCACATTCTCTGAAGTCAGTGACATTCTGCCAACAGGGAATTTGGCTCTTTTGTTGCCTAGGTTAGTATTTACATGGTCCCCGGGAGGCGCTGGAGCTGTCACCTCCGAGGGCTGAATAGAGTACCGGGGGAGGCTGATTTTACCCCTTTGCTGCTGCTGTGGTTGGGTAGGAGACAGCTTTCATTAAGTCTCAGTATCACGCTCAGCAGCATGTCAGGGTATGGGTGCAGCTGACTCCCTCAAGGAAGAAGGAAAAGACCCTTCAGTAAAGGCCTAAGCTGTTCTTTGCAAAGGTTTCATGGGATGCTGGCAACACGTCAGCTCTCCAAGAGCAAAGCCTGCCCATGGAGAAGGTGTTGTGCGGACCCTCTCCACTGGAGGCCTGGTTCAAGAGCAGTCTGGCCCAGCCGTCACACTACTGCCAGCAGGTTTCCCTCTTGGCCATAGGCGCCGACTCCGTGGGTGCTCTGGGGCTGGAGCACCCATGGGGAAAAATTGGTGGGTGCTCTGCACCCACCGGCAGCTCCCCGCCCCAACTCACCTCTGCCTCCTCCCCTGAGCACGCCGCCGGGTCCTGCTTCTCCCCCCTTCCTCCCAGCACTTGTGCCACGAAACAGCTGTTTCGCACAGCAAGCCTGGGAGGGAGGGGGGAGAGGGGGAACACGGTGCCCTTGAGGGAGGAGGCGGGGCCAGGGCAGGGATTTGGGGAGGGGTTCAATAGGGGCAGGGAGGGGTGGAGTTGGGGCGGGGGTGGAGCCAGGGGGGCATGAGCACCGACTGGCACCAAAAAAAGTTGGCGCCTGTGCTCTTGGCTTGACCTAGACACGGGCTCTTTGGGCAGCAGGGCTAGGGGGTAGGAGCCTGGTAGCTGTGGGAGCTGTGTGTGAGCACTGAGGCTCTCTTGCCCCATGGCTAAGAAGGGGCAGTTCTCAGGTGAATGCTCCCCTAGTGTGGCCAACTGGGACATCTGCAAGATTTCCCACAATCCCTTGGGCGCCCCATCGGGGTGGTCTCAGCCTGCCTGTAGCTGTGCGGGTTGTTGCCAGGGGGCGAGCTCATGCTGTGGAAGCCCCGGCTCAGACATATTCACGCCAAGGCAGGGAATGAAGAGCTCCCACTGGAATATGTCCCTTCTTGTCTCTGCTCCAGCTGAGAAGGTGACTTCACTGGGGAAGGACTGGCACCGCCCCTGCCTGCGCTGCGAGCGCTGCGGCAAGACTCTGACCCCTGGCGGCCACGCGGAGGTAAGGACTGAGCACATGCTGTGATCTGTTTGCCCCATGTGTGCTCTGGTGCAGGCTTTCGCCGCAACCACCTCCCTCCCATCACACCTCCGCAGGAGACTCACACTGGTGCATGTGCATGTTCAAGCTAGCGAGGGATGGGGTTAGACCTCAGGACTGGATATTTCATTCTCCTACCCCTCTCCCGATTGCTGTCTTTGCAGCAGTAATGGCCCGTACCCCAGGGGGCAGTGTCTGGAGTTAGGCCGCACCCAGCTGTGATCCTGGGAGACCTGGTGTGACCCACATGATAAAGCTGATCACCCAGACAAGAGAAAGGGATATGTTGCGGGAGCTGGCCTCAGCTCTGGAGCAGAGTCCTTGCACCCCTGGCTAGCATCCCATCTGACCCTCCCACCTTATTTCACACACCTGCTGCTCAGCTGGGCACAGCCTCCTGCTTCTCACCCAGCTTGGCCAATGGCTTTTCCGCCTGTGACCTCTCCCCGGTCCTTGGTGCTCACTGCCCGCGCCTGGGGATCACCAGGGACTGCAGTGGCCACGGACCCCCAAGACAGAGTTAGTCATCTGAGCGCACTCTGGCTGGCTAATTGTCTGGTGGTTTGGGGACTCCAGGTGGCAGACCCAGGCCAGTAGCCAGAATCGTGTATGCCAACAGCCAGGCCTGGGCTCGTGCGGTGTAAAGGGATAAAAGCTGTACTGTAGCGGGTCCGTTCCCCCAGAGCTGATCTGTCGCGGCGTCTCCCATGCGCTAGGTGTGGTGAGAGTGGAGTGCTGGGCTACTGGGAGCAGTCCTGGGCCTCTGGTGGCCGGAAGGCTTTTACCTCTGCCTCCCCATTGTTGCTGGGGAAGATGGGGAACTTCAGACTCCAATCACTGTCTGCATCCAGACTCCAACCACCGCTGCAGGCCCTTCCACCCCTGACTGCTCCTGCTCTGACAGGTCCAAGGCCTTGGCCTCTCTCCTGGGAGGATGCCGCAGTCAGGCAGCATTTCTGGCCCTGCAGCATTGGAGGGGAGGGCTGCACAAAGGGCATGGCCTGTGTTGGACAGACACCTGTGTGCAGTGAGTAGACAATGCTCACGGCCTGCATGGCCATGTGGCAGCGGCTGCAGCAGGGGCAGGGCAGAGCCCCATGACGTTCTGATTCCCCCCCCCCCCCCCCCCGGGATGGTCTCACGGGAATAGCTGCACCCTGTAATCTCATCCCGGGGCTGGGGAGCCCTCCCCACATTTGTGAGCTGAGCACCTCTCCTGCCATCGCGTGCTCCAGCGATCCCAGGCGTGCCCACCAGAGGACAGACTGGATTTAAATGGAAAGCTGGGGCTGTTGGCTGGGGCAGCCCTGGCGGCTGGGGCCAGCCCTGGCTGCTGGAAGGCGAATGCGGACACGTGGGGGAGGTTCCCATTGCTCAGCGCTGCTGGACCGCTCGCAGCACAAAGGCTCTGTGGATCCAAGCGACGCAGGACATCAGTGAGATGGAGTGTGTGCTCTGTGCTCCAGGTGTGAGGGACTGTCTGTGCCATGGAGGGCGGGTTCCAGAGGCAGGTGGGCAGAGCGAGTGCTGCACTAGCAGGGAGACAGCAGCCCAGGCCTGGGGGCATTAGCGGAGCTGTCGGGGGGTCAGGGTTGTAGTAGCAAACCAGCCCCATGGGGAGCTTCAGGGCAATGCAAATTGAATGATGTCTCTCCAGGAGCCCCGTGCAGTTGGGGTGGGATGCTGGGGAGCCCCCCCCAATGCACTGCCGTGGCAGGGCTGTGCCCCGGGGAAGGGCATGGGTGAGTGGCCATCTGCATCGTGTTCTTCTGCATCTCTTGGGTTGGGTGGCACTGACGTGTGTCTTGCTTTGCCCCCTCATAGCACGACGAGCAGCCGTACTGCCACAAGCCCTGCTACGGGATCCTCTTTGGGCCAAAGGGTGAGTGTGCTGCACAGAACCGGAGCTGCTGGAGGAAGGGCAGGAAGTGTCCAGAGGCCAGAATGGAGGGTGGGGGAATGGGTTTTCCTCAATGAATCCCTAAGGAGAGGGGTAGGTGGGAGTGTAGGGAGAGGGAGGGGGCCATGGGGCACCTGTCAGCAGTGACTGGGCACGCTGCCTCTGCAGGATATTCTCCCATCCCCCCGGCTGGCCGTGCCGTGTATCGGTTTCTAGGGCCCTGCAGCAGATAGCCCAGGGGGGTACGTCGGGTGCCCCGGCACATCCAATACACCCAGAGGCTCCAGGAGGGAGGGCAGCCCTTTGCTAACTGCGCTACAGCCTTTGCCCCGGACGGGGAAGTGTTGTGGGGCCCGCACATGAAACCCGAGGCTTGCTGCGTTTTGGATCCCAGCCAGCAGAACACAGATTGAGCACAGTCCCCTAGCTCCCTCTAGGGGCCAGGGCCAGGGGGTGCATGGGGCTCAGCTGGGCAAGGATCCTCTGGCAACTTGGCGAGGGCCCTTATGCAAAAGTTTCACCTACTGCTCAGCCCCCACTTCTCCTTTGGCCCTTCCTGACTATCTGCTCCCCCCTTGGGTTCCCTATGCTCCCAGCCTGTGGAGCGGCGATGGGGCGTGGTTCCCTAATGTAGGAGGGCAGGCTGCTTGCACTACTGGATCCCAGGCAGGGATGGCCAGGCTCTTGGCCTTCCACTCACCCTCCTTCCCTTTTCTGACCTTCCCCATCCATTTGTCCCCGGCCTCCATGGCCGTATTGGCTGGGGCTCTGTGCAGCCCCCAGGCTAAGGGGAGGTATCTGCGCTCAGCACCCTGCCTGGCTGTCCTGGCCCTGCCCTTACGTGTGGCTCTTTCTCTGTTGCAGGAGTGAACACTGGAGCTGTTGGAAGTTACATCTACGATAAAGACCCCGAAGCAAAGGACCAGCCCTAAGGAGCTCGCTGCCTCCCTCCTGCCCGCCCGCCCGACACAGGCCACTCTCACTGCTCCCTCTTTCCTCAGCTCCCCTCTGTAGAAGTAGCTTAGCTCCAGGACGGCTAAGCCGTGCGCTGGAGCAACCCTGAGCCTGGCTGGCCACAGAGCTGTGCTCCCTGCTGTTTGTATTCTGGGCGGGGCAGTCCCGCCCTCTGGATTTTATAATATAATATAAGCTTTGATGTTAAAAACAGAAGTAGAAAGTGTCTCTGGTTGCTCCCAATGTGCCTGACTCTCCTGAGCTCTCCCATGGGGTTCCTTATCCCTCAGGCCCTCAGCCCCCTGCCAGCCATGGGATGGAGGCTTCCTGGGCATGACTGGAATGCGCTTGGCATTGCAGTTCATGGTAGCCCTGTCCAAGCGAGCCCATCGGCAAGCCCTGGATGATGTGCAGCCAGTGCAGGCTCCTGCTGCGCTGCAGGCTGGGACAAGCTCAGTCCCAGATCATCCATATCTAACAGCAGCTCCTTTCACCGCTGTGGTTCCAGTCGCAAGCAGGAGGACAGAGCTCGCCCCCCCAACCCCCCGGTAACATGGGGTGGGGGCGGGGAGAGCGTGGGTCCCCCAGGCTGGGTGCAGGGAGGAGTCACATGGGGGGATGTCACGTGGGGAGATCACATGCCCCCTTTAGCTGGTGCCCCCCTTTGTGTCCCTCCCATGAGTCGCCCAGCCTTGAGGAAATGGTCCCATGGCCTGCCAGCCCTCCAGCTGGGTCTGCCCAGTGGCTGCTGGCATTCTGGGGAGGCCAATCAGGAACAGATGGCCCACTGGCTGTGTAGGACGGCAGTCTTGCACCTCAGAAATGGTTGTGTTAAGTGTGGGAGTCATTGCTTAAGCAGGTGTTGTCTTCAAGCCCAGGGAGAATGCTTTGGGCTCCATTGTGCCCTCCGTCTGCGAGCTCTGTGCACACACCATGTAGTTGCTCTCCTGCTCGTGTCCTTGCCTGGAGCAATGGGCGGAGCCCAGGCGCAGCTTCCTAGCTATTGGTGGGTTACGAGGCCATATGGCCTATATTCCTTTCAGTCCTGCTGTAGGTGACCACGCCGGCCTGCTGATGATGAGCATGGGCGTCCCATTTCTGGCATCCGTGCGCTCTGCTGTGTTGCTCAGGAATCCCACCCGCCCGCCTTGTTCTCTGCAGCAGGTGGCAGAATTGGGAGCTTGGACTCTGGGAACAGCTGGGATGTACATGTGTGATGCCAGCCCCTGGTATGTAGACTGCATGCCCATTCCCAACAGCTAGGAGCAACTTAGTGCACTCTCGGGGCTGCCTAAACAGCTGCTTCTCCGCACTGTGCTGCAAGGAGAGGTCAATCCGTGTGATCCCAAATGTGTTCGCCGGGGTGCTGAGGGTGCTGCTGTGGGTGCACATGTACCCCAGCCTGCACCCCCAGTAACACTGAACTTCACAGTGCGCTGCATCCAGGACCATGGGAGGGTCCCTGTGACATGGGCCCTGCAGATAAATGCTAGGGTCTGAGTCCATGGCCCTAGCCTGTGTGGGAGGAGGGAGTGCAGGTCCGTTGTCTGTGCCATACAGCACACTATGGCCCTGGTGAGGGAATGGGCTGGGAGGGTCTGGTGGGAGAGTCAGGGGTGTTGGGACAATGGCTGGAAGTCGGCTGAGTGGTGTGAAGTGTGCAAGGCTCCCGCCTTCGCCCGCTCGGAGGAGACAGTTTGTTGTGTATGTGTTTTTAGTCTATTTATAAGCGGATAGAAATGTGCTTTCTGCTTCGGTGAATGGTGTGCACTCCCCAGGTCACCCCCCAGATCACCACACTGGCCATTCACACTGACCCCCTAAGAGGGAATTGGGAGCAAACCTACGGAGCTTGCGCTCTGCCTCCAGCCTGGCCTGTCGCCCTAGGCTAATGTAACCTGCAGGGCCAGCTGCCGTGCTCCCACCAGGTACAGGCCAACCAGAACGCACCTGAAACAAGCCAGCAAAACTGATTTCCTGTTATTATTGCTGACAATAAAAGTTTTGAACAACAAGTGGCATGGTCTGACTATGTGGGGGATGTGGTCCTTGCTGTCTGTCACCCAGGTTTATCACATATCCCGCTCTGATGAGTTAGGACCCTTTGCTCCCCTGGGGTGACCTGGAAAAGCAGACAAGTAGTGGCACTGTACCTGTCTCAGCTGCTTTGTGATGGAGAGGCAGCATCTCGGACTGTGGGTTTATTCCTGGCTCTGCCGCTTCCCAGCTGGGTGACCTTGTGCAAGACCTCGTGCCTCAGTTTCCCCTTCCCACCCTTTCTCATGTCTGTTTAGAAATGCTCTTGAGGACAGGGACTGTCGCATGGTGTCTGTGCAACGCCTAGCACAATGGGTTGTCGATTTCAGTTGGACCCATGATGCTAGCATAATGCAAAGGAGGCCTGACAAGTTACGTGGGTTCTGGAGAGTTTCTGGCATCACACAGGTCAGGGGGTCTGATTTTTTTTTTTTTTAAACCAGGAGTCCTGGGGTTCTACCCCCTTCACAGATCCTGCTCTTCCTGGTATCTGGCCCTGAGCACTGTCAGTAGAAGCTCAATGGAGCCAACTGTCTCAGCACATTGCTGTCTGGATGGGGGTGATACATGAAGGGCTCATGTTGTACAGCGGGGTTTCTGTTAGAAGTGTCCATTTGGAGGTGGAATATGCAAGAATCGTCCCTTAGCTGCTTCTCATTCTCTGCATCATTTCAGCTCAGTACATGGGAAAGTCTTAAAATCACTGTCACGCTGGCCTGTTGTCTACCTCTAGCCCCCACGTTTCTGTCGCTGTGGGGCCTTACTGTCTATTCAGATGCTGCCCCAGTAGGGTACATGGGGCTTCAGATCAAAGAAGCATCCTGGGAGATGCTAGGGAAGGGATGGAGTGTGACTGACACCTGGAGCAGAGCAGTGCCAGATGCTGTACCAGCCAAGCAGTGAGGTCTGAAACCCCCCTGCCTGAGTGCCCAGTGCCTGGCTATGGGCATTTCCCCCTTCTGGATCCTGGTCAGGGAGTGGATCCCTGGAACAAACGCCCTGCCCACACTCTGCTAAGTCGCCTTCACTTATTTCCTGAGCTCTCCAAAGGGGCATCCCAAAACCTCTACGGAGGCCCTTTGAAATTCATTCCCCTGGGTGGATCTGGCTGGCCAGGGCATAGACCTGCTCTTCTCCCTAGGGCCTGTGGGGGCCTTGCCCGTTCCTGAGCCAGTGGCAAACCCCTGCGGGTTTCACTGTGCCAGCTCCGTCCTCCTTCCCTTGTTTGCCATGGATGCAGAGGAGCAGCCCCGTAAGGTGCTCTCTCTACGGCATTGTGCTCTGGCAAAGAGCCACTGCTGCGCTCCTGGAGCAGCCAGAATGTATTAGGGAGTCGGGCCCCAGCAGTACACAAAGAGGGCAGCAATGGGGGGCTTTGTGGGGATGGGGGCGGCGGCTCTGCAATGGAAGCAGTCTCTTGCTGAGAAGAACTTCCCCAGCCTGCTGTAAGCTGCTCGGTGTAAGGTGCATAGAGCCCAGCGTGAGTGGAAAAAGGAAACCCCAAGTGCTGAGAGTTGGCTCCAGGGAGTATGAGCAGAGCTACCTAAGGGACAGGCCCCCTGCTTCAGGAGCCACTCACTTAATGTTACTGGCCTGACGTAGCTTTGTAAAGGAAACTGGACCCAGAACCCAGCCGCACCCCAACGTTAACCCCCCCGGCCCGAATAGCCTGGCTGGGGCTTGGGGCTGGAGTATGGTGGCTAAGCCTCAGCCCTGCAGGTGGGGGTGATGTGGAGCGGCTCAGCCTAGCAGTTCCCAGCATTGCTCCTTGTGCATGATACGGAGGATGGGACATGCTTTGCTCGTGGCCCAGCCGTTGTCTCTCTCTCTGTGGAGCCAGGATTCCTGGGGAGAGGCAGGTACAGGTAGGGACTTGGCTAGTGACTCCTGTGCAGCTGGGGTGAGAGAGCTTCTTGCTCGCCTCTCTGTCCCTGCACTGCTCTGGGCAGTCAAGCCCTTGGAGGGACCTGGAAGGAGCAGGGGTTAATGGAAAAGTGCTGAGTGGGCCAGACTCTAGCTAGCTAACCTAGAGCTTCCCCTGTTTCTCAGCCTTGTCATCACAGGCCACTCAGTCAGCTCATTGCTGAAAGGGCCATGTGGGCTGAGCCAAAACTGCCCCCTCCTGCCCCCGAATGGAGTGCCCAACAACAGAATGTGTGTGGAAATGGGTGCTAAGTAGCACCGGCGGAGCGAGAAGGGATTTTGCTGTTGGTATGCAGGCCTGAAGACAGCTCCTTGAACATGAACCAGCAGTCACCCAGCACCTGTGGCTCATAGGCCAGAAGGGACCATCATGATCATCTAGTCTGACGTGCACATTGCAGGCCACAGAACCTCATCCACCCCCTCCTGTAATAGACCCCTAGCCTCTGGCTGAGTTAGTGATGGCCTCAAATTTTGATTTAAAGACTTCAAGTTACAGACACTCAACCATTTACTTGAGTTCAAATCAGCAAGTGACCTGTGCCCCATGCTGCAGAGGAAGGTGAAAACCCCCCAAGGTCTCTGCCAGTCTGACCTTGCGAAAATTCCTTCCTCACCCCAAATATGGCGATCAGTTAGACCCGGAGCATGTGGGCAACACCCACCAGCCAAACACTAGAATTCTGTCTAGTAGCTCAAAGCCCTCCCCCATCTAGTGTCCCTCCCCAGCCATTGGAGATAGTTGCCTTTAGCAGACATGGCTAGGCCCCATGCCATTGTTGGCAATCTCATCACACCATCCTCTCCATAAACTTATCAAGCTGAGTCTTAAAACAAGTTAGTTTTGCCCCCACTACTCCCCCTGGGAGACTGTTCCAGAACTTCACTCCTCTGATGGTTAGAAACTGTCATCTAATTTCAAGCCAACACTTCTCGAGGGCCAGATTATAGCCATCTGTTCTTGTGCCAACACTGGCCCTTAATTTAAACATCAGGGAGGGAGAGGAGTTACTTATCCCTCTGCTGTAGTTATAGAGAGCAATCCTATCTCCCCTCAGCCTTCATTTGATTAGCCAAGCTCTGAGTCCCCTCTCGTAAGGTAGGTTCTCCATTCCTCCAGTCATCCTCATAGCCCTTCTCTGTCCTGTAGCTCTCTCCATGCTATTGGCCAGGCAGCCGGCCAGGGGATCAGGGCACTACACAGCTGGATGGTATTGCATTGCTATATTGAAGAAGCTGGAACGGAAGGGCACTCTCCAGGGTGGTGGGCGGTGAGTGCCGAGGGCAGTGCTGCTGCCTGATGGATGTCAGGGGAGAGCCCTCCGGCACTGGCTGTGTCTGTGTTATGGCCAGGGCCGGCTCTGGCTTTCTGGCCGCCCCAAGCAAAACAGCAAAGCAAAACAAAAAACCTGCGGCATGGCTGGAGCCAGGGTGCAGGGGGACTCCCTGCCCTGCAGATGTGCCCTGGCTAGCGGGGGGAGGGGGAGGGAGCGGGGGGAGAGAGAGAAGGGGGGCGGCCAGGGCTTCAGCGGGGCGCTGCCATGCAGCCCCTCCTGCCGTGCCCCCTGCCGGGAGGGCTTCACACCACTCCGGTCGGCTGGGAGGGAAGGACGCAGGCTGCCCTGCCGGGCTTGCTGCAGGGCACTCCCATCCTCCATGCCGCTGCCCCCTACAGGGCGGCCGGAGCGGAACAACAACAAAAACAAAAACAAAACAAAAAAAAGCGGCTGTGCAGCCCTAGGATTGGGCGGAATGCCGCCTCCTACAAGCTGCCGCCCCAAGCACCAGCTTGCTCGGCTGGTGCCTGGAGCCGGCCCTGGTTATGGCGATGGTTACGTGCCTGCTTGGGCATGCTCTGGGATACACTGCGCCTGTAACTTTTGGCAATCGTGTTCTTGCCATGTGCAGAGCTATTGAGTCCCGGTCGCTGCTTCTGGCTGTGCCTGGCGCTGGGAACCAACTTACTGCAGCCAAACGGTGTGTGATGGGTGGGTTCCTGCAATGGGACAGGCCTCAGCGTCTGGCTCAGGGGCGGCTCCAGTCTCTCTGGATGCCCTGCACCTGCCTTTCATTGCTGCTGTTTCCCCCAGCCCGCATGGGTGTGGATGAAGATAGCCTGGCTTTGGTGTAGCCCACCTTGAAGCTGCAGAGCTGGCTGTGTGGGCACCTCTGCTGGATGCCCAGGAACTGGGACATGAGCTGGGGCAAAGCTAAGAGGGCACAGCTGACTCTGGGGTCCTGCCTTCCCTTGGAGCTGTTGCAAGGATGAGCCCAACGTTACAGCAGCCTAGGCCTCCTCGGGAGGGTCAGGAATGGCCAAGGGCGCGCCAGGGCCATTCCAGGCTGAATTCTTAGCTGAAGGGCTTTAGTGGAGCACAAAGAGTATTCACCGAGCTCCACTTTCTTTGCCTCCAGTTGGGGGTGTGTGGGAGGGGGGCGGGGTCTTAGCTGAGAGGGAATTGTGAGCTGGGTGCAACTTAAACAAATACAATAAAGGGAGAGTGGCTGGTGGCCACTGCTGTGGTAGGAATCCATGCTCCCCATCATCCCTGGGGCTTTCAGTGGGAAGGGGCTGCCGGGGCCATTGCTTTGTTTCAGCTAAAAGTCTCTGTTGCTGCTGGGACAAGCTCCTGGTGGCTGCACCTCCCCCTCGGACCCTCTCAGGTCTGAGTTTTCGCCCCATTGCTCCTCTCCCTGGCACCGTCTCTTTAGTGTGACTGGGGCCAGGCAGGCAATGAGGGTTCTTGGCTCAGCCACTCTGCTCTGTGAAGTTCCCAGGCCAGTGCCAGCTCAGTGCCACTCCCTTCACCAGCACGGTCTGGGCTGTGGTGTTCAGAGCTCACTCCTTGCTTACCGCGCTTGCCAGAGCTTTGTTTTACTCTGTGTTTGGGTCTAACTGGTTGTGCTCAACAAGAGCTTTAACACTGCCTCATCCAGCCGCTCTGGCGGGGTAGCTCAGCCCTTAAAGGCACAGATTCCCCATGACTACATCAGCCTCCTGAGCAAGGTTTGGAGCGCTGTGGTGTGGTTGTTCCCTGTGGGACACTGACCTTCTGTGCATGGTGGGTGGCATCACATTAGCAAGCGCCACTGCTTAGTGAATGTGGTAACATGATGGCTCAGGTGCTCCAACAGCAGCCCGCTCTCTGGCAATGGGCCGCTGGAATGGTGAGGCCTACCTGCATGTACAGCAAATTCATGTATTCCCACTTTATTCTGTTCTATTAGCAGCAACACAAAACCAAGTCCTCCTTAGAGGACTGTTGTACAGCCAGAGCAAACTGAAAATGCTGTTCTAGAGTCTGGCATGAAATGGAGACTGGACACAGCAGCTCTAGAGTGAATTGCAGGAGGAGCAGAGCTCACTGGCCAGCCGCTCACCCCTGGCAGCTGCATTTTTACTGCTGAGATACAACAGCTACTGCCAACACCCAGCTTCAGACATCAACACTATTCCCCGGAGGAGCTTGGACTCTGGGAACTATGCGGTGCTGCTAATTAGCAAACTCTTAATGCTGCCAAGCCGAGCAGTAACTATGGGAACTTGTGCTAGGGTCAGTCGTGCCTGCTGCTCCTTGGAAGAGACTGTGCTCATGCTTGGATTGTCCCAGTGGGTTCAGCGAAGTGAGCGTGTGTCGGTACCACCAATCGTACCTTATCTATCCATGCTATGGAGAGATCCAAAGATATGTAGTGGACTGGGCATGCAGCAGAGGACCCTGGGGCTGTACTGCACACCTAGCACCTGATATTTGCCATGCCTGTGCACCCGGGGCCATCAGCATTCACAGTGATCAGTGGCTTTACAGCAGCATCAAACGGTGTGATGAGAAGACTTGTCCAGACAGCTTGCAGCATGTGGGACTGCACCTCTGCACAGCTGCTGCCACTTCATCTTCAGCCCACGCTAGGGCCCCATAGCGTCGCTTTCAGGCCTGGGCCCCCTGTGTCTCTGCCCCGCAGTATGTTTGTTGCCTGCCCCAGTGCTGAGTGGGTGTGAAACTCTGCCATTGTGGTGTGGCAGGATGCCACAGCACTTTGCTCAGGGGCAAATGGTCACCCAAGCAGCATGGCAGGAGAGAGTTGGGCATGGTGTGGTTTAGACTGGAGGGAGCTCAGCTCAGCCAGGGAGAACCTCTGGACCAGCTAAAGCACCAGTGCGTGTTACATCCTCTGTACGGCAGGCGTTTGCTTAGCATTTACCAGTGCCAAAGGCCACCTCTGCCCTCTGTGGGCATCAAGGAGCAGGTGAGTTGTCTCATCTTATCTCTGTTGGGCCTACCCAAAAGGGAAAAAAGGGGAGGAGGAGGATCCGGGGAACTACAAGCCAGTCAACCTCACCTCAGTCCCTGGAAAAATCATGGAGCAGGTCCTCAAGGAATCAATTTTGAAGCACGTAGAGGAGAGGAAAGTGATCAGGAACAGCGAGCATGGATTCACCAAGGGCAAGTCATGCCTGACTAACCTAATAGCCTTCTATGATAAGATAACTGGCTCTGTGGATGAGGGGAAAGCAGTGGACTTGTTACTCCTTGACTTTAGCAAAGCTTTTGATACGGTCTCCCACAGTATTCTTGCCAGCAAGTTAAAAAAGTATGGGCTGGATGAATGGACTATATGGTGGATAGAAAGCTGGCTAGATCGTCGGGCTCAATGGGTAGTGATCAACGGGTCGATGTCTAGTTGGCAGCCGATATCAAGCCGAGTGCCCCAAGTGTCGGTCCTGGAGCCAGTTTTGTTCAACATCTTCATTAATGATCTGGAGGATGGGATGGATTGCACCCTCAGCAAGTTTGCAGATGACACTAAACTGGGAGGAGTGGTAGATACGCTGGAGGGTAGGGATAGGATACAGAGGGACCTAGACAAATCGGAGGATTGAGCCAAAAGAAATCTGAGGTTCAACAAGGACAAGTGCAGAGTCCTGCACTTAGGACAGAAGAATCTCATGCACTGCTACAGACTAGGGACCGAATGGCTAGGCAGCAGTTCTGCAGAAAAGGACCTAGGGGTTACAGTGGACGAGAAGCTGGCTATGAGTCAACAGTGTGCCCTTGTTGCCAAGAAGGCTAATGGCATTTTGGGCTGTATAAGTAGGGGCATTGCCAGCAGATCAAGGGATATGATCATTCCCCTCTATTCGACATTGGTGAGGCCTCATCTGGAGTGCTGTGTCCAGTTTTGGGCTCCACACTACAAGAAGGATGTGGAAAAATTGGAAAGAGTCCAGCGGAGGGCAACAAAAATGATTAGGGGGCTGGAGCACATGACTTGTGAGGAGCGGCTGAGGGAATTGGGATTATTTAGTCTGCAGAAAAGAAGAGTGAGGGGGGATTTGATAGCAGCCTTCAACTACCTGAAGGGGGATTCCAAAGAGGATGGAGCTAGGCTGTTCTCAGTGGTAGCAGAGGACAGAACAAGGAGCAATGGTCTCAAGTTGCAGTGGGGGAGGTTTAGGTTGGATATTAGGAAAAACTTTTTCACTAGGAGGGTGGTGAAGCACTGGAATGGGTTACCTAGGGAGGTGGTGGAATCTCCTCCCTTAGAGGTTTTTAAGGTCAGGCTTGACAAAGCCCTGGCTGGGATGATTTAGTTGGGAATTGGTCCTGCTTTGAGCAGGGGATTGGACTAGATGACCTCCTGAGGTCCCTTCCAACCCTGATATTCTATGATTCTACCCAACCCGTGCAGGGTGATACCCACACACCGGTCAGGGCTTTGGGATGACTTTAATCCTGACACACCAAGGCCTGACTTGGAAGTCTCTGTAGACACACACGTACACGCACACCTCTCCCCAGCAACAACAGGATCGGTGAGACCCCAGGAACATGGCTATTGCTCAGTAGCCATTGTCAATTGGGGGGGAGGGACAAAGGCTCCACCCCTCTGGGCCTCCCAGCAGCATAAGGTCCCTCTTCCCCAGCCTCATAAGAACATAAAAGCAGCCATACTGGGTCAGACCAAAGGTCCATCTAGCCCAGTATCCTGTCTTCCGACAGTGGCCAATGCCAGGTGTCCCAGAGGGAATAAATAGAATAGGTAATCATCAAGTGATCCATCCCCTGTCGTCCATTCCCAGCTTCTGGCAAACAGAGGCCAGGGGCACCATCCCTGCCCATCCTGCTAATAGTCATTGATGGACCTATCCTCCATGAATTTATCTAGTTCTTTTTTGAACCCTGTTATAGTCTTGGCCTTCACAACATCCTCTGGCAAGGAGTTCCACAGGTTGACTGTGTGTGGTGTGAAGAAATACTTCCTTTTGTTTGTTTTAAATCTGTTGCCTATTAATTTCATTTGGTGACCCCTAGTTCTTGTGGTGTTATGAGAAGGAGTAAACAACACTTCCTTATTTATTTTCTCCACACCAGTCATGATTTTATAGACATCTATCCTATCCCCCCTTAGTCATCTCTTTTCCAAGATGAAAAGTCCCAGTCTTATTAATCGCTCCTCATATGGAAGCTGTTCCATAGCCCTAATAATTTTTGTTGCCCTTTTCTGAATCTTTTCGAATTCCAATATATCTTTTTTGAGATGGGCCGACCACATTTGCACGCAGTATTCAAGATGTGGGCGTACCATGGATTTATATAGAGGCAATATGGTATTTTCTGTCTTATTATCTATCCCTTCCTTAATGATTCCCAACATTCTGTTCACTTTTTTGAGTGCCGCTGAACATTGAGTGGATATTTTCAGAGAACTATCCGCAATGACTCCAAGATCTCTTTCTTGAGTGGTAACAACTAATTTAGACCCCATCATTTTATACATATAGGTGGGATTATGTTTTCCAATGTGCATTAGTTTGCATTTATCAACATTGAATTTCATCTGCCACTTTGTTGCCCAATGACCCAGTTTTGTGACCACCATCTCCTCCCCAGCACTACACATACGTCTATCTAGATGTCTTGATGTCTTTAGATATTGCCATCTCCGTAAGGTACTTAGATCCACCATTACTATAGTTTCGGAGCCTGTCATCTTTTAATGTACGTATTTATCCTCTCAACCCCTTGTAGGGCACGGCAGTGCTGCTAGTCCCATTGTACAGATGGGAACTGAGGCACACAGAGCCCAAGTGACTTGCCTGGGGTCACAGAGGGAGCCTGTGCAGAGCAGGGACTTGAAGCTGGCTGTCTCAAGTCCCAGCCTAGCACCCTTTCCATTTGGTCTGCCTTCCTCTGTGGCCCAATTCCCTTCCTCAGCTCTTCCCAGGCTTTAGCTGATGCTCGCCACCTCCGAGTTTCCTTGTTGCATTTGGACTGGAGAGGGAGAGCACTGTATGGTTTGTGCTTCCTAGACTACCCCTCCCGTGATACACCGCAACACAGTGACTGCCACAATACACCCTGCAAAAAGGCTGATCATGATGCATCATGGGAGATGTAGGCTGACCAGCAAGTTTCTCCCATAGAAGAAAATGGGATCATGATGCACTGCAGCAGAGTTTCCAGATCAAAATATTTTCTGCTGTTGGCCAAAATACTTTTTTGATTTTATTTATTTTTTTGCTGCCACCTCAACATTTTCCACAGGGGGGAAGCGCCATTTTGCAATCTGCTCCAATTATCCATTTTCCAACCTGCACACTGGAAACAATTTTGAAACTTGTTGTGAAAGTGGCGTTTCCTTTCTTGACCAACTTTGCACTGCTTCCACTCGCCTCTCCTTTCTAAGGCTTTTTTTCTCAAGGAGGACATTCAGAATAATTTCTTAATGAAAAGAACATGCTGGAGTGCAGAGCTCAAGCTGTTGCATTTGCAGCAAAGTCCACAGCCGTGAAATCTAAATCTGCAGGGCTTAAGCGATATGTAATGGACATAAAGGGAACTAGGAGGAATTCAGTGACAAAACAACAGGCACAAAAGCTGTTTTTTCCCAGCAGCTAGTTGGAGGGATTGAAATAACAAACAGATTTCCTGAGTCAGGGCCAACTTCCCAGACACTATGAAATCTCATCAAAAAGCCATTTCTTTTGCCAGGGGAAATCTGATGGGTGTGTTTATGTTTCAAAGGGGTCTCCATGGAGACTAGCACCCAGTGATGGGGGTGTTTGTATGTGTGCGCATGCACAGCTCCTTCAGCAAGCGCAGTCTCCAGTCTTCTTTACTCTTCAGCCTAGGGATGGGGCTGTCTCAGCAGAGATTGATGTTGGAGGCACCAACATGGCAGTCTCCATCCCACGAGGATGAGGTGTGACCTTACAAAACCACCTGCAGGGAACATAAACTGTGGCAGACTGCGGGCTACAATAGACAGGGAGAAACCAAAATGCCATGCTGTCAGATACAGCTCTCCAGGGCACATTGTGTTTGCTTTCAATAAAGCCACTGCTGTGTATTAACAACATCCCCCCGAGTAGTAATGGCCACTGCACTATCTGCCTGGCACTGCAGTTTGGAGACACAGTTGTTACGTCTTTCTTCATTTCTCCACCCCAAAGTCTGCACTCAGTGCCACCACAACTGTTAATACAGAGTGACTTCAGTGGCTTTACGGAGAAGCTGGCTCCGTAGTTGTAATATCCTGTTGTTAATTTATGACCATGCATGCAATATGCACCACTTTTGACAGGCTTGCTCCTCACTAGGCTTCAATCTAGCCCCTGGAATGCCCTTTAGAAAGAAGGGTGAGCACAAATGACAGGGCTGTGGCTCCAGCCCTTGACTGGGTTCGGCGCGTGTAGTGATAACTTGGCACAGCATGGTGAAAGCACGTGCGAAATCTGAGCTGATGGTTAGTAAAGACTTTGGGTGACTAGTGGTCTTCTGAAGGCTGGCTCTAATCTCCACTTGAATCCTGCTTTTTGTTGGACTCTCACAACAGCATCAATTTTGCTTTACTCTTAGGAAAATTTCCCCTAACGTCTCACATAACAAGTCCGAGTCAGTTGCAAAGCCATACAGGGGACTCTACAGACATTTCCTGTGGGTGGTCTGAGCCCCACCGTGTAGACATCCTTGAGGTTATGAGTCATCTGAGGGTTCTCTGAATTAATAGCCTGCCAGAACTAGCAGCTCCAGGCATCAGCAGAACAATGAGCTGCTTTGCATTAATCCCTGTCATGCTGATTCAGCAGGTTACTGGAATTGCATCTAAAAGCATCGCTTAGGTGAGGCTGATGGGTTCCCAAGAGCCAGGAGCTGTGCAAGTTTCCTCATGAGGTCCTGCAAAGCTGTGGCCCTGTCATGCTTAGCATGGCACAATGACCCCCATTGGCACAACAGGCCTGTGGGTGCCACAGCCATGGAAAACCCAGAAAAGAGAGCAGCTGCCTTTCTAGTGCAGCTTGCTTGAGCGAGAATTGTCAGGGACATGGCCAGCAGCATCCGGCACTCAGAGAGATGGATTCTGGGATACTAGTGCTAAAAAGGGCAGTGCATTATGGGTGATCATGTTAATTTAACAAAATGGCTGATGTTGCTCCAATGCATGGACCGCCCCGCACACCTCATTATCAAATGACACCCTTTGAAGACCCACGGCTAGGAGTTTCAGATGTGACTAGGGCACCTCTGTTTTTAGGTGCTCAACTTACAGTTTGCCAGACAGCACCAGGCAACCCTGTGCTGGCAATCCAGGCCTGTGAAGGTGTGTCAAGTTGGGCACGTAACATCACCAGTCACTTTTGAAAATCCCAGCAGCATTCTCTATGAGATTGTCTCTCTCATGCTGGGAGGGATAGCTCAGTGGTTTGAGCATTGGCCTGCTAAACCCAGGATTGTGAGTTCAATCCTTGAGGGGGCCATTTGGGGCAAAAATATGTCTGGGGATTTGTCCTGCTTTGAGCAGGGGGTTGGACTAGATGACCTCCTGAGGTCCCTTCCAACCCTGATATTCTATGATTTTTCTGAGCTCTCCCCTCATGGGAGTCTGCAAAGGAGCTGAGCAGCTGCATGCTGGGATACTAGTGTTTTCCCACAAAGCTTGTCAGACCGCGTCAGTGCTGGCCAGACAGCGTCCCGGCAAAGGCTCTCACTGAGCACAGAGCTGAGTGAGATAATTGTTTTCCCCAGCAAAGAGTCAGACAATGGGATGCTGTCAGTCAGGATCTCTCATGCCCAGCCTAGCGAGTCATTGACCTTGGACTCCAATCTAATCTTCTGGGATTTAGACACACTGGCTGTCATGCTGCGGCTTCCCTTCCTACACCCTGCCTCTGTTTCTGCAAGAGTCTGCAGGACTAGAACTTGGACAATCGGCAGTTTGGGGCTGCTGACGCTTCTGCATCACCCCTGGAAGCTTAGGTTGGAGGACCCTGTGAAGCTAGATGCTGCAAAAAGTACAGCCCAGCAGGTCCTCAGTGGCGGCTCTCTGCAGACTAGTGATTGGCTCATGCCAGTATATAAACCAGGAAGCCATTCTAGGGAGCTGTCTGAACACTGATATAGCCTGCCTGCTGCTGCGTCAGACCTTGCCTTGCTGGGGACCCTCGAGTCTGGCTTCTGACCCTGGTTTGTCCCCGACTCTGCTACTTGCCTCCTGCCTGTTTGACTCTGCCTTGCTGGTATCCTGACCTGGCACACCCCAACCCTGCTACTTGTCTCCTGACCGTAATGTGGTAACTGACCAGGGCACACTGGCCACCTCCAGCCTGGGCCGGGCACTTTCATTCTTCCCAGGGCAATGGGGAGCTGGGCAGAGTGAATGGTAGCTGGAGCATGGAATGGGGAGTGCTGGTCTTTCTTCTAAAGCTAATCAAAGCCACACCTGGGCAGATGCTGTGATGGACCAAAGAGGAAAGCATTACCATGATGCTGAGACAAAATCCCATCACTGCACAAACGCAGCTCAGACACGTTCCCTTCTCGTACGTACTATGAGAATGAGAGGGGAAATCAAACAAGTTCTGTGTTCCATCCTGTGCTTCCCATTTGGGGTATGTCTGCACAGCAAGTAGACACCCACCGCTGACTTGGGCTCGCAGACCTTGGGCTGTGGGGTTGTTTACTTGTGGTTGAGGCTCGGGCTACAGCCTGAGCTCTGGGACCCTCCCACCCCACAAGGTCCCAGAACCTGGACTCAGGTCCGAGCCTGGAAGCCTTTGCAGCAAAGAAACAGCCCTGCAGCCCCAGCCCTGTGTGCCCAAGTCGGCTGGCATGGGCCAGCAGTGGGTGGCTAATTGCTTTGTAGACCTACCCTGACTTGCTAGTGAAAAGTGATGTGTTGGAGATGGATGCCCGCCAGCTACCCCCAGCAGCAGGCATACAAGCTTTCTCTGTGCACCCCTTCCAGCTGTATGTCACAGCCACTCTCTGGTCGCGATGCTTCAGAGCTCAGGACTGGTGCTCCAGGGTCATCCTCCCTATTAAATTATCCTCCTCTACCAGCTGGCTCACCCTGGGCTGAATTTGCAGCAGCTGGGCTCTCCTGGCACATGCCCAGTCTTTGTGATGATGCAATGTTGTGGTTACTGTCACTTGTGCACACATGTATTGGATGGACGTGTGTAAATGCCATTTGCTCACACACATGCACATATGGCTCTGTGCATGGAGATGCAAACATTTCTATGTGCAGCTGAATGCCCTAAAGCTGTGTGCATGTGGCTGTATGTGCAAAGCTGCCTGGGCTCAGCCAGATTGCAGGTATTTTAAAAGTGGGTCAGAACAGCCCAGCTGCTGCATAGATCACCCAGTGGTGCCAGGAAATGATGAGCCAGCCCCTCTCACCATTCCTGGTTTGTGCTGTGCCACGCTACTGGTGGATCCTGGCCATAAACCCAGCAGAACTGGCACTGGGATGATCACCCCTTGCCCCAGTACAAAGAGGTCCCCAAGGACCCCTGTGCCATAGGAGGTTCACTGCCTAGGGGCAGGCTGCAGAAAATGGCAGGGGTGCCCCTATGGTGCGCTGGTTTGAGCCCTTATGGTGCCGGGAGCCAGCAGCTCAAGGCCATTAACTTACTTCTGGCTCTGATAGCATGATCATGATCATCTCCCAAGCAGCTCAGCATGGTATTAGTGTATCTTAGTCTGTAGCAGCCTTGAGCGGCTTCCCCTTGCCACGTGCAATGGAATCCCCCTCTGTGACTGACGCGCGAAAACAGCAGCCTGGGGCCAGGCTTCAGATGCTCACTGCAATGATCATACCGAGGAGGGAATCAGTCCATTGGAAATCCTGCTGTAACGGAAAGCAGTGGGAGATTTGCCATTGACAGCAATGGGAACGGGACTGGGCCCGTGGAGGACAAGCAGGTAGAATGAGCAGGTGGTGGCAGTATGATTGAAGGCGCAGAATGTGCACAGCTAGGGTGCGTGATGGCTAGGAAGGGACGTGAGCAAGGGCTGCGAGTAGCCGAAGGGTGCAAACCCCCAGGGTGTAGCACCAGTAATGACTGTAGGACCAAGGGGATGAAATGAAACCAAGGCAAATATCCCCACAGCAAGAGCTATGCTACACACGTCACGGGCTTCCAGGGAAGTGGGGACAGCCCAGTGTGTGTCATCCACACTGTGTGGATGCAGACATGGAGAATGTACTTTAGAGAATCATCTGAAACTGCGCTCTGAGGGGGCAGAGGGATACGGAGAGGAGGATGAACTGGGTCAAATAAATGCTTCATTTAGCGGCAGTTCTAGTTGCAAAGCCCTGATTCTACAAAAAGTTGGGGCATTCGAGAACTCACATTAGTGCAGCTGGCCCGTTGTGCAGTGCTGTGCATGGAGAGGAGGAGAGGGGGCTGAATTTCTTCTCGACCTTGCCTGTACTGATTAGCCGATGTCCTGAGATGTGAGCTGTGACTACCCTTACTACAAACTTTATTTACAACAGTTAACTTACCAAACCCTGCTCATATTCCAACCGGAGTCTTTGAGGACCCAGGACGGCAGTGAATTTCACAGGCTGACTGTATGCTGTTTCCTTTTATTGGTCCCAAATATACCACCCATCAACTTCACAGTATTTTACCTTGGTCTCAGATTATGGGGTGGAGTAATTGAAGGGACTGCTCAATTGTCACTATACCCTTCATAATTTTGATTAATTCCACTGAGCCCTCTCTATTCTTTCCAGGATTAAACAATCCTAGCTTTTGCAGTCTCTCCAAATAAACCATCCCCATCTGGGCATCTAACCAGACTCATTTCCCTTCTCCAGGGTCTCCAGTAAATATAAAAGACAAGAAATTTAAAAATGATCAAAGGAAATATTTTTCTACTCAACACACAATTGACCTGTGGAACTCACTGCCACAAGATATGCTTGAAAGAAAAGAGCTTAGTAGGATTATATCACAGGGTGAGCTGACCCTTTGGGGTGAGGAGGGACTTGGTCTCACCTTTGCCATGTTTAGCCTACATCCCCAGGTGAAGGGAATGAGAGTACAGGGGTCATGTGCTAAGGAGGAGCATGTGACAAAACCAGGCCTGCTGGGAAATAAAAGCGCAGCCTGCTTTCATTCAGGAAATATAGGAAGGGGATGCTGCATTGAAAGGCAGGTGAGCATCCAGGAAAAGGCCAGTGAGGAGCTTGGGCTGAGCATATGGAAGGAGGCCCTGGGAAGGAAAGATAGGCTAGGTAAGATTATGGGGTGGCTAGCCCAATTGCTTAGAGTCTCATGGCTGGGGGTTTCCCCCTATAGTGCCACCTTGTGAGGTTTGATAGCCAACAAAGGGGGAATGAAAAGACTTGAGCGCAGCCCGGCAGAAGGGATGCAGACTGTTGTGTGCAGGGGGTCAGAGAGATTAAGGGCAGAAGGCATCACCAGATCATCTAGTTTGACCACCTGGGTATCACAGGCCACCCACATGCCAAGCCAAACAACAGAATTAGGCCAACGTATGACAGCCCTCTGGAGACTGAGCTGGTGTGTACCCCCGGCATGGAACAAAAGAGCCCACACTGCCCCAGGGCCTGAGGCCAGCCCCTGAACCGAAGGGCAGAGTCTGGTGAGAGCGTAGGGTGGGAGGCTTTGTGTTGGCTTTGATTAGTGCTGGAAGGGGGAGGCTTTCATGGCTCAGCTGCAGGCTGTCACCTCAGTGACCTACCCATGCTGGAAGCGGGCAGAAGAACCATCTGGGAGGAAGGGAAACTGAGTCAGTGTCAGGGCCTGAAGCCAGACTGGCTAAGCCAGGCGTGAGCAAACTTTTTGGCCCGAGGGCCATATCTGGGTATAGAAATTGAATGGTGGGCCATGAACGCTCACGAAATTGGGGTTGGGGCGTGGGAGGGGGTGAGGCCTCTGGCTGGGGATGCCGGCTCCGGGGTGGGGCCAGAAATGAGGAGTTCAGGGTGTGGGAGGGGGCTCTGGGCTGTGGCAGGAGGGTTGGGAGGGGGGGTGAGGGCTCCGGCTGGGGGAGCAGACTCTGGAGTGGGGCTGGGGATGAGAGGTTTGGGGTGCAGGAAGGTCCTCTGGGCTGGGACTGAGGGGTTTGGAGGGCAGGAGGGGTATCAGTGCTGGGGCAGGGGGTTGGGGCACCAGGGTGGGGGTGAGGGCTCCAGCTGGGGGTGCAGGCTCTGGAGTGGGGCTGGGGATGAGAGGTTTGGGGTGCAGGAGGGTGCTCCAGGCTGGGATCGAGGGGTTTGGAGGGAGGGGGAACAGGGCTGGAGCAGGGGGTTGGGGAATGGGGGGAGGGTCAGGGGTGCAGGCTCCGGGTGGTGCTTACCTCAAGCGGCTCCCGGAAGCAGAGGCATGTCCTTTCTCCAGCTCCTATGTGGAGGCACAGCCAGGCGGCATTGCTGCATGCTGCCCCAGCCGCAGGCACCGCCCCTGCAGCTCCCATTGGCTGTGGTTCCCAGCCAATGGGAGCTGCAAGGGTGGCACTTGAGATGGGGGTAATATGCAAAGCGGAGCCCCTTGGCTGTCCCTATGCATAGGAGCCAGAGAGGGGCAGTGCTGCTGCTTCCGGGAGATGCGCGGAGCAGCCCCCAACCCTACTCCCCGGCTGGAGCGCCGGAGCGGGGCAAGCCCCAGACCCTGCTCCCTAGTGGGAGCTCAAGGGCCAGATTAAAATGGCTGGCAGGATGGATTCGGCCCGTGGCAGGTTACACCATAGCCAGTGTTCCCTCTAATTTTTTATGTCCATGTGCAGAATTAATTTTGTTATGTGCACCAATATGGAAGTGATGTGTGGTGGGGTGGGGCCAAGGAGGCTCAGGAGTACAGGCTGCCCCAAGGCTGCAGAGGGAAGAGAGGACTCCCCCCAGTGCCCTCTCTTGCCACAGCAGCTCAGGGCCAGGGGAGAGCACCTCTCCCCGCCAGGGCAGCTCCAAGGCCAGGGGAAAGGTGCCTCTCCCCACCTGTGTGGCCACGCAGCTTAGCAGGAACTTAGCCCCATACCTGTTTGCTCTGGAGAGTTTTATACTCTTCTCTGAAGCAGCTGTTACTGACCCCTGTCAGGGATGGGATGCCAGACCAGATGGACCTTGAGTCTGATCCACTGTCTGTCTTAGGTATTTATCTTGCTCCTATCACCATCTCTGAACACCTCAGAGTCTGTAAAGTATTTATCCTCGCAACCCCCCTGCCAGGCAGGGTCGTGCTATTATCCTTATTGTACAGATGGGAAACTGAGGCATAGAGACACTAAGTGACTTGCCCAGGGTCATATAGGAAGATTGTGGTAGAGCAGGGATTTGACCCATGATCTCCCAAATCCTAGGCTATTGCCCTAACCACTGAACCATCCATTCCTACGTGCCTTTGTGGAGTTAGATATATATAAAATTTCCCCACTGTATGTACTTGGAAGCAAGAAAATACCCCCGGCTTAGCAGTGAGGCAGAGGGAATGCAGGGGTAAGTGACACAGTTTCCAGTCTCCAAGATGGATCTGTTGGGCATCAGCAGCAGGCGAGTCCAGTTTCTTTCCCAAAGTAAGTGGCGCTTTGCTGGTGGCTCACAGGCCCACCATGTGCTATAGAGAATGAGAGCTGGCTTCATTATATCATGCAGGAGTCCCAATAATGCAGAAAGCAAAGTCTGCCCTATTGAGTGAATACATTCCAGACTCAAGCTCTGTGCAGATGTCACACCAGCGTGGCCTTTACTTGCATTGATGTGGTCATTAGCCAGTGCTGGGTTTCTGAAATGATTCGCCTGCACTAGGATGGATTAGGTTGTACTGTCTGTATAAACTCATTGTTCCGAGAGCGCAAGTGTTTCAGTTCAGAGTGACTATCACTCAAGGAAGGTCACTGATTGAGTTTGTCATCCAAGGCCACGTTCCAGGCACTAATGAGCCCCGTCTCCTCTAGATTCATAAGGCTCAGCCTGTGAGCGGCTCCAGACCATGAAATGAGACCTACTTGCCCAGGCTGATGAATGGTATATGGCCTGTTTTAGTGTTACTGAACCATCTCAGCTGAGCTGCTACTCTTGCTCCTCACACAAGGCTAGTGAATATTGACACCCAACCTAGCTGGAGTCCCAATCCTTGTAAGGAAGGGGTGGAGATTTTTCTAGCCACTAGGGGCTTGTGTTTCCATGGTGTTTGGATTAGGCTCCAACACAAGGATCAATATCCACAGAGACTGAACCAATCCTCCCCCCAACCCACCCACCTCTGAAATTCAGACCACCCATGTGGTTGACTCATCCTAAAATAATACCAGCCTGCAGCCATGCTACCCCATAACCCTCACCCCCCTCCTGCAGGAGAAAACCACTCTCACAGCATGCGCTGAAGGTCTAGAAACGTAGGCTGTGTGGGCCAAGTGGGGGGATCTAGTTCCAGAGTGGTGATGCTCTGCCATCAGCCCCCTCCCTTTTAAACCAAGGGGCTGTTTGCTTGGCTCCACTGACCACAACTGCAGCTGTCTCCCAGGAGAGAGCTGGTCCATGGGTAGCCAAATGCCAAACTGTTGAGGCCTTTGTAGGTCAAAACCAACAGCTTAATTTCCAGCTCAAAACTAAGAAAGCCAGAGCAGACTGTGCCAGGCTCCTGGCATGGAACAATGCTTAACACTAATAACTATGTGCAGAATGAATAAATATTTAATAATGGGCTTTTCAATCTAGGTCTAACATGATCCAATGGCTGGAAGTTGAAGCTAAACAAATTCAGACTGGAAATAAGATGGAAATTTTTAACAATGAGTTTAACTAATCATTGGAACAATTTACCAAGGGTCGTGGTGGATTCTCCATCACTGGCAATTTTTACATCAAGACTGGATGTTTTCCTAAAAGTGCTGCTCTAGGAATTATTTTGGGCAGTTCTCTGACCTGTCATTGTGATAAATGAGAGGGGGGATAGCTCCCTTCTGTGGACACCCAGCCAGCCAGTTGGCTATGGAATCCCTCTTGGTGGTTGTTCTCTACTTGCTTTACCTGTAAAGGGTTAACAAGCCCACAGGTAAAAGGAAACAAGTGGGCACCTGACCAAAAAAGCCAATTGGGGAAAAAAACTTCCCTTTGTCTGTGTGTTGTTCTCTGGGAAAGAGGGGAACAGGGAGCAGTTATGCTGTGAGACGCTTTAAGCCAGATATGAAAAAACCATCAGCTCATACCTAAAGATTGCTTATCTGAAATCCCAGAAATATAAGTAAATTAGGGAATGTCTAGGAAGACGCGATTAGGGTTATTTCTTTTATTTTTTTATTGGTTTGTGGACTCCTCTGTGCTAACCCCAGATGCTTTTGTTTTGCTTATAACCGTTAAGCTAAACCTCAAGAGAGCTATCTTGATGCTTAATTTTTAATAATTGTTCTTTTAAGATCTAGCAAAAAGCCTAAGTTCCAAATGTATTTCCTTTCTTTTTGGGTTTAATAAAATTTACCTTTTTAAAGAACAGGATTGGATTTTTGTGTCCCTAAGAGGTTTGTGCACATGTTGTTTAATTAGCTGGTGGCAACAGCTGATTTCCTTTGTTCCTTTCTCAGCTCTTTCCCAGAGGGGGGATGAAGAGGCTTGAAGGAATTCCCAAGTGCGCCTTCCTGGGTCCAAAGGTTGGTGTTTTTTTGTTTGTTTGTTTGTTTTTTTGTACTTGGGTGGTGGTAGCATCTATCAATCCAAGGTCAGAGAGAAACTATGACCTTGGGAGTTTAATACCAGCCTGGAGTGGCCAGTATTAATTTTTAGAATCCTTGTGGGCCCCCACCTTCTGCACTCGAAGTGCCAGAGTGGGGAATCAGCCTTGACATGATGGCAGAGTGGTGGGATCATTTTGAACCAGAAGCACAAACCTCAGGATTTTAAAAGGACACATTGTTCCTTTTGGCAGTCTGCAAGCCAGGGAGGTTTTCTTTTTTCTTTTCTTTTCTTTTCTTTGCTGCCTGAGGGAGAACAGGCACGCAAAGGGTTGAGCCTGCAAAGCCAGGGAGTCCAACAAGCAGTTTTCCTTTTTTTCCTAGCTTCGTGGCAACAAAATAGTTAGGCTAGAGTAGGGCAGCCTGTGCATGAGGTTGAGGTCAGGCACTGAAACCTTAGAAAAACAAGTCTTCCCAAAGCGGCACGCCACGGAGAAGACTGACCCAGAGCAAGCCCAGACATCCAGCTCCATGATGGAAATGAAGGGAGCGGATGGGGGAACGGGGATTTCCCAGGAGGCAAGGGTCAGCCCTTCCCCAACTGAGATCCCGGTTCCAGGATGGAGGGATGTCCTTAGCTCAGGCCGAGTTCTAACTGAGGCAGAAAGGAAAGTGCCAGAGTGGGGAATCAGCCTTGATAGTCATACAGGAGGTCAGACTGTATGATCACAATATTCCCTTCTGATCTTGGATCTGTGAAATAATCTATGGGCAGGCAAGTTCTGCACTAACTAAAGTTTCCTTGTGATTTTTCAGGTGTAACCAGCTCAGAGCACAGTGTTTTCCCCAGGAATTGAAATTAGGGGGGTGTTTGAATATATGGGTGGTGGTGGTGGTGAGGGCTGACTAGGGTTGAGACTGTGAGGGGGGAAAAGGGCTGTATGGCACCATAGTAAAAACTGAAAAATGTTTCATGATCATTTTATTAGATTTAACTCATGCCTTAAAATCATCACAGAAATTAAAATTGGTTACTCAAGCCTACTATGAAGCACGACATCTACATCCTTGGTTTCTTGTTGTAATTTTGCACATCTCTTTGGTGTCTTCTTGTGTGTCTGTTACTTCCAGTCCTTCATGATATGCTCATGATCAGGCAGAAGATGACTTCTTTCAGAATGCAAAATTCTATTCAGTCCCAGTGTATCTTCTACTTGTTTCCAAGACATTCAGTTCTTTTGGACTCTCGCTGAAAAAAGAATATAAGAAAGCCATTAAATTTATGGCTTTTAACTGTCTTTTGAAGATTCTGCAGCTTGTACTAGCACTAGCTGAAGTAGATGGCCTTTGCAGTGTGTATAGGAGAAATTAGGGTTAGACTTTTCTCTGAACAAAGCTTGTACTCCACTATGTCTTCCAAAGAAGTTTATAGCTCCATCAAATGCACAAACAGCCATCTGTTTGGGGTTCACTTTATAAGCATTTAACTCATCTAAGATAGAAGCATAGAATATCAGGGTTGGAAGGGACCTCAGGAGATCATTTAGTCCAACCCCCTGCTCAAAGCAGGACCAATCCCCAGACAGATTTTTACCCCAGTTCTCTAAATGGCCCCCTCAAGGATTGAACTCACAGCCCTGGGTTTAGCAGGCCAATGCTCAAAGCACTGAGCTATCCCTCCCCCCCCCTTATGTCACAGATGCAGCTGATGTGTCTGCTATAACCTGAACATCTGGAATGCATCTACTGGCCTACCATGGACATCACGATAGCGTATACAATGACTTAATACTTGATGCCTATTTGCATTGGTGCATTCATTAGCCATGTGATCAGTCTGGCAAACCAAGCTCTTCCACTTTTACTATATACATCCATGATATGCCCACAGCTTGAATACTGCTTGCAGTTCTAGTCACCCCATCTCAAAAAAAGATAGATTGGAATTGTTAAAGGTTCAGAGAAGGGTAACAAAAATGATTGGGGGTATGGAACAGATTCCATATGAGGAGATATTAAAAAGACTGGGATTTTTCAGCTTGGAAAAGAGACGACTGAGATGGTATATGATAGAGGCCTATAAAAGCTTGACTGGTATGGAGAAAATGAATAAGGAAGTGTTGTTTACCCCTTCACTTAACACAAGGACCAGGGGGTCACCCAATGAAATTAATAGGCAGCAAGTTTAAAACAAACAAAAGGAAGTACTTTTCACACAATGCACAGTCACCTATGGATAGGGTGACCATATTTCCCTATGCTGAATACGGGACACCTGGTAAAATTCCTCAAATTCAAGTGAGTTCGATGGCAATCAATCAGAACTATGCAGTAGCCCCCCACCCCACCCCAAACATGCTATAAAAACCAGTGGGGCAAGGAGGGCTTCGGGCATAGGCATAGTATGACTTCTATTTGGGGGACAGGGGCCAGCGGGGCTCAAGCCAGCTGCATATGGCAGGGCCAGGGAGGGAGTGCCACCTCCACCCCGATTCACCTCAGCAGGGCACTCAGCCTATCTTGGTTGTGGCGGGGGGGAGACGCAACCAAAAATTATAACTCAAAGATGGGGGGTTCAGCTCAAAACGTTTGAAAACAGCTCCGGGTGCAGAAAGAGAGGTAGCTAGGGGCTGTGTGCGGGCAGGTGGGTAGCTCAGGGGGCAGGGAAGGGGTAGCTAGGGGCTGTGTG
>NW_020664561.1:2894905-2908652 GCF_002925995.2 Terrapene triunguis | reverse complement strand
GGGCAGGGAGGTAGTTCAGGGGACACAGAAGGGGTAGCTAGAGGCTGTGTTCCAGGAGGGCTCCCCTATGGTCCCTGTTCCCTGAGGGCTCTGCTAGCCATGGAGCCATTCCCCCACCCTGCGGCTCTTACCGGCTGTGTGAAAAAATGGGGCTGGGAGCTGAGAAGTAGCTTCAACCCCCTGGCCCAGCAGGAGAGGAGAGAACACCACAGCTGCCTCCTCCATGGCACCAGCTCCGCACTGTCTGGCTCCAGATTCCTGCCTCCGAACTGGCCAGGGGGCGGGGAGAGAAGGAGGTGTGAGGTATGTGGAGCTGCCCCTGGACTGCCCTGCACTTCCACTGCAGTTTAGAGGGGCATCTTTGGTGCTCCCCAACTCTGCCCATGGGCTCAGGGGGCTTCTGCCCTATGGGGAGCACTGGGGATCCGGGATTCAGCCCTGCCGCTCCTGGCTTCAGCGGGGGGAGTGGGGAAGGGGGACACCAGGGATCAGGGCTTCAGACCCAGGGCAGGGGGGCGGCGCCAGGGATCGGGGCTTGAGCCCAGTGGAGGGGCGCTGGTGATCAGGCCTTCAGCCCCACGGGTCCAGTTTCAGCCCTGGCGAGGAGGGGCGGGCGCACCGGGGATTGGGGCTTCAGCCCTGCAGCTCCTACCTTCAGCCCCGCGGGGGTCGCCAGGGCTTGGGCATTCCGCCCCACAGCTCCCGGCTTCAGCCAGGGGAGGAGGGTGGCGTCAGGGATCGGGGCTTCAGCCCGGGGCTCCCAGCTTCAGCCCCGCAGAGGGAGCCGGGGATCGGGTTTTCAGCCCCATGGGGGACACTGGGGCTGAAGCTCTGGCTTTCAGCATTGGTGTCCAGTCACCCCCCTGAAAGGGCTTGTGGACCCCCCTTGAGAACCCCTGCTTTAGGTTTCACATGGGGAAGAGTGACACACACACCCTGCCACCTCCCCCCCTGCCCCGGGCTGCCTCTCCTCCTACCTGACATCGCCTCTTCCCGTCTCTCCACCCGGCCTGAGACCACCAGCTGGGGCTGCACTGACCGACCAACAGGGGAGTAGAAAATACGGGACAATTTGCCCGTTTTTTAAAAAAAGGTGGGACACCTGCAAGAGGGCGTAAATACGGTACTGTCCTGTTAAAAACGGGACTGATGGTCACCCTATGTATGGAACTTTTTGCCAGGGATGTTGTGAAGGCCAAAATTATAACAGGGTTCAAAAAAGAGCTAGATAAGTTCATAGAGGTTAGGTGCATCAATGGCTATTAGCCAGGATGGACAGGGATGCAAAACCATACTCTGAGTGTCCCTAGCCTCTGTTTGCCAGAAGCCGGGAGTGGACGACGGGGATGTATCACTCGCTGATTCCCTGTTCTGTTCATTCCCTTTGAAGCACCTGGCATTGGCCACTGTCGGAAGACAGGATACTGGGGTAGATGGACCATTGGTCTGACCCAATATGGCTGTTCTTACATAAAAATTAATTATAATAATAAAAAAGTTTAGTACAGAAACGCCTTGAGATAGCAATGATGTGAGATAACAACCTAGGCAAATAATGCATTTAAAAAATCTTGGCCTACTAGAGGTGCTCAGCCCTGGCAAGCCCTAGCACAAATTAAGCACTGAGGGAGACCCCCTCATTCAGACAGGCTAAGCACAGTTCTGCCACCCTTTAGTCATATAATAAGGATAACAACATTCCATGGCCCCCACGTTGAGTACTAAAGTGATTTGTAACCCAACACCAGCCAAAATTGATCACTTGGGCAGCACAGTTCTGTCTGCTGGCAGAGTAGGTGTGTTCATGTAAATACAGTCTGGTCCTGAAGCCTTTCCACCCATCCATGGCTCATCACTAGCAGTCAAGGGAGAGCTCATTCAGACCTTGTCTTCAAATCATAATTTGAAATTATTAGGATGGTCAATATAGTCGAAACAAATGTGTCGACATTGTCATAAATAACAGCTGTGTGAGGAAGCTAGTCTTTGTTCATATGTTTCAAACCCATTATGCTTTCTCAGGTACAACTATTTTCTCATATATTGTATATGCTTTTAACATGTGTATTAATGTTTCAATTTTTAATTTCCAACCAATGACTAAATTGGCAACACTGCATGCAACTGGTTAACCACTTGGGGGGGGGGGAAATTCAGGGGTGTGTGTAGGGAAATACCTGGAGCACACCCAGCTGCGAAATCTCGAGGTGACAGAGGTGTGGCTAATTGGGGTGAGGTCAGCACCCAGCAGAAAAGATTGCTTCCTTCTCATGCCAAGGGGAAGGGAAAGCATCAGTCTTGGCTACAGCTGTGACCTGTGTGACCAAAACCCTATGGCACTCTCTAAACTATGCTCCTTGGTGCTAAATAGTGCGGCACGGGCACTGCATCAGCAAAGAGGCTAATCTACTCTCTGCCATGACTTCTGCATCACTTCCCTCCATCCCTTCTGCATCACTTCCATCTTATGCAGGGTGAGCCTCAACCATCTCTCATCCAAGGCTTAGTCAGATGCTCAGTGCGTTATCTGACCCAGTATGGCCCGTAAGACAGGAAAAAAGCCCATGTGATTCCGCAGAGTTTAAGGCCAGAAGGAACCATTAGATCAGCTTGTCTGAGCTCCTGTATACCGCACATTTCTGGGTGCATGCATGTGTGGTCACAGCCTCTCTCTGTATGACTCTGGGGAGACCATGGTGCTCAGCCCTGGGCAGCCCAATAGCACAAAGATGGACCAGGGAAAAGCAACACAAATTATGAAGGGGCTGGAGGGACGACTTGAGAGGAGAAAGGCAAAGAACTAGATTGGCCCTGATCGGCTCTGATGACAGGAGGTAGCAGGGGTAACTATTATGAGTGGCACTTATGATATGTGTGAACAGCACTGGAGAGCTGCATCAGAAAAGCAGCGTGTTCTCTGCCACAGCACAATACAATGTGGGCCTGGCCCAAGCACATGCTCTTACCAAGGTATTTTACACATGCTTGGAGTGGAGTGAAGTCACACAGGTGTGCAGTGTGTGGCTGTCCTGTTCAGCCTATAGGCGCCAAGGTCCCGACTACTGCTCAGGGTCAGGGAAGGGGATTAGGCGCCTGTCTGCAGGAGAGTCCCCCTTTGTGGATCTCTCCTTACATTCAGATTCTCAGCTGTGTCCCAGCACCCTGCTTGTAATGATGCTTGAGCTAAAAGTTAATGACTGAGGGCGTGTCTGTCTGAACATGTAGTTCTTGGCATGCTGGGGTATACATCTACTGTACACTATAATCTCTCTAGTGCACTTTAATCTGCTCCCCTTTCAAAGAGGGGTTGATCAAAGTGCACTATGGAGCTTTAAGTGTGCAGCAGCAGGGTCCCCGGCACGCTAGGGTGGGTAAGATTTACATCCCAGCTTGCAGTGAATGAAGTGTTCATAGACCAGCCCTGACAGACACATATGAGGCTAGGCCTAATTCCCAGGTGAGGGGGGCCAGGGCACTGGCCAATTGGCTAGTGTTAAGTGGCCTGCATCCCATACTAATTAGTCATTAAGTATAATGGTTATTAATATTGGCATAGCACTGTAAAGTCACACTATGCTTTACAGTAGTGGTTCTCAACAAGGGGTGTGTGTACCCCTGGGGGTACACAGAGCTCTTCCAGGGGGTACATCAACTCATCTAGATATTTGCCCAATTTTACAACAGGCGACATAAAAAGCCCTAGAAAAATCAAACTAAAAATTTCATACAGACAATGCTGTGTTTATGCTGCTCTATATACTATACACTGAAATGTAAGTAAAATAGTTATATTTCAATTGACTTATTTTATAATTATATGGTAAAATGAGAATGGAAGCAATTGTTCAGTAACAGTGTGCTGTGCCACTTTTCGTGTCTGATTTTGTAAGCAAGTAGCTTTTAAGTGAGGTGAAACTTGGGGGTACACAAGACAAATCAGACTCCTGAAAGGGGTACGGTAGTCTGGAAAGGTTGTGAGCCACTGCTTTACAGAACCCAAATCAGGCATGTTCCCTGCCCATAAGAACTTACAAATCAAACATGAGACACAGGGTGGTACATCAGACAGGGTATAGCTGATGAGAAGGAGGGAGAAGGGCCTGCTTGGCAAGACAGGCTTTGGGGTTTATTGTAAACTGTGTTAAAATGCTATGCCACCATTGTAAATTCTTAGGGGTTTTCCTGGTCCTGCTTGCAGGCTGGGGGCTCTGTGGGGGAGTGTGCAATCTGGGTCTATGATTCTATGATTCTTTAGCAGTCAGTCTGCAAAGAGCCAGCCTAGTGCAGGGTAGGGGTGAGGTGTGCCTCTCTGCCATAGGGAGCAGCCAGCTTTGTGTCTCGCTCTGGTTTTGGGTCTTGTGTGTTAGGGTTCTGGAGTCTGAGCATTACAATTGTGTTACATTGCAACCTTCCCGAAGGATAAAGCCATAAAATACCCCAGCTTCTCTGTGTGTGCACCAGGACAGTAACAGTTTTGAGGCATGATTTGAAAGAGGAGGGAAAGGAGGTTGGTGAAGGAGAAGAAGGAGCGGGTTCCAGGCCCAGGGGGCAGCATGGTAGAGGAGCCATGGAGCTAAGAGGAGGGAAGTGAAAGGAATAGGAAGAGCAGAAGGACTGGAGGGGGTAAGGAGAGATGCAGGTGAGGGCAAGGCTATGGAGGGCCTTGTGAGTGGGGATATGATGGCTGGATTTGATGCAGTGGGGTGGAGTAGTCCTAGGGGTGGGAAACAGATACTCTCTCGGGGGTCTGGACAGAGTTGGTGGGGAGAGCTAAGGAGAATACTGCAGCCAGGGCAAGAGACAACCTGGGTGTGGGCAAAGGGCTTTGTCAATGGAGTTAGAGGGGATTTGGGAGCCCCTGAAAAGAAAGACCTGCCAGCCATTTCAAGGGACTGTAACAGCGCTGTGGGTGGGGGAAAATGCTCATCCACCAGTATTCCTCAGGGAGGAGAGTGGGTTTGGGGGGGCGATAGGGAAGGGTGGGGCAGGGGAGATGTGACTTGCCTTTCTTCATAGCTACTGGTTCTCAGCCTGAGCCCCCATACTGGAAAGAACAGAAGAAAGGTGCATCATGACAGGAGCTAGGGAGGGAGTATGGGGCATGTGGCCAGTGGCAGCGGGAGGAGACCAGGGTGCAGCCATGCACTCAGTGGGGAAGGATTTACTATACTTGGTGTGGGGAATGAGGTATGAGGAGTGGACCTTCCCACATCTGCTGCTCTGGGGGTGTCCATGTGTGCAAAACTGAGCACCCAAATAAATCAGATGGAAATCCCAGAAATGTACACAGCGGTTCCACCAGCTGCTAGAGAACTGCGGGCAACTTTCCTTTCCACCAATAGATGGTGCTGGTAACAGCTCTCTGGCATTGCACAAGTGGTGAGGCGTGCAAGGCCAGGGTGAAATCACAAGGGCTCCCAGCTCCAGGGTTCAGGACTTCAGCTGATCACAGGTGGGGTCAAGAGTACTTGCCTCTGCATGGCAAATAGTGTGCAGTTAGGTGTATTGTGTGTGTGTGTGGGGATGTTCACCTTCCTCTGATATCCCCGCCGTTGTCCACTGTCAGGGGCAGACTGCAGGGCCATTCAGAGTCAGCAAGAGGAGGGGGCCCAGTGTAGAGGGACCGTGGCCAGTGGCACTGCAGCAGGAGGATGGAGTCCAGATGAAATACAAAGCTGTCAGTCAGAGGCCTGAGGGGGGTTGCTATGGGGTCTTGGCTCCAGAGGCTTAGCGAGCGCCCTCCGTACCCTCCGACCGGAAGGGGCCCCGCAAGGAAGGGGGCCTCTAAAAGTGGCAAAAAAAATGTAAGGGGCCCCGCCCGGACATATGTTTGGAGGGGGCCACGTTCTTTGTTGCTACGGCCCTGCTTGGCTCCTTTACTTCTCGGCCCTCTCTGATCTCTAAGGCTGTCACCCCCTCTTCATTTCTTCTCTCCTATCTCTTCCCAGCCTCCCTCATCTCTCCAGGCCTGAGGGTAGTGTGGGGAGAGCTACAGAGCCCTTCCCTGAGGCAGCCCAGCCGTGACTTCTCGGAGCTGGGAGCCAGGCACCCAGCTGTTCCACGGAGCGAGGCACGCACCCTGCATCAGGGCCTGATTCTTTGCTGTGGCTGTGGAGTGAGCTTGAGCAAGTGCTGGGGCCGGGGGAGTTCACTGGGTGGCAGGAGATTAAGGTGGCTACAGGGAGCAGGGGAAAAGTCCCAAATCCTAGATCAGCCCATCCTGAGGCAGGAGTCTTGGCAGGGCTGCCCTATAGGCTTCTACCAGAGCATGGTCTCCTGCCCATTGGGGTTTTGAGCCATTCTGTAGTGAGGATCAAAGCCCCATAGAAAGCGTCTTGTGCTCTCTTCAGCCAATTTCTGTAGGCCCCTGTTGGTTCCATGCTGGGCCTCTTGCACAGGGCTTGGCCTGCCCTGGAAGTGCAGGCTCTGTTCCTGCCATCTGCAGTGCCACGCCTTGCCCGCACTCTTGTGTTATGTTGCCATGGTGACCGGAAAGTGCAAACACACTAAACCCTGCTCCTGTCAATGTTTATCTGCCATGCTGGGCGGTGGCCCCGTCTGCTAGTTGGCACAGCTGCACGCCAGCTCTGGTTAAAGTTAAACAGCACTTAAGAAAGTGGAAAAAGGAGCCTCCCCCGGCTCAGGCTGGCTGATTACTCCCAGATGGAGACTTTCAGATACTGGGGTTTTTTACTTTTTCCCTTGACAGTTTTATTGGGGGGAAACTGTAAAACAAAAATAGATCAAATCAGTGCTGTGATCAGATGGTGCCAGGAATCAGCTGCCATCTTGTTTCTGTAACAGAGACATGGCCAGGATGGGAGCTGCCTCTGTCTCTCAGTAGTGAGCTGCGTTCCCCTCCATGCTACAGTCACCTTCAGCCCTGGCCTGGAAAACCGCCATGTGCTCAAAGTGGGAATCTTCAACCGGAGCCGGGCAGCAGTGCCTGCCTGAAGACTGAAGGGGCCCAGCGTTAGCAAGATGGGGGCAGCCATCTCCCAGGAGCACCGTTGAGGGTGGAAGATGCTAGACTGTGTGTGCACATCCACAGCCACGTCTGGGGTGAGGCTGTGCAATGCTCACTAGGCACTGCAGCCAACACTTCAAAGGGCTGGAGAGGTTTTTTTCCAGTAGCCAGGCTTGTTCTGAGCAGGGCAGATTGAGTTAAATCAAAGCAATTTAAAGCAGTGATTTACATCATAATTTAAAATGCCAAGTAGAAAGACTCGATTTAAATCATGGATTTTAATCGACTTTTAATTTCTAAAGAACAGTGCATTCTCAGTGGTAGATATCAACATGAAGCCATGTTGATTTAGAACTAAATGGAGCCTGGACACTCAATTTGGTACATCTTTTTGCTACCTAGGAGGGTACGGCATAATGATATTTAAGCAATTATATAGCTTAGTATTTTCAGATTTCTTTTAATTGTATATTTTTAGTATGTTAGAAAATGGTGACTGATGGGTGGATTTATAGATATTCATGATTTGAGAACTGAGCCAATCAGAGTTCTGGTAGGGAGAAGCTATAAAATAGGAGTATGAGACCACTCAGTGGATGATCATAGAATATCAGGGTTGGAAGGAACCTCAGGAGGTCATCTAGTCCAACCCCCTGCTCAAAGCAGGACCAATTCCCAACTAAATCATCCCAGCCAGGGCTTTGTCAAGCCAGGCCTTAAAAACCTCCAAGGAAGGAGATTCCACCACCTCCCTAGGTAAAGCATTCCAGTGCTTCACCACCCTCCTAGTGAAATAGTGTTTCCTAATATCCAACCTAGACCTCCCCCACTGCAACTTGAAACCATTGCTCCTTGTTCTGTCATCTGCCACCACTGAGAACAGCCGAGCTCCATCCTCTTTGGAACCCCCCTTCAGGTAGTTGAAAGCAGCTATCAAATCCCCCCTCATTCTTCTCTTCTGGAGACTAAACAATCCCAGTTCCCTCAGCCTCTCCTCATAAGTCATGTGCTCCAGACCCCTAATCATTTTTGTTGCCCTCCGCTGGACTCTTTCCAATATTTCCACATCCTTCTTGTAGTGTGGGGCCCAAAACTGGACACAGTACACCAGATGAGGCCTCACCAATGTCGCATAAAGGGGAACGATCACTTCCCTCGATCTGCTGGCAATGCCCCTACTTATACAGCCCAAAATGCCATTAGCCTTCTTGGCAACAAGAGCACACTGTTGACTCATATCCAGCTTCTCATCCACTGTGACCCCTAGGTCGTTTTCTGCAGAACTGCTACCTAGCCATTCGGTCCCTAGTCTGTAGCAGTGCATAGGATTCTTCCGTCCTAAGTGCAGGACTCTGCACTTGTCCTTGTTGAACCTCATCAGGTTTCTTTTGGCCCAATCCTCCAATTTGTCCAGGTCCCTCTGTATCTGATCCCTACCCTCCAGCGTATCTACCATGCCTCCCAGTTTAGTGTCATCTGCAAACTTGCTGAGAGTACAGTCCACACCATCCTCCAGATCATTAATAAAGATATTGAACAAAACCGGCCCCAGGACTGACCCTTGGGGCACTCCGCTTGAAACTGGCTGCCAACTAGACATGGAGCCATTGATCACTACCCGTTGAGCCCGACGATCTAGCCAGCTTTCTATCCACCTTACAGTCCATTCATCCAGCCCATACTTCTTTAACTTGGCGGCAAGAATACTGTGGGAGACCATATCAAAAGCTTTGCTAAAGTCAAGGAATAACACATCCCCTGCTTTCCCCATCTACAGAGCCAGTTATCTCCTCATAGAAGGCAATTAGGTTAGTCAGGCACGACTTCCCCTTGGTGAATCCATGCTGACTGTTCCTGATCACTTTCCTCTCCTCTAAGTGTTTCATAATTGATTCCTTGAGGACCTGCTCCATGATTTTTCCAGGGACTGAGGTGAGGCTGACTGGCCTGTAGTTCCCCGGATCCTCCTTCTTCCCTTTTTTAAAGTATCTCTTGGTATCTCTTGGAGTCAGAGGCTGGGTCCCAATACCCATGACAATTTTGCCAGTCTCTTGCATCCAGTAGCACAGCTCCTGGGTCCCCACAGGATCAAGTCCTTAATACAGTGCATGACCTGTCGTGCCATATTTATAATGCTTGATCTTCAAAGTTATATGTTTCCCCCCTGATTTCCTTTATATAAAAAGCAGCCTTTAACTAAAGTTTTTGATGAGGCTTATGGATTGAGTGTATTTGTTTTTTATTTAAATGTTGCAAGATTATAATAAGATTAGGCCTTAACATATTTTGTATTAAATTCAGCTTTCATTTGAACAGGGCTATTTTTAAAAAGAAAAACATGATAATTTTCTAAAAAAACCACTGATTTATTAATTTATTTATCTTCCAAAACATCATTGATTTGTATTGCCCTGGCTCTGAGATATGGGTACCTTTTAAGGTGGGTTCAATCTGAGGAGGGTCATGGCCTCTTTATGGAGTGACATGGGCCACAAAGGCAAAGCGAGTGATACCCAGAGGTCAGTGGATCAGCGTGAAGCCGTGAGACTGGGATGAATGGTGGCTGGGCTGTATTGGGCTTCCCATGAACACTGCATTGCCCGAGGGCTCTCTAATGCCAGTTACCCTCCAGGTCAGTGCCAACGTCCAAAGAGAAGCTTTAGCAACCTGTTAGGTTAGGAAAACCCGAGTGTCGCCATGTGGGTCGGGGGGCTGCAGAGGGACAGGGGAGCTCACCTACAGGGACCAGGGTAGGAGGGAAGGACACTAAGACCCAGATCCTCAGAGGTATTTAGGCTCTGAGCGTCCAGTGAAGTCAATGGGAGTTAGGTGCCTAAATACTTCCAAGGGTATAAGGTTTTCAGTGGGGTGAGTCCCAGTGCCATCCAATGGTGCAGTGAGAAGGGCAGAAATCCCTCCCATTCAGTGCTTGTTTCACAAATGAGGCACCACTTCATGCGCTGTGCCAGCTGCAGAGGTTTTGAATTTAACATTGCCTAGGGAAATGCACCGTGACCGGTGATCTAAAACAAACAGCCCCCAAATAATTGTCATTTTTATCCAGTAGCAGCCGTCTCTCACACTCGGGACCCCAGCTGCAATGTCAGTATTTTTGCCAAAGTGGCAGTTCTGTTGCATGTCATCCTAATCTGCCCTAGCCTCTGCCAAAACAACAGCCTCCAGCTATCTAAATAACTGTAACACTTAATAAGTCCCAGTTCAGGTTTGTCCCCTCCCCCCCACAAGCTGCCTGACCTTGTACAGGAGCTGAGAGAGCACGACTAGCCACATCTCCTGTGTGAGCCGTGTGCGCAGCCCTAGGGCACCCTCCAACCCAGACTCCAGTCCCCCCTCCCGCTAGAATCCATGTGAGAACACAAGACAGCAACACACACATGCAGTCTCCACAATGCATAGCTACAGACAACGTGGCCTGCTCCCTGCAGGGCTCTTGGCAGGAGGCATGACCACCCTCCTCACCCTCTGCTTGGAGGGTAGCATGCCCCATCATAAGGATCATGGTTTTAGAGGAAGGGTGGCCCTGGACAGTGGAGCTGTGGCTGCAGCTAGAGGCAAGGCCCCAGACCTCCTTTTCCTTTCAGGCACGCTCGCAGAGACTTGGAGCCAGGCAGGAAGGGACTAAGGGAGCAGATACAGCTGGGGCTCATTGACCTGCTAGCTCCAGCTAACATGCAGCTGGGCTCGGCTAGGGAAGAGGCTGTATTATCCCACACATTGCCAGAGCAGGGGGCGGGGCTGGGGGAGCATTTCACTCGGGAACCTAATTATTCCCTGGAAAGAGACAAACTGGCTCTTTCCTTCCAACGCTCGGAGTGGCTGTGCCCCTGTGAGAGTCCCTCCCGAGGGACAGCACTCCACGAGTGCCGTGCCAGGAGCTGAAGAGAGCTGTACTGTTTTCCTGTGCTGCTCTGATGCCTGTTTAATCCCCGAATTGCTCTGTCCCCAAGTCAGACCCTAGTGCAGTGAAGCTGCCCTTGTCTTGACTAGGATTTAAGGGCTCAGCTGAACTAACACCTTCTAAGGATTTGTCTGGACTAGGAAAGAGAGCAGGGTTAGCAGGTCGCTGGTAGCTGAGCCTGTCCTAACCCCTGCTCATTTGCTTTGCCTGGACTACGCATAGGACTCTGTGTAGACACAGCAGATTACACCTTGACCTCTGCTAAACTGGCCAAGTGAAGTGTGAGCTCCCTCTAGGTGTAACTCAGCCTGTTTAGCAGATGCTAAAATACAACTTGTCTTGTCCAGACTGTACTGTTAGAAAGTGTCAGACAGAGCCAGCTAACATGACCTGACAGCAGACCTTTAAATCCTAGGGATCTAGGCATGTCCTGAGGGCTTGAGTCACTTGCCCTAGCTAATCGTTGTAGATGCAGCATACCTCTTCTCTTCCTGCCTGTGCTGGCCCTCTTCACCGGGTCTCCTAACTACCCCCTGCTCCACATGTGCCGGCTTGCAGAGTATTAAGCTCCTAGGGTTTCGTGGAGGCGATTTGTATTCTACCTCCCCGGAGCATTCAGCTCCTCAGGCCCTTCAATCACAGACTCGCTTGGTTTCTGCCTTTTTTCGTTGCTGGACTCTCAGCTCCAGCTGATGAGGGAATAGGGTGTATGTGCACACAAACCCCAAGGCTCTCTCCACCAACACACGCAGATGCCATGAGAAACATAAGCCTGGTTTTGTATCGTTCTATGGACAGTGCTGCCTCAGCCAGTGTTTGTGCTGGGATGGCAGAGGATGATGCATGAGCAACATTGCTGCAAACTGTGGCCAGAGCCATCCCAGCCCATGTAAATAACCAGTGCCATGGCACATTTCCCACCCTCTGCTTCGCCTCAGGCTGTTAATCAACACACCTGGGGGATAGCAGCCCCCTTCAAAGGGCTGGGGCATGGCTATTGATTGATGGAGCCATGGGTACAGCCGACTGATCTGGCCAACCTCAAGCGGGTGGAACTGAAGTGGAGGGTGGGAGAAATTCAAATAGACAGCATATGCAGTGGGATTTGGTCTGGTTTCACTTAACATCTTCATTAATGACCGGGAGCAGAGAGCAAACAGCATATTAATGACATTCACAGATGCTACTGGACTGGGGAGCACCTGTGCAGAGGACAGAAAACATTGCGTGGACTTGTAGTGATTAGACATGTGGGCAGGAAACTCCAAAAGGAGATTCCTACTGGACAAATATGAGCTAATTTGTGTGGGGGAAAGATAATCTAATCCCCAATGGGAAGGCATTCGCTGGAAGCAGTAGTGCAGAGCATGGGAGAGGGGTGATGGCAGACTGCCAAGCTGATATTGGCCCTGTTAGACAAAGCACAAAACAGTGTGGCTGTTATTCCTGCAGTACAGCTCTGGTGCTACCTCTGTTGAAATGCTGCCTCCAGTTCTGGGCACCTGTACAAGAAAGATACAGACCCAGTGCTGGAAAGTCAGTCAATAGGAGCCAAGAGCTGGAGGATTTGATTTAGGATAAACTATTCAAAAAGCAAAATAGGTATAGCTTGGCTCAGGGATGGCTTAAGAACCAGATCCAAAATCCACTGAAATCAATGGAAAGACTCACATTGACTTTGTTGGGCTTTGGCTCAGGCCCAAAGAGAAGCTAAGATAAGGGGTGTAAATATCAAAGAGGGAATGGGTTTGTCAGGGGGCCCTTTAAGAGGAGTCTGGGTCCTGTTTACCCAAAACAGACTCCTGTAAGGAGAAGGAGCCCATCTCAGCCTCGTGTAAGTGAGTAATTAGGTGACTGGTGAGCAGCTAAATCAGGGTCGGAGGATTGCCTAGGGAAAAGGGGCCCACTGGGGAGAAGCTAGATGAAGCCTGCAGCTGGCCTGAGTTACAGACCCGCTCCAGGAGGAGAGCTGGGGACTCCTGGTCCAAGGAAGAGCCTGGCTGTTCACTAGCCAGCCCCAGGAGGAGATCTGTGCTACTATGGAATACAAGGAGCGTAAGCCTACCTGAATTATTACCCAGGCCCAGGGGGAGACTGTGGGATTCTGGAATGTAGGACACCCATGATCAGCTCCCAGAAGAAAGGTGGAGTTGAGGAGCTACTGCATTTGTACTGCAGTGCTACCAGAGTTAATAAACCAAACCCACAAAGAGGGAGTCCTGGTCTCAGCCCTTTGGGCTGGGAGTAAATCAGTGCAATTTGCAGGACCATGTTGTGCCCCAAGGGGGCGTGTTTGAGGGCAGTGCCCTCTTACAGGGTTGGTTTAGGACAGTGGTTCCCAAACTGGGGTTCGTGAACCCCTGGGGGTTCGCAAAATGTTATAGGGGGTTCTCGGGGGAAAAAAATCCCTAATGGCGGACAGAGCTGTCCCTAGGGACTCCAGACAGCAGGGGGCCAGCAGCCCAGAGCCCCGGACTTCCAAGAGCTAAGCAGATCAAAGCAAGCATATCTATCAGATATAGGTTTACCATATTTCAGCAAGCAAAAAAGAGGACGGGAGGAGCCCCGCCCCTGTCCTGCCCTAGCCCCGCCCCATCCTGCCCTAGCCCCGCCTCTGCCCTTCCCACTTCCCCCCCTCAGAACCCCCAACCCTCCCCCCGCTCCTTGTCCCCTGACTGCCCCCTCCTGGGACCCCTGCCCCTAACTGCCCCCCAGGACTCCACCCCCTACCTAAGCCTCCCTGCCTCTTGTCCCCTGACTGCCCCAACCCTTATCCACACCCCCACCCCCAGACAGACCCCTGGGACTCCCACGTCCCATCCAACCACTCCCCACCCCCTGACAGCCCCCCCAGAACTCCC
>NW_020664561.1:2894590-2894805 GCF_002925995.2 Terrapene triunguis | reverse complement strand
GTCCCCTGACTGCTCCGATCCCTCTCCCCACCCCTGCCACCTGACAGCCCCCCCTCAGAACTCCCAAACACCCCCCCTGCTTTTTGTCCTCTGACTGCCCCCTCCTGGGACCCCTGCTCCTAACTGCCCTCCAGAACCCCACCCCCTACCTAAGCCTCTCTGTTCCTTGTTGTCACGGAGTATGGGGGGACTCAGGGCCCTGCACCCCCGGCGTC
>NW_020664561.1:2889839-2894580 GCF_002925995.2 Terrapene triunguis | reverse complement strand
TGGGGCAAAGGTGTCACCTGGTCCCAGCCCCCTCCTGGGTTCTCATGCTACAGGCTCAGGTATTTCCAGTCAGTCTCCCATCCCCCAATGCCAGCTATCCCAGCCACACTCCCCTGTCAGCACTCACAGACCACAGTAAGAACAGACCCAGTTCGTCACACTTGTCCCCTAACTGCCCCCTCCTAAGACCCCCCACAAATGCCCCCCAGCATCCTACCCCCTACCTGTACCCTGACTGCCCAAAACCTTATCCACACCCCCACCCCCAGAAAGCCCCCCCCGTCTCTTGACTGCCCCCTCCAGAACCTCCCTGCCCCTTCTCCGACCCCCTGGCCCCCTTGTTGTTGGCCTTCGCCTAATGTTTCTGTGAACTTGCTCAGGAACGGCCTGAGCCGTTCCAGACTGCCGGAGGCGATCTGCGAATGCAGGGAGAGAGTGATCTCTGCTGCAGGGGGGAGGAGGGGCTCTCTCTGGCTGTCGGAGCCCCATGTAAGTGGCACAATCCGGCCGGCTGCCATGTTAGCCGCGCGCGCTCTGCATGGGGGGGGGGAAGTCCGGACATTTACAAATTCCCCCCGGACGCTATTTTTAGCTCAAAAAGCCGGACATGTCCGGGGGAATCCGGACGAATGGTAACCCTAATCTATCACACTGAGGAGATTTAAACTTTAAGACTCCTTATAAGAAATGGAAAAATATTGCTGTTTTTAAAATTAAATAGGCAGCTAGTGGTGTTTTTAAAATTATTATGAAGAACAAGTTTAAAGTTTGTTGTAACGTGCGTTGTTTGCCTGGACTACTCAATACCTGAATGCTTGTGTAGGAGGAACTCTTTGAGTTGGCTTCTTAAATACCTTCATTGTGTTTCACATCTGATACTCCTTGATGAAACATAGGAGTCTTGTCTTATAACAGGCTTATTCAAAGTGATACAAGCTACGAAAGTGAGATCTTGGAAGAGTGTTGCTGTTTTCATAATGTAATAAAAATACTGTAATGATCAATAATAATTAATAATAAATAGTGTGTAATAAGCATGTCATAAAAACAAATTTTATATTTCCCAGATCACTGCTTTTATATTTCATACATAGGTAAAGGAGAAAATCCCTGGAAACATTCATTTTTAGGAGGGGGTTCGTGAGACTTGACATTTTAGTGAAAGGGGTTCACAGGTTGTTAAAGTTTGGGAACCACTGGTTTAGGAGCACATGCAAGGTAGCAAAAGAAAACAATTGATTGTGTCATGCCCATGCCCCCCATGGGCAATGGGGAAGCAGTATTGCTTATTACATTAACAGGACCAGAAAACACTTTGGGGAGCTGTGACACAGAGGTTCCCTTCTCTGTGTCGGCAACTCTTGTCCTCCTCTGTTCCTCTTTCCTCTTGTCAGGTCTGGTGTGCCTCCTGCACCTGACACCGTTGTCATGATCTGTGTCTAAAAGGGGTTCTGTAAGAGATCATATACGAACTGCTAATGTAACACTGACAGACCCTAGTCATTGGTAGGCAGGATTGAACCTGGGACCTCTGGAGCTTAGTGCATGAGCCTGTACTGCATGAGCTAAAAGCCACATGGCTTTTAGCTTAGGCTTTAGAGCAGATTCATTGATCTCTCTCTAAGTGGTCTCAGTGTCATTAGATGGGACAGAACACCACACCCAGGAGGTGTGTGGGTTACACTAACATACTGGTCCTGAAAACCACTGTATGGCATGTGTATCAATATGTGCTAGAGCAGGGGTTGGCAACCTCGGGCACGCGATTCACCAGGGTAAGCACCCTGGCGGGCCGGGCTGGTTTGTTTACCTGCCACGTCCACAGGTTTGGCCGATCGCGGCTCCCACTGGCCACGGTTCGCCGCTCCAGTCCAATGGGGGCGGCGGGAAGTCGCAGCCAGCACATCCCTCGGCCCACGCCGCTTCCCGCAGCCCCCATTGGCCTAGCACGGCGAACCGCGGCCAGTGGGAGCCGCGATCGGCTGAACCTGCGGACGCGGCAGGTAAACAAACTGGCCCAGCCCGCCAGGGTGCTTACCCTGGCAAGCCGCGTGCCAGAGGTTGCCGACCCCTGTGCTAGAGTTACCTTCTTACAGCCTAGTCTGCCCTAGACAAAGTTGCTTGTCTGACCAGCCTGGCAGAGGCAATGAAGGCACAATTACGTAAAAGGAAACAAAGCCATCAACCTGCATGACCACTGGAGCCAGCAGGGAGGTGTGTGGCCTGGTAATCACTGCCACGGCTACCACCACTTCACCTCTGGTGGCCAGACATCCCCCTCCTCCCCAGGTGCCGCTGCTGCTGCTCCTATCTGGGCAGCCAAGATAGGGGCACCCCTGGTCTTGTCAGCCTCCCTCCTGTTCACAGCAAAGGTGGCCAACCCTTGCAGCAGCAATGCCTTGGGGTGGGTCCTGCCGCCCCCAGCACCTGGAGCACAGGGTCCCGTGGGGTGTTTCATTAGCAATAAGTGATGCTACAGGAGGGCAGAGTTGTAATAAAGATCTTTTCCCTACACATACAGAGAGGCCTGTGGTCCATGCTCAGGCTGTAGGATTTGAAAGCTGGCTGCCTGACCCAGCTTGCATTGTTTTGAGCACCCTGGCATCAGACAGAGATAGGTCCTTTCTGAAACCTGGCCCTATGTCCCCAATCCCACTCATCACACTCCATAGGGAACATGGGACTGGCCATACTCCTCAGATCAATGGTTCAGCCACGCCAGTATCCTGCCATTGCCAGTAGCTGTCACCAGATGCTTCAGAGGAAAGTGCAAGAAACCCTGCAGTGGACAATTATGGGCTAACCAACCAATTGGGACAGTCCTTCCAACCCCCTGCCCCCTCATCTGTCAGGTAGAAGATGGTTTATGGCCTGAACAGGTGGGTTTGCAGTCCTACTAAAATAGCTTTATCATCACTTTCTGTTTCCCATTGCCCAAAACATTATCTGCCCATTTATCTTTATTAAGACATTTCCCTGAGTTTTTCCTCAGGGGGTGATTTGGTTTTACAGTTTACTTAATTCTGTGGTTTCTGTGTACAGATTAGAATAGGATTAGCAGAGTGTAAATCTCTGTGATTGAGGTGAATAGTCACCTGTGTCTGCTCTTAGTACTACCCTGTTCCACATCCCAGGGCACTGGTGTTCTGTCTTGTAATCAGAAGAATTGCCTGTCTCATTGACAGCCTTTCCATCAGATCACACTTCCTCTGCTCCTTTTTCTAGGCTGTTTTGTAACTTTCTTGTCAAATTAAAATCATGTGTCAAACTCTAAACGGGGTTGTTGTTTTTTTAAATAGAACTTTGTCTGAACCTGTGGCTAAGAGGAAAGGAATTCTGCAGAATCTGCAGCTGTCTGAGTATTTGGAGAATCTTGGAGCTCTGCTGTCTCTTGACCAGAGTCACTCTGTAGGGTCTCTTTCAATGGAAACCTTGGGAGAAGGGCTTGTATCTAGGGAAATGGTGTTCTCACCCTGTGGTATCTCCTTCTGCTCCTGGCTCTCCATCCATGCTCATTTTGCACCACCCCAGGAAAACACATGGCTCTGTCGATAGCCCCAAATTGCAGCAATGATACTAACCTGGTTAAGAGGGAGATTAGAAAAATCTGAATCCTGTAAATGAGCCCCTGCCGTTTGGCCTCGGGCTCTGCTTCAAAATGCTGAGCCCTAGTGTAAACAGATGCAATTCCACTCACCATTATAGCTTACCAAAACCTAGCAGCCTCCTTTGAGGGCTCCTAACCTAGGGGCAAGGAAAAGGCACCTCTCTCCTTTGTAACCCTACTCCGAGAGGTTAGAGGAGCAGAGGTGGGGAAAACATTTTGGGGTTAGAGGGGGCAGAAGACCTTCCAATTCCTCCAGCCCTCAGGGGAGCAAGGAGGGGGAGTTATTAGTGAAGTGCTGCAACATGCTTGGATAAGAGGTGCTATAGAGAGGCCAAGTATAATATTATTATTCTTGCTCCACAATCCCACTGCAGGATGGGATGAGTCCAGAGGAGAGTGTTTGAAGCCTCCGCCCTCCCTGGTTTTTGCATCACCTCCTTAACAACAGTCCTTAAACAAAAACAAACAGCACAGCCTGTATTTTCAAAGGGCTCAATGGAACTGAGCCACCTGCTCCTAGTACCGCTAAGAGTGTTTGGACTTGATGCTCCTATATCCAGCCCCATCCTCTGATTTGGATCAAGGGCTGCCCAGACAGCTGAGACAGTTTATGCTGCTAATCGCTACGTTAGCTAAACCAAGGTCTCTAGATAAGATAAGGCTGCAGGTTGCTGAGGCTGTTATTTCCCTGGCAGACGCATGAACCTTGGTTTGGGAGCATTGTCCGTCAGGATGTCTATTCCTGATCGTATTAGCTGAGAGAGACTCTAAAGCCATAGGAAACCAGAAGTTTAGAGGTGTCTCACAGGCCTGAGTTGTCTGGAAAAATTCTCCAATGGCAGCAAAACACACAAGCCATGTGCTGCTCAGACCTGCAGAAAGAGCAGATCTAGCAGATTCCTCCACCCCGTCTCCGCTCCATTAACCCTGCTTCCCCCATCTGCCTTTCCCCACTAGCTCCTTGGGGCTGCCTGCACACTGCAGAGAGGGGAGTGGGGAGATGGGAAAGAGCTCTCCCCTCCTTTCCCAGCCTCATGCTTAGGGTTACCATATTTCAGCAAGCAAAAAAGAGGACGGGAGGAGCCCCGCCCCTACCCCTCCCACTTCCCGCCCCCCTCAGAACCCCCAACCCTC
>NW_020664561.1:2772808-2884839 GCF_002925995.2 Terrapene triunguis | reverse complement strand
AGGACCCTACCCCCTACCTGTACCCTGACCGCCCAAAACCTTCCCCAACCCCCCCAAAAAGCCCCCCCCGAACTCCCGACCCCCCCCCGTCTCTTGACTGCCTCCTCCAAAATCTCCCTGCCCCTTCTCCTGCCCCCTGGCCCCCTTACCCTGCCGCTCAGAACATGGTGTTGGGCTCTGTGCGGAGCCGGACACGTGGCTGCGCTCCCCAGCGCAACACACAACCTGGTCCCTGCCCCCGCACAGTGCTGCCGGAGCGAGGGAGCAGGGGAGAAGGAGAAGTGGGGGGAGGAGGAGCTGCCGAGGCCCGATGCAAACGGCCCGGCAGGCCGGCCGGCTCAGAGTGCGGGGGAGGGGGGGGGCGGGGAGGAGGAGCTCTACAGCTGCTCCGGAGTCCAGCCCGGCAAGCTGCGGGGGAAGGGCTCTGGCTGCCAGAGCCCCATGCGAGCGCCTGACTTTCCTGCAGCCCTCCCAGCCGCGCCTCGCTCTGCCTGGGGGGGAATCCCGGACATTTGTAGTGATTTACAAATTCCCCCCTGGACGCTATTTTTAACACAAAAAGGAGGACATGTCCGGGTAAATCCGGACGAATGGTAACCCTACTCATGCTCCCACCTCAACCTGCCAAGAGAATTAGGCAGTCACTCTCCCTGTGGCAGGGAAGGGTCCCACACAGCTTTGCTCATTCTTGTAGGGTTCCACACTCCCAGCGTCACACTAGAAGGCCCGAGGTGTGGGCAGGCAGAAGAAAACCAAAGCACCCTGCAGAGGAGCAAAGATCCACATGTTGGTGAATAAGCCAGCGGAGGGCAGTGCTGAGGTGGTTCAGGGTGGGCTCTCTGTGAGCCAGGCAGAACCAGCCAAGCTGCAGGATTGTTGCTCCCGAGCTGCAGGGTCCCTGCTCTTGGAATAGAAACTACACTGGGTGACAAACATCACTCTAATCCTTTTCTGAAGCTTACTTATTTGGATCATTAAATGGGTCATTAATACCAAGTGGCAGTGAGTTCCACTGGCTAACTTTGTACTCAGTGTATAGTTTTCTTTTCCTTTTGTCCCCCAAATTCACTCCTGGTCTAATGCCCCTGGCTTCAGTATCTGGCATTCATAGAGTCCTGTGGGCCTATGCTGTAGTGGCAGGAATGTTAGAGTAAATAATATAAAAAGCTGTGCAAATAAGGACTGGTCAGATGATGGAACAAAGCAACAAGGGAACCAGGTACCTTCATCAGTGGAGACAGATGAAGTAAGACACCAGCTATCTAATGGGAAGGATTTGGGGCTACGTAAATCAATCCTGACCCGTTCAAGGGCAGTGTTCAGTGTAAAAGTCCTAGCTGCCCCAAAGATGTCTGTGATCTGCTATATCCCACTGTTTTGTTATTGCAGTTTATTGACATCAGAGAGTGTGAGCAAAGAAACTCAGCTAATGAGAAATGGCCAGTATGTTACAGAAATGAAACCTGCCATTTCCCCCAGCATCTTCCTCAGATTATTTTGGTTCTCTCCCTTGCTCATGGTCTTGATCACAATTTAAAAGACCCATGTCCTTCCCTTGGTAGGCTGAGATCTACCTAGGGGTTTGTGTATAATTTAGAACAATGAAGTAAGAATTGTCACGTTGTAAGCGCATAACTGGACATGGCTCACTGGAACTCGCTAGGCCATGCTCCTCTGAAATCGTTCTCAAATGTTTGTGGAGTTTGTGACGGGTTGGATCACAGAAACCCCCTTGGGAGCTGCCACCCGATGTGCCAAGACTACCCCTGCTTCTGTTTTCCCTGCCAGCTTAGGGCTCCAGCACCCTGTCTTGCTGAGCCAGCCACTCCTGTCTGGCTCCAACACAGACTCAGGGTCTGAATCACTTGTCCCAAAACTGCAAGTTTACCCAAAAACAGCTCACAGGAGTGTGCTTGTCTTTAGCACTCAGATGCCCAACTCCCAATGGGGTCTAAACCCAGATAAATCCGTTTTACCCTGCATAAAGCTTATGCAGGGCAAACTCATAAATTGTTCGCCCTCTATAACACTGATAGAGAGATATGCACAGCTGTTTGCTCCCCCAGGTATTAATACATACTCTGAGTAAATTACTAAATAAAAAGTGATTTTATTAAATACAGACAGTAGGATTTAAGTGGTTCAAAGTAGTAACAGACAGAACAAAGTAAGTTACAAGCAAAATAAAATAAAATGCGCAAATCTATGCCTGATCAAACTAAATACAGATAAGTTCCTCACCAGTTCCAGAATGCTCCCTTTTACAGGCTAATCTCCCTTTAGCCTGGGTCCAGCAATCACTCACACCCCCTGTAGTTACTGTCTTTTGTTTCAGCTTCCTTCAAGCATCCTGGGGGGGTGGAGAGGCTCCTTCTTTAGCCAGCTGAAGACCAAAATGGAGGGGTCTCCCCCAGGGTTAAATAGACTCTCTCTTGTGGGAGGAGACCCCCCTCCTCCCTCCTATGCAAAGTCCAGCTCCAAGATGGAGTTCTGGAGTCACCTGGGCAAGTCACATGTCCCTGCATGACTCAGTCTTTACAGGCTGAAGCCATTGCCCACATGGAATCTTGCATGTCTCCAGGAAGACTTCTTATGTGGATTGGAGCATTCCAAGATGCATTGTTCCCTGATCAGGTACTTAACCTGGCGAATTCCTTCCTAAAGAAGCTGACCAAATGCCTCCCAAAGCTTACTTAGAAACCAAGCAAGCATACAGCCCATATTCTTAACCTCAAGTAGAAAATGATATATATATGTACAAATAGGATGAATAGATATAGTAGACCATAACCTTTACGGAGATATGTTACCTGGCACAGGCAGCACCAAACATATTCCAGTTATGTCATACATACATTTATAAGCACCCCCTCCCCATAAAGCCTTATGGGGTACACTGTCACAGAGTTCTTTCTGCTCCCAGGGAAACCCCTAAATCCTAGCAGACGAATCAGCCAAGTCCGCTTGAACGGCAGCCGGCTGGGCTGGTTTCCAATGAACTGCCTATGGAGTCTATGTAGCTGTAGTAGTATAAAAGTTGCACAGTTCTCCATTTGTTGGACTAAAGGGAGCATGAAAACCATCCAAACCCTCCCAGAACACAGTGTGTTTATGAACTTGCTGCCTGTAAAAAGAAAGACTTGTGCCTCTCTGGAATGGTTGGTTTTATGGTGGTTGGGATGTTTGTCCCTAGGACTTGCTGACCACCTGGATTAACTACAGCAGCTGTAGGAGATGGTGGGCTTGATTCAAACCACTGCTTTACTCCAGTTTGATGCTGCTGTAGTGGCACTGAAATCAGGGGGGTTACGCTAGTGTAAAATTGGAGTGCTGCAGGGGTGAGTCAATCCATGTCTCTTATGCACAGAGTCCTGCCTGGTTAATAAATTGGGCGCTCCTGAAGCACTAATGACTAGATGGCTACTGCGAAACAAATTTAAACCAAGCTTGTGTCTGACACTGTTATAAACTGCTTCTGAAGGATTTTCACTCTGGGATACAGCTGATGTCACACCACCTGTACTTACTGGTTCTGCTGAGCTTGCTCCCTCCTCCCAGGCCACTGGGGGAGACTGGAGAATGGTCCTCTGCAAGGCAGCTCCCGCAATCAACCCCCAGCCCATCTCTCACTGCTCTTCTCCCTGAGCCAATTGCTCTGCCAGTGTAACTCCAGTACAGTTGCTCTTCAGCCGTCAGTCCCTGGTACTTTAAGTATGTGTGAAGAATAGTGCCTAACGCTTCTCAGAGACACATGCCCCAAGTTTATTTGAAGCCCTTCACGTGAGCCCCATGCTTCTAGGTAAGTTCTGGATCAATCTTGGAGAGATGAGAGTTTTCTCTTTGGAAAAGTTTTGAGAGAAGTCTGTGTCCCCTTGAGCCTGCTCTAAAAGCCAATTGGAACTGTAGTCAAATCAGACTGATCTGGCCCATGGTTTTATGCCAAATTCATTCCACCCACTCCCATGATAAGCTGAGTTCACACCTATCCTGTGTAAATACCATACTCCCTCTGCTGGTCTGATCCTGCCTACATCAACTTTATGCCTACCAATCAGGGACATGCATCTCTGGCCTCTATCCCCCATGCAGAGACTACAGTGATCCTATACCGGTCTTGCAGCTGTGCCATATCTCCACTTCAAATCCACTGAAGCTTTAAGTCTAGTAAACTTTCATACAGCCTTAAATCTTGGACTACACTAGATGCCCTGTAGCTGATTAATTTAAGCTCAAATCAATATGAACCAGTTGTAACCTGATGTAAGTGCATCTACACAGGAGGTTGCACCAGTTTCACTAAAATGACTTAAGCTGTCTTAGTTAAACTGATGCTACGTGTGTGTTTAGACAAGGCCTTGTTCTGGCTGGGCCAATAAGTGCCAAAGTACTGCTGGATTCATGGAGCCTGCCAGGAAGCAGAAGATTTCTTGCAAGATTTCCAGCCCAGTTTTGCGTCCAATCTAGCAGTCTGAATAGAGCAGAGATACACTGTGGCTAAGCATAGGGGGCCTGATTCACCATGGCATTACTCCAGTTTTGAACCAATGTAACATCACTAAAATCAATGAAGTTGCACCAACATAGCCATGGAGTCGCAGCAGTGAATGAGGCCCTGAATCAATAGAACTTCACCCTTACCATGGTCCTGATCCCGCAGTGAGAAGCATGAGGTCAGATCCCATCTGTGCAGATTTCAGATAAGCTGATACCTGAATATCTCCCCATACCTATTAAAGCTAGTCACCTGCCTCACTGGAGAGGGGCCCGAACCAAATCCTGAAACTGAATGGCCCACTCTGGGGGAAAGTTTTAATCTGGATCCAGACAAACTTTATAGTATGGATACATCTCCACCAGGATCAAATCTGGCCCCAAAGTCACACCCACTGGGTGCTGGTTTGGCAGCCTGTGCAAAATGTTTATAAGCTGATGTGCAGCCCCCCTCCAGCCCCAAGTATCCATGTCAAAACAAAAAGCACCATAACAGCTGGCACTTGCTGGGCCTTTGAGCAGAGCCCTCCCTCCAGGGCTGGGTGAGGTACACAATGGCTAGTACAAGGAAAACAGCTGCCTGTGCCATGCTTGTTCTGGGGCTAAATAAGAGAACTCCAGCCCCGGCCCCAGGGCTGTCAGTTTGGCACTAAATCCACCATAGCTGGTTGAAAAGGGAGAGCAGTTAAAGAGAACAGACATAGTTGTGTGGGGCTGACTGAACAGCATGCTCTCTGCTAACCTCTAAGACTCAGAGGCTCGATAGGTCACTGGGCTCGAAGGAGCCCCAGGAATCAGTCTCACCCCACTTGTCAGTCTCACCACTGGTCCGACAGAGAACTGCTCCCTGGCGGAGTTTCCTGAGCTGTTGAGCTGTAAAGCTCCCAAGAGAGACACTGACTGCACTGGCCATGTGGTGGGACCAACTGTGATGCTCTCTGCCAATGCAGCACTGTCACTCTGTGCTGGCCTGGGACTCTGGAGCACCCACCCGCAGCTGTGGCCATGGTGTGTATTGAGGGGAGAGGGCTCGGGGAGCGGCTAGGTCCAGTCTCAGCATTAAAAGCAGTCTCACAATGGGAGTCAGTCCCATTCCAGGCCGTGCTGCTGGCCTTCTATGAGAGCAATCCCTGGCTGACAGGGTGGGATTTCAGAGCACACCCTGGAGCTTGAGGTCTGACCTAGGGCTCTATGGGGACTTTGGTAGAAGCCCATCAACTTATTCTTTCATGAAGGTGGCTGTCAGTGAGACATGGCGGTGGTCTGGGGGGGAGGGAGCAAGCACCCCTTTCAACCCCTCCCCCCCACTTTGTCAGACCCCATCCTATTTTGACTCACCCCTAAAGTTTATTTCATGATCTAGAGCAGTGGTTCCCAAACTTTAACAACCTATGAACCCCCTTCGCTAAAATGTCGTCTCGCGAACCCCCTCCTAAAAATGAATATTTCCAGGGATTTTCTCCTTTACCTGAGTATAAATTATAAAAGCAGTGATCTTGGAAATATAAAATTTGTTTTTATGACATGCTTATTACACACTTTATTATTAATTATTATTGATCATTACAGTATTTTTATTACATTATGAAAACGGCAACACTCTTCCAAGATCTCACTTTCGTAGCTTGTATCACTTTGAATAAGCATGTTATAAGACAAGGCTCCTATGTTTCATCAAGGAGTATCAGATGTAAAACAGCATGAAGGTATTTAAGAAGCCAACTCAAAGAGTTTCTCCTACACAAGCATTCAAGTCTTGAGCAGTCCAGGCAAACAATGCACGTTACAACAAAGCGTAGCTGCCTATTTAATTTTAAAAACAGCAAAATATATCTACCTCCCTTTCCATTTCTTATAAGGAGTCCTTGAAGTTTAAATCTCCTCAGTGTGATAGATTATGCTTGCTTTGATCTGCTTAGTTCTTGGAAGTCTAGTGGCTCTGGGCTGCTGGCCCCGTGCTGCCCAGGATCCCTAGGGACAGTTCTGTCCGCCATTAGGGAATTTTTTCCCGAGAACCCCCTATAACATTTCACGAACCCCCAGGGGTTCATGAACCCCAGTTTGGGAACCACTGATCTAGAGTGAAAATCTTGCAGCACATATGCTTTACAAAGGCTCCTGCTCCCAGCCAATGGGACGGGAGTGCATGCTTTACATAAGAGAGAATTAGTCCTACTGAGTTCAGTGACTGTTGCCAAGACCTGGTGCTTCAGGGCTTTCATTCATGAAATCCCTTCCCCCAAGTGCCAAGGACAGCAGTCCAGCTTCCTGCCTGCTGTAAGGGGTGAGATGCAGTGCTGCTGGCTAGGAGGACATTATTCAGTCATTCCTAATCTAGACTCTGCAGGAAAGCTGCCATCCTCTAAGGACCAGATGCCACCCACAGCCCCTTTCCTGGGGTTTGGTGATTATAAATCAGCACAGAGCTTTGGCTTTTACCCTGGTTTGAGGAGGACAGCAAGAGAACTGTGCTATAACATACAGGTTTATGTGCCTCTGATGGGGTCTGTCTAGCTGAGGAAGAAAGGCTGAGATTAGATTAGAGTTATTAGCTAATCCTGATTTAACCATGAATTTAACCTGAACCTGGAACAGGGGAAATGCTCTTTACCTTCATCTAGCTAGTTGAGATAAACCCTAGGAAGAAAACCAACCTGAGACACAGAGGGGCCCTGATTTAATGGAAATGCTGAGCAGCTGCAGCTCCTGTCGATTTCACCTGGAATTGTGGGTGCTCACTACCCGCAGACAACAGCCCCTCGCTGGCTGCAGCTAGGCACCTGATTTCATTTCTGACATTTTTGGCTTTGGTGCTCTATACAGGAGGAGGATAATTTAATGCAAAACAGGCCTTTAGCTAGTGCTCTTAGTTCCTTCCTAGCCAGACAGAAAGGATTTCCCCCAGGAATGCATCTGGGACTCCTCGGAGGGGTTTATTCCAAAAGAAAAGCAACTCCCCATAGCAAATAATAGTAATAATAAAAAAACATGATCAAATGTTCCCAATAAGCACATGTGGTCCCCACCACACCCCTAAGAATGCACAGCCCAGGGGTGTGGGGCCTGCTTCCTATCTTGGCACAAACTGCTCCAGGACCAGGATGATCCTGAATAGATCCAAGCCTGGTGCTTCCTTTGGCCTTTTAAAATATGCTTTCCTGTCAGACTCAGTGCTCCGGGTGTGCCAGCTGACCCCAGCACCCAAGGAAGTGGGACTGTATATCGAGTGGAAGGATGGCTGTGTGGTTAAGACACTGGGTGTGACACAGGAGCTCTTTTCATTCAATGGTTCAAAAATGCAGGGGTCAGCCAGGGCTACAGCATGACCTCAGCCAAGTCATTGCATCCACTCTGAGCCTCACATCCCCCCAGGTGTAACTTGGGGACAGTAATCCTCCCTCCTCTCATTTCTCTGTTTAGATAGTAACTTCTTCAGGGCAGGGATTGGCTTTCACTCCTTGGCTCGAGTGACCATGAGCTAATTCAGTTCAAACTAAATGGAAGGATTAACAGAATTAAAACTGTGACTAAGGTTTACGATTTCAAAAAGGCCAACTTTAATAAATTAAGGCAACTACTTAGGGAAGTGGATTGGGCTAACATATTTAGGGATCTAAAGGCAGATGGCGCCTGGGATTATTTCAAGTTGAAGTTGCATGAGCTGTCCGAGGCCTGTATCCCGAGAAAGGGAAAACGGTTAGTAGGCAGGAGATTTAGACCTAGCTGGATGAGCGAGCGTCTCAAAGGGGCGATTAAGAAAAAACAGAAAGCGTACAAAGAATGGAAGAGGGGAGGGATCAGCAAGGAAACCTACCTTATTGAGGTCAGAGCATGTAGAGATGCAGTGAGAAAGGCCAAAAGCCGTGTAGAGTTGGACCTTGCGAGGGGATTTAAACCAATAGTAAGAGGTTTTACAACCATATAAATAGGAAGAAAACAAAGAAAGAGGAAGTGGGACCGCTGAAGAATGTACATGGAGTGGAGATTAAGGATAATCTAGGCACGGCACAATATCTAAATGAATATTTTGCATCGGTCTTTAATAAGGCTAATGAAGGGCTTAGGAATAGAGGCAGCAGGACAGAGGGGAATAAAGGAGGGGGGGTTGACATTACCGTATCAGAGGTGGAAGCCAAACTTGAACAGCTAAACGGGACTAAATCGGGCGGACCGGATGATCTTCATCCTAGAATATTGAAGGAACTGGCGCGAGAAATTGCAAGCCCCTTAGCGATAATTTTTAATGAATCTGTAAACTTGGGGTTGGTACCGTTGGACTGGAAAATAGCTAATGTGGTTCCTATTTCCAAGAAAGGGAAAAAAAGTGACCCGGGTAACTACAGGCCTGTTAGTTTAACATCTGTAGTATGCAAGGTCTTGGAAAAAATTTTGAAGGAGAAAGTAGTTAAGGACCTTGAGGTGAATGGCAATTGGGACAAATTACAGCATGGGTTTACGAAAGGCAGATCATGCCAAACCAACCTGATCTCCTTCTTTGAGAAAGTAACAGACTTTCTAGATAAAGGAAATGCAGTGGATCTAATATACCTCGATTTTAGTAAAGCGTTTGATACAGTACCCCATGAGGAATTATTGGTTAAATTGGAAAAGATGGGGATCGATATGAAAATCCAGAGGTGGATAAAGAACTGATTAAAGGGGAGACTGCAGCGGGTAGTACTGAAAGGTGAACTGTCAGGTTGGAAGGAGGTCACCAGTGGGGTTCCTCAAGGTTCGGTTTTGGGTCCGATTTTATTTAATCTATTTATTACTGACCTCGGAACCGAATGTAGGAGTGGGCTGATAAAGTTTGCGGATGACACGAAGTTGGGAGGTATTGCCAATTCGGAGAAGGATCGGGATATCCTGCAGGGAGACTTGGATGACCTTGTAAATTGGAGTAATAGTAATAGGATGAAATTTAATAGTGAGAAGTGTAAGGTGATGCATTTAGGGATGACTAACAAGAATTTTAGTTATAAGCTGGGGACGCATCGGTTGCAAGTAACGGAGGAGGAGAAGGACCTCGGAGTCCTGGTTGACCGCAGGATGACTATGAGTCGGCAATGTGACGTGGCCGTGAAAAAAGCTAATGCGGTCTTGGGATGCATTAGGCGAGGTATTTCTAGTAGGGACAAGGAAGTGCTGCTTCCGTTATACAAGGCACTGGTGAGACCTCATTTGGAGTACTGTGTGCAGTTCTGGTCTCCTATGTTTAAAAAGGATGAACTCAAACTGGAACGGGTACAGAGAAGGGCCACTAGGATGATCCGAGGAATGGAAAACCTTTCCTATGAAAGGAGACTCGAGGAGCTCGGTTTGTTTAGCCTAACCAAAAGAAGGCTGAGGGGTGATATGATTGCTGTCTTTAAATATATCAGAGGGATAAATACCAGGGAGGGAGAGGAATTATTTCAGCTCAGTACTAATGTGGACACGAGAACAAATGGATATAAACTGGCTGTGGGGAAGTTTAGGCTTGAAATTAGACGAAGGATTCTAACCATCAGAGGGGTGAAATTTTGGAACAGCCTTCCGAGGGAAACAGTGGGGGCGAAAGACCTCTCTGGCTTTAAGATTAGGCTAGATAAGTTTATGGAGGGAATGGTTTGATGGGATAACGTGATTTTAGTCAATTAGGCAATAACGTGCCATCGCTGGTACAAATGAGGGTCCGGCTGGAGAATCTTGCCTGTATGCTCGGGGTTCTACTGATCGCCATATTTGGGGTTGGGAAGGAATTTTCCTCCAGGGTAGATTGGCAGAGGCCCTGGAGGTTTTTCTCCTTCCTCCGCAGCATGGGGCAGGGGTCCCAAGCTGGAGGATTCTCTGCAACTTGAAGTCTTTAAATCACGATCTGGAGACTTCAACAGCTGAGTTAAGGGAAAGTGGGTGGGTCAGCTTTTGTGGCCTGCATCATGCGGGAGGTCAGACTAGATGACCATAATGGTCCCTTCTGACCTTAAAGTCTATGAGTCTATGCATACAGTTCTGTAGAAAACAGTTCTCCCAAGAAAACTGTCAAGATTTCAGAAATGTTCCCATTCTGCATTGGGGTAAAACAGAGACCTTCCAGAGAGAGAAACCACCAACCTGCCTAGTCAATAGCCCCATGCACATGGTGCTCCCCAGGGATGTAGGAGACCAGGTTCAAATCTCTGTCCTGAATCAGGGACTTGAACCTGGGTTCCCCTTCCCCGGGTTGGTGGCCAGTCTCTCTGGCTTTGGTTTTGACCAGAAATTCCATCTGGGACCTGACAAACCTTTCTGAGAACCAGGGGCGGCTCTATGTATTTTGCTGCCCCAAGCACGGCAGTGAGGCAGCCTTCGGTGGCACGCCTGCGGGCGGTCCACTGGTAACGCGTATTCGGCGGCATACCTGCGGGAGGTCCGCCGGTCTCGCGCCTTCGGCGTACCCGCTGCTGAATTGCCACGGAAGCTGCGGGACCACCAGACCTCCCGCAGGCATGCCACCAAAGGCAGCCTGACTGCCGCCCTCATGGTGACCGGCAGGCTGCCCACTACAGCTTGCTGCCCTGGGCACGCGCTTGCTGCGCTGGTGCCTGGAGCCGTCCCTGCTGAGAACAGAAATAATCAAAACTGACACGGTCCCCTGGCAGGTTCTGGTGTCACCAGTCAGTGTTTTCTGACAACAAATGTTTTGTTGAACAATTCCTGACTAGCCCTAAGCCTGATCTCAACTGGAGCCCCCACCTGCTGCCCCACAGGGTGAGGGCAGTGGGTGATTAACTCCCACTGTGGCCGCAATGCCCCCGTCTCTGCTCCACCAGCGCAGCTCTGGAGCCCCTGGCGACGAATCTGGGCCAGTCTGGGGGCCTGACACCAAGTGTGCTGCTTCTTGGCTCCCAAGGGCCAAATGTCCTGAAGGAGCAGCAGGCTGGTGGCAGGAACGGGGGGAGCCCCTGGGTTTAGGAAAGAGCGTGGGGCAAAAATCAACAGGACACTAGGGCCAGGAGAGGAGATGCACCTTGATTCCCCCCATCCCCCTCTGTCCACCAGCGCCTCCACTCCACCCCCCCAGCCCCGAGCCCAGCCCTCCCCCACCGCCCCGTCCCGCCCTGGTACGCCAGTTCCGTCCCGCCCGTCTTCCCTCCCTTGCCCCTGTGCCAGGGTTCCCCCTGCGCAGGCAGCACAGCTGGGGGGCGGGGCTTCACGGGCGGGGCCGCGGGGTGACCCTGCCGGCGCGGGCAGCCCCGAGCAGCAGAGGAACTCCAGCAGCAGCCAGCGCAGAGCCCAGCCCGTGCGGAGCTACCACCATGCCCAAGTGCCCCCGTTGCCAGAAGGAGGTCTACTTCGGTAAGGGCGCCGCTCCTCGCCTGCCCCGGCACTGCCTGCCCATGGCCCCCGCCGCCCCCACGCGTGCCCTGCTCCTGGCACCCAGCTCCTTGCCGGGGCTGCCAGGCACCCTGTCTGCCCCTGCTCCACCTTCCCCATGGGGTGCCTGGCACCCAGCTCCCTGCTGGGGGTGCCAGGGACTCTGCGGCTGCCTGCCCCCATGGGGTGCCCTGCCTGCTGCACCCCCTCTCTATATGGGCTCCCTGGCACCAGAGCTCTGTAGGGGCGGCTAGAGACCTTGCCCAACCCTCTGCTCCTACACTCACCTTCCTAGCCCCCTGCAAGGGTACAGCCCACCTGCCTGACCCTGAACGCAGCTTCTAAATGGGGGTGCCCTGCCTCCTGCACCCCCCTTGTCTATACAGGCTCCCTGGCACCCAGCTCCCCACTGAGGCACAGCCCAGCGCCCTGGCAGCAGCACAGGTGGGTGGGGTAGGGGCGCCCATTGCCCGGGCCGGGACCCAGGCTGCGCTGGCTACATGCTGCTGCTGCAGCTGGTGTTTGGTTCGTGCCCAGCGCTGCTGTCATCACTGCCCCCTGCCCAGCCCTGTGGGAGGAGATCAGTGTTCCGGGACAAGCCGTCTGAGAACCCCCCGGTTTCTGTGAGAAGGGCTCAAAATCCCCCCCCCCCTTCTGCTTGCATGGCTCGGGGGTCTCATGCAGCCTGGAAGGAGCTGAGTTTGCAGGGCTCCAGCAGACCGGTATTAGTGCTGGTCCTCACGGGTTGAGCTGGGCTGTGTAGGCTGCACAGACTCCCGCTAACATCAAGGGCAAGCGCTGCCCCCTCTCCCCTTGTGCAGGGGCTCTGAGCGGGCAGGGCTGGGGAAAGCTGACTGGCACGGAGGCTGTGCAGAGCCATGGCGGGAGGAGGAGTCCGAGCAGGGTTCCTCTCCCTGGGCCTCCCTGCAGCCTTAGGAAGATGCTCTGATTTATGGATCTCTTGCATGCCTCCCAGCTATGAGTAAGGAGACTTGAACAGCAGCAAACTATTGCAGACAGCTGTATGCTTTACAAGCGAGGAAGCGCTCTCAAAACCTAACAAGTTCTCTTTACAAATTATCATTAATAAAAAGTTCTTTGTAATTAATTCCTCCCCCCCCCCATAGCCCATGCGCCTTAGGCCTTCAGATCTCTAGTAATGTCTAGAGGAACTGGCAATCCATTTGTATAAACCAGTGGTTTTCAAATATGTGTTATATGGGCCACACCCACCCAATATGTTTACTACCTGTATGGCCCTGAGGATGTTACATGGACTGCAGCTATGTGCTGATTGGACTGCAAACCAGATGCAGGTTGAGAACCACTGGTATAATTGATAGTCCTAGAAAACCAAAGATTTCCTGGTTAATTAGTGAGAAATATCAAAGTACATAAGATGGGGGGAATTTCCATTGTAGTTTTTAAACCGTTTCATTGTAGTGCTTTTATACTGTCCCATTGGATTCTGAGTCCACAGACAGATACAGTTTTTGAAGTCTGTTGAGAGATAATATCCAAAGCCAGTGAAAATACGTATGTTCTCATATAGCTGCCCATCATCGAGGAAGTCTCCTGTTCCCTTCTACACAGTGAAAAAAAATCTTCAGAATCCAAGAACCACACAGTGTTCTATAAAATGAGTGAAACCGTATCAATTTCTATATACAAGAGGTCCTGCCATTTCTCTGTTCAGCTGCACGTTTTAGCTGAACAGTTGGACAGGTACACAATTATTATTATTATTATAGGTGAGGGCTGTTTGTTGTTGAGGTTTGGTAGAGAAATATAAAATAGGTTCTTGCCATATGTCTTGCAAGTCCAGCCATCCATATAATAGCAAATGTAAATGTGTAACAGTTGGGAAGTTGTGTCTAGGACACAAGATTGTAATTTGGGGGTGAAAGAAGAAGATCTGGAGAAAACAGTAGAAAGGAGAGAGTGTAGAAAATAAAGAGTTTGTTTGTGTGGGTCTGAGTGGTTAGGTATGCTGACTTCTAAAAGGGAGGGAGGGCTGGGGGATGGGCTATATTTTAGTATTAGACACTGAATCTGTTTTTGATTCTGAGATGTTTCCATCTAAGCTGTGTCCATTGTGTATCTTCTGTCTAACGTCTAAAGAGGATTCTTCTGGCAGTAGCTAGTACTGTCGGTGACCATTTGGTTCCAGAGGCAAACATGTCAAACAACTAATGCTCTGTTTTTAGATCTTTTATATCAGGGGCTCAATTCATCAGTCCCTGTGCTTTGTGTGGTCATTTACACCAGTTCAAGATGAGCACAGAGCTCTACCAAGTAAATCTGGGTGAAATTTTTTGAGCTGACAGGAAATTTGCTGAAAAATGCATTTTTCAGGGCACTGAAACTATTCGTGACTTCAGGTCAAATTCAGCAAATAGTTTCGGCTGAAAAAACCTTGAAAACAAATTTTGGAATTATCAGTACGGTTCATTTTGCAAATTTGGATATTTTGTTTTGAGTCATCATCTTCAAAACAGTTCATTTTACCCAAACACAATTTTGGGAGGTTTTTTATTTGTGAGAAACCAAAAAAGAAATCCGGTTCAGTTAGAAACAAAGTGAATTTTTCAATTTGGCCAGCAGACCAAAAACCTCAATGATTTGCTCTGCTCCTAAGGATGAATGGTGATGGTTTGCACCATTTGCCAGTCATGAAGGGTGACCATGAATCAGAGGCCAGGTCTTTCAGAAGTCACCAAACGTACATATGAGAACTTGCAACAATACGTTGTGTGTGCAAATGGACACCTCTGAAGAGCTGCTCTGGGAGATCCTTCTGCAACTTAGAATCATAGAAGATTAAGGTTGGAAGAGACCTCAGGAGGTCATCTAGTCCAACCCCCTGCTCAAAGCTGGACCAACATCAACTAAATCATCCCAGCCAGGGCTTTGTCAAGCCGGGCCTTAAAAACCTCTAAGGATGGAGATTCCACCACCTCCCTAGGTATCCCATTCCAGTGCTTCACCACCCTCCTAGTGAAATAGTGTTTTCTAATATCCAACCTAGACCTCCCCCACTGCAACTTACTCCCTTTTTGTTTTCTTCTGTGCTGGAACGTCTTGTAAGTCATTGTACCAAGGCCCTTTCCTCTCAGGACGTCTGCCCCACTGAACAGAATAGGTTAACATGGAGCCTCAGTGCTTTGATTGTCTCCAAGCCATTTGATGGGCACTGAGGCAAATCACTAGAGGCGTGGTTCAGAGGCGCTGGCTTACTGCCATGTTACACTTCCCTCCAAGCTAATATTTTGTTTGTTTGTTCCAACAGCTTCATCATAGCTGTTTGCTTAAGGTGGACAGACTGGATGGGCAGGGAGTGAGCCACCCAGAGATTCTGGACACTCCAGTCCAGAGTCCAACACCAGGATCAGTTAAAGTGGTTCCTAAAAACTTTACAAGGCAAATTAGTTAGATTCTGAACAGCAAATTCTGCCTTTGATCACAGTCATTAGTACCTGGGCGTAACAGAGGGCACCATGTAATCGTGAATGTCTTATTGTAATAAGGCTACAGCGCAGAGGATACGTGTATCTCCAAGGCTTGTTTTTCTTAAAACTATCACTATATGCCTTGAACAGACTTCGGGCCTGATCCGACTTCCACTGACTCCCCTTGGCGTTGGATCCAGCCCCTAGTAAGGAGCAGATGGATGACCACACCCTGATTTGGAAGGAATTTCAAAAAAGCCGCAGATTTCTGTACTGACTCAGAGTACTTAATTGGGTGACATGATCCCACTTCCTGCCATGGGTGTATTTCAAGAGGTTTGGGTAGCTAGTCCTGGCAATAACCTTTGCTGCAATCATTTAACTCCATCTACTAAAACCACATACAGAAGTTCCCCAATCTCTTGGTTCCCCATGTCCCTGGCATAAAAACTCTGATGTGTTTTGCTGAGAGTTAGAAGTGGATGCTGGCCCTATAAGTACTTTTATTTTTTAAATTTATCGACTAAATCTGTAAGCCATGGACTGGGAACACATTGATTTTTTTTTCTTTCTCTGTTTTATATTTCTGGTTTGCTTGTGGGGTGTGTTGTACTTTTCTGTCTACTATGCCAGAAAAATAATAATCAGGGAATGGCTCAGAACACAAGAATTCCAGAGTTTGTACGTTCCAGCTCTCTGTGATGGAGACTTAACTGTTTCTCTGTTTTCCCATCCATTCATATTTGCCTGTCATTTAAGATAGTGCCTACACTAGAGAAATTTACTAAAGAATCCCGACTTGGGGTTAGCACTGGCTGGAGGCCAGGTATAGACAAGATTCTGATAGCTGAACCCATTTTTACCAACATTTTAGTTACTTACTTTCAATAGATTCAACCAAAAGGGAGTAAAAATCAGTCCTGGTGGCAAGAGCCTTGTCTACACTATTGGTGCTAACACCCATTCCAATAAAGTGGTAGTAGCACATGGGAATTTTTTGTAAGTTTCCTCAGTGTAAACAAAGCTTAAACCTCCCCTTAAAGTACAGTTCTACTTGGAATGGTGACTAAAATTGGCATTGTGAAGTTTCACGTCTATGACAGCTCATTTACTCCAGGTAATATTTGCTAAGCTTACTAGTAAAAAAAGGTTTTAATAGAACTGTCAGCACCTAAAACCCCCGGGTCTAAGTCAGGTTGGTTTTGTTCTGGTTTGCACATCTCTGGGTATAAACACTATATACTCTCAATCTATCATTATTAATTCAGTTGATCAACTCAGAAATGAATTCAGCTGTCATTCACACAGCTGGTCTAGCCCCGCAGAGCTAACAGGAGTGAAAGATACTGTGCAGTGAAGTAAGCAGATGTGGCTTTGTAAGTGCAATGGGTCTGTTGAGCAAGGAAGTGCTGTTTTTATGAAGTTAGTCATATGACCTCAGCTGTACAAGACCGAGTTTAATGCAAAGGCCAAGGAGAGTTCAAAATCAGTTGTAAGCTCTTATTTCTAAGATCATAGCAGTAACACTGATCTTGTATAAGCAGTCTTGGAATAAAAAGAAAAATACAGCATCTCTCAGCTAAGAGTCCCAATACTGGAGGTTTTGTATGGCTGGTATGTGGTGTCTTTTGCTCAGATTTAGCTGCCACTTAACTACATTTCACTTACACCGTCTGGTTCTTCACTCCAAGCTGGAACCTGAGGGGCCTGGCTGTTAATTCAATGAGCTACTTCAATGGTCCTTGATGGGATTTCAGCTGATATGTTTGACAGATCATAAAGGGGAGAGAAAGCAGGATCATAGGAGTGCAGCGAAGACTGATCACTTCATCAGCACTAAATCATTACCTCCATGGGGAGATTGCAGCACCAGAGTCTGGAAGCTCTCCTGGTGAGAAGTCCCAGTCACTGGGAATATAGTGCCTAGGCAGTGATAGGCTTCTCTAAACATTCCTCCAATAGGGGTGAAAGGTGCCCGAGTGACATTCCTGGAGTCTGAATTCCTCCCAGAAACCCTGGAATAAAAAGAAAGGCTCAGCATCTCTTTCAGATGTAGAACAGGCATGGCAGAGGGTGCTGCCCCCCACCCCATCATGCCTCACTCCTAACCTACAGAGGTGGCCCCCTCTGGGTTATAATATAATAAATAATAATATAAATAAAAGTTGCATGTCTTCCCCCCCCACCCCAGCCCTATTAAATGTAACAGAGCAATCATCCTTCCGGAGAACTTTTTAAAATCAGGCTATAGAATTCCATAGCAGCGTGCGCCTCCTGAGGCAGGGTGGCCCTCTGACTTGAATTTGGGCTCATGCCCCCTTCCTCAGATAGTCCCTGGCCCGCTTGTTGGAGCTACAAACAAGGGTGCCATTTCACGCCATGATGTTGGTGTCTGTGATGTGGGGCCTGCCTGCTAGGAGCATTTTGAGATCCCCTCTCTAGTGATCACTTCTCTCCTGGAGTTAATGGTCACACCCAAGTCACAGGCTCTCTGCCCACCCAGAAAAGGAGTTGTAGTGCCAAAGAACTGGCAGAGCAGCACTTCTCACCCAGCACTCTGCTGCAGCAGCAGAGCACAGAGTGGAGAGGTATTGGTGCATAGGAAGAAATTTTGTCCCCGAGCCCAGTCCCCTGCCTTTTTCAGGCATGGAAAATCCACTCGAAGGTCCTGGCACTGAAAGGGTTCCTGTGGAAAGCTCAGCGTTATCACTTAATACACATCCGTGAGTGCAGCTGCTAATAGAAAGAACACACTAGCCTCTTTAGCAAATTACATCCTTTGTGCTATAGTTAAATTCCATCCTGTGTTCTTTCCTAATGTAAACCTGTTCCGGACTAGGGGAGTAACCTCATTGTTCCTTTTTTAGCTGCCTCTGGGGCTGTCTTCAGTTGCCTGAACCCAGGCCAGTCTCCAAGCACACTACTGTTTGCTGTGGCTTTTAGCAAGAAATGTGTCCCCAACATCCTGACGGCAGGAGGTTCCCTGTATTTGTGGGTTGGAAAAAGGATGTTTTGCAATACTTTGCTTCCCAGTGTTGGTCCAGGTGTCTCTCCCCCCATGATTGTCAGACAGGTTTTCACATGTGCCAAAAGGGATCGTTACCTTGGAATTTAAGGGATTATTGTAACCAGTGTCAACTGAGGTCACTGGTTTTCAAGTTCAGATGCCAATTTATGCAGAAGAATTTCTACTAGACTAGAGGAGGGCAGTCCTCCGTGCTGGGTGAGGGCTGGCTGTACTCTGGTGTTCCCTAAATTTGACTCTGTTGCCATTTTCCTTCTGCAAGTCTCCCCATCTGAACAAGTTTTAACGTGAACAGTAATGAATCTGTGTCAAATGGAGACGCATAGGCCCTTCCAGAAAGGAATGGGGAGGTAATGACGCAGCAAGCGCTTCAGAGCTCAAATCTTCCGACTGGCAATAATTTGCCTAGAAATCAGACACCCAAGCCTGTGTGAAAAATGCTTGTGCAAGCCATGCTTTTGTGTGTGCAAAGCAAGCACTACGCATGCTATTGCCTGTTTTTCTGCCCACGCACACGCATGGGCTGCATGGATTTTTATTTATTTTGCAAGTGCAGTGTAGGTGTCTGAATTTGAAAACTGTCAGTCTCCCTCCAGGACAAGCAAGTGTCAAGCAGTGAGTGAGCCCCACTGAAAGCTGGAATGAGAGATGCCCCAGTAGCTTTTGGATTTAATCATTGGGAACACAAGGCATTTTTCCAAGTATGGAACTCTTACAGTGACCACACTGTTTGGGTCCAGGACAGACGCATGTAGAGTGCAAAAGTTCACAGAGTTTATTGAAGCAGCTCCCCACCTCTGCCGTGGCATCTTTTCCCTGTGACAGTCTCCTTACACCTCTCTGGCCTGTCCCAGCCCACACAGGCAGCCCCAGAGTCCTTACGTAGTAAAGCAAAGAAGCGGTGCCATGAAGAAGACGAACTCAGTCATCCTGTGCCAGCCATACCTTCCTCCGGAGGGCTCCAGCAGTCTCTGCAGAGAGGCTGGGCTGTATGCAAAGGGGCTGGGCTGGGCACAAAGGGCTGTTCTCCTGGGCTGGCCAGCCAGCTCCTGAGCTGTTCTCTTCCCTCGTGAAAAGCCCCTCCGATACCTGACAGCGAGTGCAGGTGTAGCGGGGTGGGGCTGAGGGCCCACAGCAGCTTGCCAACCCTTGCTGGCTCGGTGTGGGGTGCATATGCCTTATCACAGCCTCCTGAATGGTGCTCTTTTGTTTCTGCACTCTGACAGCTGAGAAGGTTACCTCCCTGGGGAAAGACTGGCACCGACCATGCTTGAAGTGTGAGAAATGCAACAAGACCCTGACTTCAGGTGGCCATGCTGAGGTAAGGGGTGAGGTGGCCACCAGCTCTGTGTCACTGTAACTCTTAGCTGCATCTTCCAACGCTTAGGACAGACATGTCAAGAAGCTTTAATCAGCTGCTTCTTTATACCCCTCACCTGTGGGTGGAAGCATAGTGCACGCTGCCATTGCAAAGTGGATTCCCAGGTACTCCACAGCACAAGGGGCCCGTATTTCACAGCCCCAGCTCCGAAATTCTGCAGCAGCATGACTTTATCCCCGCACCATGCAGTACCCTTGTTCCCATCCCCCTCACACACACTCATCGCACAGCCTCAGACTTGTAAGGCTCACTGAGGTACAAATTGTTGCTGGGTATTTCTGAGGGTGGGGTTCTCACTGTACTCTCCAGCCAGCCTGGCTCTGGTCCCTTGGCCTCTGCTCCTGCAGTGCTGTCCGGCTCAGACCCTCCTTCACCCCCGGAAGCAGGGAGCTTATAGCAAGCTTCAGCGGCTCATTGCCCCAGGCCTGGACTGCTGGGAGATCTCCAGGCCACCTAGTTAACCAGCCTACATTTCTGGCTTCTCCCTGCTCCTTGGCTGCAAGCTGGACTCCTAGTGCATGTGCTGTGCACAGTAAAATCATCTCCCCATTGTGGGGAAATTTGGAGAGCAAATGGCAGGTTGCAGATGACCAGAGAGGGTCTGGCCGCAGCAAAACAGCTAATGCCAGGGCAAGAGGGCTGCATTCCGTGGCATCCTGGGGCCAATGGCAAGCTCCACTGCTGCAGAATCACAGTGTGCATTGGGCCCTGCCTGAGATGAGCGGGGAGTTCACAGCTCTTGGAGCTATTGGTTCAAGCGCTCTGCAGATGCAGGCAGCCATTGCTGCATCAGTTACTCAGGTCTCAGACTTGAGGGCCAGAAATAGACTTTTAAAAGAGGGAAGCTGAGATTCTGCAGCAAGAGGTGAGTTCTTTGGTTGATTCCATGGAATATGGGATACCTGGGGGCCCTGCCTCGAAGTAGCAAGAACTCTGCATTAGTCAGCTCCAAGCTGTGGGCTTGCTGTGTGTGTGGGCAGGCTGGTTTGCTAGCACCAGGATGGCCCGGTGAGGGGGGTGCCATAATAACTGAACTAACCTGACAGGGCAGAGACATTGGGCCAGTCCAGGTCCCCTGGAGGGGGGATTTGCCGAGTTGGAGAAATCCTGTAGGGAACTGAGGGAATTCCCCATTGCGTGTAACAGGGCAGAGTGTCACTAGGATTGTGGGCTGGGTGGTGCAGGGTCCCCTAGCTTTATCCAGAGACCTATGTCCAGAGCAGGTCTAAGGTGAGGAGGAACGTGAGTGGACCTTAGACAAGGCTCTGATTTGGCTCTCCTGGCACGTTTCTGTTTCTTTAGTTTAGCAAAGCTGTAGTGAGGTCAGGACTCCACTCGGGGTGACTGGCAGAATAATGGCAGGGCCCAGAACTGGAAGAGCAGGCAGTAGGGGAGGTCACTGACACAGCTGGGACAAGAGAGCAGGGCCCAGGAGTTGTTAATCTAGATCCATACTCACAGGGTTAAGAGTGGGCCCAGTGACTGAGCAGTGCCTGTTCTGATGCCCAGTTCCTGGGCCCTGCTCGTCTCAGACTCCCCTGAGTAATGTGGCACTGAGGAGTCTCTTCTCTCTCTGCAGCATGATGGGAAGCCCTATTGCAACCAGCCGTGCTATGCTGCTTTGTTTGGACCCAAAGGTAAGTTTCTCCATGCTTGGGGCTTCCCACGTCTCCCTGGCTGGATATTGGGTACTGGCACCAGTGGTGTCTGTCTCCTGGGGTTCTTGCCCAGAAGCATGATCACATGTTCCAGCATACAGATCCATGCACATACATCCCTGCGTCCATCCACAGCCTCTCCTGCCTGAACTCCCAGCTCACAAGCCCCTCATGCACCCCCACAGCCACTCCCCCTTAGTCCCTTGTCCCCTTGTCTTCCCTCATATGTCCCTAAACTCGGGGGCAAACCGCTAGAGCCATGTGCACACCCCTAAATACACCTACACCCATTACACTTTACACCTGTCCTCCCCTTCACAATCTCTACTCATACGGCTGAAGGGTGTGCAGTCACCCTTCGACATCCACACACGCCTCCTTCCCCTTTCTCCAGGGGCTGGGCAACTTTCCCTTGACCGCTTTGTAGGCACTGCCTCAAACTTGAATTGTGGCCTTTGGAGCAGAAGCTCTGTCTCTCACAGTCTCTGGTCACGTTGGCTGAAGAGGTGCTCCTCTGGATCTACACTGTGGTTTCTCTCTGGGTAGGATGTTCAAAAGGTCTCAGCGCTGGCCCACCTCCGAAGTCAATGGGAATTTTGCTTTTTACTTCGGCTGGAGCAGAGTTAGGTCAATGCTGTGGCCTGGCCTATACCTATAATTTAGGTCAATCTAGCTTCATGCCCTGACCACTGTAGTTAGGTCAGCCTAACCCGTGATATAGAGGTGGCTAGGTCGACAGAGGGATTCTCCCATTGACCTAGCTACCTCCAATCAGAGAGGTGGATTGCCTGCGTTGACAGCCAGACCCCTTCTGTCATTGTAGGAAGTATCTATACTGCAGTGCTCCAGCAGCACAATTGCAGCGCTGTAACTGTCGCTGTAGTGTAGACGTACCCTGAGTGTTGGAAGAAATCTCACCCTCCCCATCTTCAGATTCTACAGTCACAGTTTTCCTCTGTTGCACAGGTGTGACTCTCCTCGGAGCTGGTGGGCATTGTACCCGTGTGAGTGATGGCACAAATGGGCCTACTCATCTGGACACGGCACGAGTCGACTTAAGTGCTTTGCACATTTCACTGTAGTGAGGTAGTCTAGTGTGCTTTCACAGGCCAGCCACGCTGCCCGACCCAGCTGTGTAGTCACAGATTGAAGGGTGTGAAAACCCACAAGCCCATGCAATTTGCCAGAACCTCTTAGACGCTTTGAAGAGATGAGAATGCTGAAGAGAAGGAATCTCAAAACTTGTGGGGCTCCAGACACTGCGACTCAGCAAGCTTTAGAAAGTTTTGAGTTACAGGTCTGAATTCTCCCCTCCCTGCTGCAGCTCCCTCTCCTCCCCCCCCCCCCCCCCCCCCAGCTCTTTGGTTTCAGGTTCAATACGCACTCCTTTGGAATGTGATTTGCTGAATGCGATTGTTGATGTGGCGCCAATGCTAGAGGCTGTGGAATTCTACTTGAATTTCTGCCCCGCCATCCACTCTGTGGCTGCTGGGGTGTAACGTGAAGTGTCATCTACATGCCACTCCAAGTCAGCAGGATATTGGCTTAAGCCTTAACAGCAGCTAGTGGGCTACGCTGGACAACGAGTCAGCCAGACCCCTGGCTGAGCTATGCAGCTGTTGCTTGTCAGCATGTGGGCTGGCTGGGAACATGGAATCCTTCTCTTTATCTCTAGAAGCTACAAGGGTAAAACGCCAGGCCATTGGGTGGGAGAACTAGAGTCAAGAGTGACTGTAGCCTGCCCCCTCCTGCTGCTAGGAGGAGCAGCATCCTCAGTCTCCGGAGGCTGGGACCCACTTGTATCCCCCCGAGACACCTCAGCAGGCTCAGAGGAGCTGCTGTCCTACTGCCAGGGCAGAGCTAGCACGTCAGTAGCTGGAACCCTGATGACACCAGTTCAGATTCCTTAATTCCTGAATATGCAGCCTGGGTAGGATTGTGGCAGGGAAGGAGAGCACTGAGGGTACACCTACACAGCAATCAGACACCCATGGCTGGCCTGTGCCAGCTGCAATTAAACAGGCTAAGGGGCTATTTAATTATTCTGGCTTGGGCTGCAGCCTGAGCTCTGGGACAGCAGAGAGAAGGGCAGAGTGGCACACTGCTCCGCACAGCTGGTTTGGAGGGTAAATTGAAAGATAACCCACACGGTGACCACGTTCCTCCCACATGCAACAGGGGTTTCCTTCCCTCAGTCACCTGGTTTCAAGTCCCTTCCCCAGAGGGAAGCCATCGCCCAGTAACCCCATCACAGAGGCATGTTCCCCACCAGGGGTAGGCAGCTGCCTCCCGGGCTGCTAGCCCCATGTTCAACCTGTCCAGTCCTAGCCCTTCCCCTGGACCTGGTTTTCAATGTTTGGCACCCTCAGCTGGAGCCAGCTTTCCAGGAGGACTCCACACCCTTTGTGCCACTTGGCCTCTTTAGGCATCACCCTTGATTCCTCCTGCTGCTCTTGTCTTGGGATGCTACCACCACAGCCCTGCAGGGGGCGGGGTGGAGCTGCACCTCGGGGAGGCAGTGTCTCTGCCAGGGCTGCTCCCAGCGCACCTTGTGCCAGCCAATCGGCTGCCCTCGAATGGCTCCCTCTCCTGGTCTTCAGGCTGGCGGGGAAGGGGCAGGCAGGTCATTCCCCAGCCTCCTTTTCAGCGACTCCCCAAGGGGGAGCAGGAGCGAGCTCTGGGGGTGCTGTTGTGAGCAGCCCCACAAGGCTGGGTAACGGGTGCTCACACGCCAGTCCCTTTCACAGCCATGCAGGGGCTGAGTGCTGTCCGGGCTGTTGAGGCAGGGATTCCATGGCTATAGGGCTGAGCTCCTTTCCCCTTGTGATGCTCCTGCTCTTTGGAGCCAATCCCCTGGAGGGAAAAGCCACTCGTTGCTCCCCGCACATAGGCCCCCTGAAATGCTCTGTGGGCTGGGTCTAATCAGCACTTGTAGGGCTGGAGTTCTAACAGACCATGACAGGGCTCGGGCTACCAGCAGGGGGACTGTTCACTTCCAGCATTCTGTAGGGAGGGGACTTGCACTATGAACTGTTTTTATATAGACGTGTAGGACTGGATGGGTCCTCAAGAGGTCTCCTAGTCCAGTTCCTGCAATTTGAACATGAATTTGCTGCTGCTAAAAATGGGACTGAAATCCCCTGTGTCTGCAGAGGACGGGCATGGCAGGAGCAGCTCCAGTGCTGGCTTCCCCGGGGCCTGCCTCCTGTCAGCGTGCTCCTGCTGAGAAGGGAGTTCAGCCCACAGCCCATATGCTCCTTGCTCGCCCTTTCCACTGAGGCTGACAACTCTGGGCTAGCTAGCTAGTGCTCCTATATTTGTGACATGGACTCCTGTGCCACTGAGTGACTAGAACCCCCTGTCCCACTTCACACAGGCTGCTGCCCGGCTCTCAGCCCTTAGTGCACTGGGTCACTGCTGGCCGCGGGCCACGTTGAGCTAGTGACCCAGCTATTAAAAGCTCTGACTCTCGTTCCAGCTCCCCTGTACTCCAGTTAGTGTTTCCCTCTCTATCTGGAGGCAAGTTGGGCCCCAGTGTGTGAGTGGTTTCCATTTGAAATGCCGTATTGCAGACGGCTCTGTCCCAGTCCCCTCTAAAGCCATGGGTGGGCCGTCAGAGGTGTCTACTAGGCCTTTGGCTCATGGCCCTGGGAATATTCAGGCTGTGGTCATCGTTCTTCCCCCAGCTTGGATGTTGTGTTTGGTCTCTGCACTCTGTGGCAGTTCCAGGGCACCGGGAGGCGTGTCTCTCACTGCGCTCGCTCTTATTTGTATTGCAATAGTGCCTCGGAGCCCTGTCGTGGACCAGGGCCCCGCTGCACTGTACAAACACAGCAGCCCCTGCCCCAAAGAGCTGCCAATCAGTGTAAGAGAAGAACGACAGACGGCTACGGATGGTCTGGGAGAATATGGGTCAGCAGGAAAGGCAGTGGTCTCACTAGCCCAAGGGCTCTCACAGCCACGGCACTGGTTCCTGCTCCCTGCTTCTGATGCCTCAGGTGGTAATGACCTCATTCTGGTTCTCTTGCAGGATTTGGCCGGGGCGGTACCGAGAGTCACACATTCAAGTAAACCTCAGGTAAAGGCTTCTCTTAATGATCATGTTGCATTGCGCCAGCCCTAGCATCCTAGGCCCTGTCTCCTAGAGCATAGCTGGATTCCCATTGCATCCCTGGGGCTGGCATCCTTCCTCCAGCCCATGTGATTCAGAACCTGTGTCCACAGGAAAGTGGCTAGAGTCACATGCCTTTTCTCAGCCTTGGTACACCAGAGCTAGCATACCCAAGAGCATAGCCAGATTCACACTTCGTTCTACGTCTGAGAGCCCCAGTCATGCTTTGAATGCTGCCCCTTATGCCCTGGCACCTCTGTTCAATTGCAACCCACTGATCAGCGTGTGTTATGTGTTCCACTTGGTACCTGATCCCCAGAGGACACGAGTCTGTGACAGTCCCAAGCTAGAGAGCCTGGCTCTCTAACTCACACCTTAATTCTGGCGGTCCCCAGTTCAGTCCCTGGAATCAAAGATGGGGGCTGTCACAGGCACTGCTTTGTTTCCTGGGTATCCACTCAAGAGGTGTGTCCATTCATCACTGAGCCCCCCATGCAAGCGCTATGCTGCAGTCCTGTTGTCTGACCTTTCACCTGTGTTTCCTTTTCCTCCGTCTGTAGGGCTGGATGGAGAGGATTCCCGGTGGAGCCTGAGGACAGCACAAGCACCATGACAAATGCATTTTTAATTCACTATGTAATTAACTAGCACATTAAAAGTAATAAATTACCTAGAGGAATTTAGCTGGCGGTGACGGGAGAGTCTCTGCTCTCTATCTATCAGGATGTGGCGTGGGGGACGGGGGAGTTGGCCAATATCACTGAAAGCCTTGTGGAAAAAAAGAAGGTTCCAGATCCCCTTCCAGCCAAACATGTAGCCCTGCTTTCAAACCCAACCTCTAGCAGCAGGATTCTGCAGATGTATTTGCAGCCACTAGTAAAGCCAGAATGAAAGCCGCTTCCTCGCTGTAGTAGTGTGTTCTGCTGACTGAGGGTCTCCAGGGATCAGATAACGAAGCGCTTGTGATCTTTAAAGGACCTCAGCAGTCTTTGGATAAAGCCCCTATGGGACTTGGAGCTTTGTGCTGCTGCAGCCTGCTGGGCCAGCTGAGGTCTTGATCTCCTCCTCCTGGGCATTCTTACCCGAGGGCCAGTAGCCATGTCACTTTCATCCGGCCAGCATGGAATCTGAGCTTCTTGCCCTCCACCAAGCTGCTGCTTTGGCCAGGTGCCAGGAGAGCAGAGACATGGCATTGGCTGAGTCCGATGAAAGTTAATCCCAGAGCCAAGCATGATCAGCATCCACCTGGCACTAGAGCCGGCAGCCTCACTATTCCTCCCATAGCCTCAACACCCAGTGAAACACAGTCCTGCAGCGTCTCATGTGGCAGCCCTTGGGGCAGAGAAGCAGCCCCCCAGTAACTCCCTGTGGAGTCTCAAGCACAACCCCACCCCCTCCTGCCGGGACCCACCGCACAGCAAACGAAACCTCGTGGTCTGTAGTAGAGGCTGCTGACGGGGCCAGTTCTAGGGTCTCACTGCTGTCAGGGGCAAGGGGGTGGCTTGGGGTCCCTGGATGCTGCTAGTTAAAAAACAAACAGCCTTACCGGAGTCCTGGCCAGGTTAAAAAAGGAACGTTTGGCTACTGGGTCAGTTTTAGCTGTGATTTATAAAGGATGAAGGCTGTACATGTTGCATATAGCTTGGCCTTTCTGACAATAATCTGGGGCCCCTTGAAGATTATTTGGGGAGGCAAATATCCCCTTTGCCTGCCCCCTCATAGCTCTGGGCCTGGCTGCTGATAGACCTGGTCACAGCCCATTCCTAGCTCAGATGCAGAGATGGGGGCAAGCTCCTGGCCTAAAGCAAGACTCGGAGGGGTTAAAGGAGTCAGATGGCATCATTTGTGCCCGACAGGCGTCCTAAGACCAGAGAGGGAGGGCAGGCAAAAATGAGGTCAGACAGCCATTTGTGTAAGGGTAGCCTTGTTCCCCAGCCCTGCCTTTTCTATCTCAGCTACTATCCGGCCCCCATCACCACAGTGTCTGAGCATCCATAGGCTTCACTCTATTTATTCTCACAACCATCTGAGAGGCAGGGCAGTGCTGGGAGCCCCAGCTGGGGAATGGAGGCCCAGAGACAGGAATGAGCACAGTACTTAGGTGCCTGGTTAGATCACTGGCCCACCTCAGTGCTTTTGAACCCCCCCAGGTGCTGACACCCCTTTGACAATCTGGCTATAAGTGACGTGCCCAAGGCCCCCGGGAAACTTGTGGCAGAGCAGGGAATTGCACTCAGGCATCACAAGTGCCAGGCTGCTCTCTCTAGCCACTGTCCCATCCTATGGCTCATCTCACATGTGGCAGACCACAGTTCTTCAAGCAGCTCCGGAACCCGTGGGAGCAAGAGCAGTTGAAAGTCAGAACCGAACAGTAGTGTCGAGTAGCGACACACAGCGCTGCTGCCTCAGAGCCAGTCAAGTGTGGCCGTGAAGCAGAGAGGAATTCCCCACAGTGAGATGGTGCCACTGTGCTGTCTGCAGCAGGTTCACTGGACAAGGCTCGGCAGCTGCTCTAGCAGAGGAAAGCCCTTGCACAGCCACAGGACAGCCGATGCTAGGCCAGTCAGAGCAAGCGCTGTTGCTTTCCTCAATGCTCTGGTCTCCTCCCCTAAGGCTTCATATGTCACCGGAGTAAAGGGAGTGCAGCTATCTAGGAGCTGCCATAGAGATGACACGAGATAAATGTAGTTTCCTACAAGGCCCTCAGTAGAGCAACCAAGGGAGACAGGACTCCAGCTCTGATCTGAAACCCCGCTAGTGCCAGCACTTTCCAAGGGTAGCCCAGTGAAAGAGACCCTCTGCCCTGAGGAGGGCACCGGTGTGACCTGATGGAGGTGATGGGCCACTCCCAATGAATGTTTAGTCTCTATGCCCCCCTTTGAGCCCCCCAAGATAGCCCAAAACACCCACTTGGGCACACTGAGCCACAGACAGCCTGGCATTGTCTGCTGGCTGTCGGGGTAGCCATGCGACCCTGCGAGTTCTCTTTCATGGATAAGACCCCCACATTGATGGTGAAATTGCCAAGCCAACCTAGCTAGCACCAGGCCAAGACACAGACTCTGACACACAGATGGGACTAAAGCTATTCCCATCTTAACCCTCGCCTTGCCAGACACACTAAAACAAACCCTTTTTGGGGGTAAGGTACCTCCTACTTCAAAGGGCAGCTGCAAGCTCCTTGGGGAAGGGACTGTCTTTTTCTTAAGTGTGTACAGCACCTAGCTCAGAGGGGTCCTGATCCCTGCTCTACCATACTACATATAACAATACATATCAATAATATTGTAATTGCTATAGCTGATACCAAACCCTCTCCTGGTTCAAGTTGAACCAACTTCTCATCTAGAACACACTGGACTTAAAATATCCAGCCAGGCTTCAGTAATGAATGCAAAATAGGGCTTGGTCCTCAGTTAACAGTGGATGGTATTAACCAAATAAGCCATGGACTTTGCATGAGTCAGGTGCCTGTTAACTGGTTCCCTGGTCACCCAAGACAAGACTGCTCAATGAAATCCTGGGATGGATCTGCAGGTGCAAATAATCTCTGGCCCAGTTGTCAGGGAGAAGTGGCCTAGTGATGTGACAGTCAGTAAGGGGATCCTGCTTAGCCTGTGCTAAACCCAGTTTAGCATGTGCTCAGGGCTGTGGGTATGCGCAGAGAGGAGGGGCTGGAGAATCTGTCCCTTAAACAAAAGGACTTTAAGCAGCGTAACCTAAGAGGTCTGCCAGCAGCACCGGACATTACCTCTCTCTCCCTGGGGTTTGGTGCCAGAAATGTAAAAAGGGAAAGCCCCAGTCAGCACCTTCCAGTACATCACTGACTGACCAACAGAGACAAGACAGAACCGCGAAAGTGCAGCCAGACTGCAGTCACCTGCTACTCTTTGCACCACCACTAACCTGCAAGCATATTGCCAACTGAAGGAAGCTGTTCCTCTCTTCAGAGCCAGCATCAAGCTTAATGGGCCATTCAATGATGGTTTTTCTCCAGCATGTTGTAATGATTGGAGCCTCGTTTAAACACTCCAGAAAGGAATACACGGCTTGTTCACAGGGGAATAAAAGTCAATATGCAAAGAAGTGAGGAGAGCTATGCAAAGAGCAGCACCTGGGTTCTCCCTTCAAACCCCCCAGAAAATGCTGCTGATAGAATTCACTCTATTAATATGATTTCACAGCAGAATTATAGTAACCTGCTCACCCGAGGATGCTTTGCCAAGCATTACAAACTAGCTAATCAGTGACTATAATCCCCAACAAAAAGCCTTCGATATGAAAGATGATATGGGCTGGAAACCTCTCCTGACTAGCAGCAGAACAGGGACAAATAGGTAAAAGAACAGGTTTCCAAGAGAGGCATTCTGTATTCCACAGAAGCAGAGATGAGGACCTCATGTTAGTCTATTTCTAATGATAAAGTTTTACAATATGCCACTAGTGCTGTACTTCTGAATATTTCATTGGGCATTGCAACATTACTTAGATTTGTACATTTTCTGACCCCAAATAACCTCTTAGTGTTCCATCTACTAAGGCTAATTCAGATGCCAGTGAAAATGAAGGGATTTAAAGGAGCATAACTACTTCCTTACCTAGGCAGGGATTGCCTGGTGGTGGTGGTTTTATGTCACAGGCCTCATGTTGTGTCTTCTGGATTCACTTGAAGCAGAAAGTATGACAGTGAAGGCACATGTAGCCTGGCTTCTTTCGTGCTCCCAGCACAGACTTGGCTCTGCCTGGGAAGCCCTGTTTAAATGAGTGGAGAAACTGCACTTAGCTCAAGTGCAGTGCTGGGCAACCTGAGACCCGCGGGTTGCACATGGCTCATCAGGATAATCCGGTGGCGGGCCGCGAGACAGTTTGTTTATATTGACCGTCCGCAGGCACGGCCGCCTGCAGCTCCCATTGGCTGGGAACGCTGAACCACAGCCACTGGGAACTGCAGGCGGCTGTGCCTGCAGACGGTCAATGTAAAAAAACTATCTCGCGGCCCGCGAGCGGATTACCCTGATGGGCCATGTGCAGCCCGCGGCTGCAGGTTGCCCACCACTGCTCAAGTGGGAGTGGGGGTAGGATCAGATCCAGGGAGGTTTCCTGTCTCTGACTTTCTCTCCTTTCTCAGACCTTTACCCCTTTGGTCCGTCAGCAGTACTCTCTATCCAAGGGTACTGAGCAGTGTAACTGTTAACATTGTTTTATTGTTGGTTTTTGTCCATCCAAATGTGTGCTAGAAACTTTACAAAAACAGGTAAAAAAATGTGCCCACAGGAGCTTAAAAAAAAGGGCCCCTATCCTGCAAAAACTTATACTTTTATTCAACTTTACCCATTGTGAGCAGTCTTCAGTTTACTTCAATGAAACCATTCACAGTGCCTAATGGTAAACACTTGGCTAAGTCTTCACAGGATCAGGGCCTAAATTTAAACAGGACAAAGCAAATGAACAAACCAAAGGCTGGTACAGGAAGAGCTGATAAGGGTTAGAATCATAGGATCACACAGTTAATCGGTGAATGACTATGTGCATTTTGGTAGTGGGTATATATGTCTATCCATCAGATGTAACTTTTAGCATCAGGGTTCTTATGTGAAAATGTAATATATTCTAATTTTTGTGTGTCTATCCTATAAACCAGTGTCTCTCAACTTTTCCAGACTACTGTACCCCTTTACGGAGTCTGATTTGTCTGGTGTACTCCCAAGTTTCATCTCACTTAAAAACTACTTACTTACAAACTCAGACATAATAATACAAAAGTGTCACAGCACGCTGTTACTGAACAATTGCTTCCGTTCTCATTTTTACCATATAAAATAAATCAATTGGAATATACATATTGTACTTACATGTCAGTGTATAGTATATAGAGCAGTATAAACAAATCATTGTATGAAATTTTAGTTTGTACTGACTTCAGCTCGTTATGTAGCCTGCTGTAAAACTAGGCAAATATCTAGATAAGTTGATGTGCCCCTGGAAGACTTCTTCATACCCCAAGAGGTATACGTACCCCTGGTTGAGAACCACTGTTATAAACCAGTTTAAAAAGTAAATACAAATTAGTGTATTTATACTTTTGTCTATCAACCACATAAGAATGGCCATACTGGGTCAGACCAAAGGTCCATCTAGCCCAATATCCCAGCTTCCGGCAAATGGAGGCTAGGGGCACCATCCCTGCCCATCCTGGCTAATAGCCATTGATGGACCTATCCTCCATGAACTTATCTAGTTCTTTTTTGAACCCTGTTATAGTCTTGGCCTTCACAACATCCTCTGGCAAAGAGTTCCACATATAAAAATCCACATATAAAAATCTTACAACAGTCATGGTGCAACTGAAAAATAAATTTGTGGATATATGCTGGAAACAGGGAGCATAAATTATCAATAACAGTTACTCAGTGTAAAATGAACAGGAGAACTTGTGGCACCTTAGAGACTAACAAATTTATTTGAGCATAAGCTTTCGTGGGCTACAGCGCACTTCATCGGATGCATAGAATGAAACATATAGTAAGGAGATATATATACACATACAGAGAACATGAAAAGGTGGGAGTTGCCCTACCAACTCTAAGAGGCTAATTAATAAAGAAAAAAAAACTTTTGTAGTGATAATCAAGATAGCCCACTACAGACAGTTTGACAAGAAGGTGTGAGGATACTTAACATGGGGAAATAGATTCATGAAAAGGTGGGAGTTGCCCTACCAACTCTAGGAGGCTAATTAATAAAGAGAAAAAACTTTTGTAGTGATAATCAAGATAGCCCATTACAAACAGTTTGACAAGAAGGTGTGAGGATACTTAACATGGGGAAATAGAAGCTATAAATTTGTTAGTCTCTAAGGTGCCACAGGTCTATGAGAACGGTACTCCTAAGGACAGGGAGGGGTCTACTCCCCTGTGTCACTACCATGATCCCTCTCTGGCAAAAAAACAAAGGAGTAGGAAACCCTGTCCATCTGGACAGCTCTGCTCCCTTCCCTGGGGAGAGGAGTGTTTAAAAACAGGTGAGTGGGAAGGATTCATCACTTGGTCCAAGTCTCTTGTATGCTCTTGGCCTAAATATCTTGTGGCAGTGAGTTCCACAGGATATGTGTGTTGTGCTTTTTGGGGGCGGGTGAGAAAAGGATTTCCTTTGATCATTTGAAATGTGTTGCCTTTTAGTTTCACCAGATGTCTCCTTGCCCTGCTATTAGGAGGACAAAAAGGAGCAGCTGATTAACACTGTTCATTAATGTATTTACTTCTCTCATACTTCCTCTCTAAGCCATACACTCTTCTCATATGGAAAATTATCAGGACTTAATTTGTTGTTGCTGCTTTTTTCTGGACACTTTCTATGGGCCTGATCCAGAGCCCATTGAAGTCAGTGGAAAGACTCTCAGTGAGTTAAATAATCTTTATACCAGACCTTATTTCTGCTATATCCTTTCCAAGATGAGATGACGGGGATAGAACACAGCATTCCCACACCGTCTGTACCAATGATTCAGACCATGGCCTTATAATATTTTTAGCATTACTCTCTCTTAGAGTGCATTTGCTTCAGGTTTTTCATGCTTAACCACAGTGCTTTGTTGAACAGATGCTTTCTATGAGCTGTCCACAATACGACCTTGATATTTTTCCAGTGTTAACTTATTCTGAGCAATGTGTGTGAGTAATTCAAATGATTCCTTCCACTGGATATCACCTTGCACTTCTTCACTGAATTTCATCTTCAATACTCTTGCCCAAGCACCCACGGTACATAAGAATGGCCATATTGAGTTAGTCCAATGGTCCATCTAGCCCAATATCCTGTCTTCCAACAGCGGCTGGTGCCAGATGCTTCAGAGGGAATGAACAGAATAGGGCAATTATCAAATGATCTATCCCCTGTCATCCCAGTCCCAGCATCTGGCAGTCAGGAAGCTCTCTTAGGTCCTTCTATAGTTCCCCTCAGGGCCGGCTCCAGGCACCAGCGGAGGAAGCACCTGCCTGGGGCGGCTCATGCTAAGGGGCGGCATTCCGTCCATTCTTGGGGCGGCACAGTCCGAGCGGCTTTTTTTTTTTTTGCTTTGGCAGTTCGGGCGGCTTTTTTTTGTTTGTTTTTTGCTTGGGGCGGCAAAAATGGTAGAGCCAGCCCTGGTTCCCCTTAATGCTTTGTAGCCTTGATCAGTCTCAGTGACTGGTTGTGTAGGGTGTGGTGGTTGGGTGGAATGGTCTCGGTGTGTGTGTGTGTGTGAGTGCACGTGCGTGTGCATGTGTGTGGTATGCGTAGGTCAATAACCTTATTCTGTGCTCTGTAGGTTTCTGTTTGACATTGTCTCCTAGCAACCTCAACTGGCTCACAAAATGTTTCTAAAGTCTGAATGTACATGAGTTTAAGCGCTCTGTGCTAGCACATGGTTACCTGTGTGTATGTGTGTGTGTGTGTGTATGTGTGTGTACCTGTTACACTAACAATGCACATGTGTATATACACTTTGTTTTTACTGTCTACACTTTAGTGGCTCAGCTGCTCACTTTGGGACTTATAATGAACTTTTTTTCTGAACATCTTGGTACATTATTTTCATCTCGGCTTAAGTGAGCGCTTTCCCTATGTTTACCATCTCCAAAATGCCTTCACAGCAGAGACTATAGTGTAAGAAGGAGAGCTCTGTGGATACATTTGTGCTAGAACCAAACTGGCATCTCCAGGATTGGTGGGGAGCATAAGAAGAGCCTTTGTACTTCGATCCCCACTGCAAGTGAGCCCCTCTCACTGCTCACTCACTGCTGGCACTCCCCCAAGCAGAAAGGAGTTCAGGAGCAAGTGAACTAACTATAATGTCCATAATTTCATTGGAAACAGGTGTCCACATGTTTTAAAGCAACTAGTGATTTTTGATGGGTAAGTTTTCAGGGGCCCATCAGCAGTGTTTGTGGCAAGCTCTCAAGCAGGCAGGTGAAAGGGTCATGGGCTATATCTATGGGAGACCTGTGATGCTTTCAAAGCACTGGGGGGATCCCAGGTACAGGCTTAGGAAGGAACTGAGTTTCAGCATAACTCCTTCCTTGCAACTTCCTTCCCCACGGGAGAAGAAACTTCTGGCAGCCAGCTACTGGTTCAGATCTCTTGATGGATGTGACCGGGGCGGCTCCAGGCACCAGCACACCAAGCGCGTGCCTGGCGCGGCAAGCCGCGGGGGGCGGCGTGTCGGTTCCCGTGAGGGCAGCAGTCAGGAAGCCTTCAGTGGCATGCCTGCGGGAGGTCTGCTGGTCCCGCGGCTTCGGCGGTAATTCGGTGGCGGGTACGCCGAAAGCGCGGGACTGGCAGAACACCCGCAGAAATGCCGCCAAATCCGCGTGACCAGCAGACCGCCTGCTGGCGTGCTGCCGAAGACCGCCTGACTGCTGTGCTTGGGGCGGCAAAAAACATAGAGCAAAAAACATAGGATGTGACAGGGTGTTCGTCCCACACCAGCCTTCAGTAGGTTAATGAGGTTGAGACAGGAGCCAATTAACTAGATAGACCACACCTGAGGGGAATTAGGCCAGACAAGCACCTCCTGATTGGGAATAGAGCCCAGCTGAGCAGTAATAGGCCTATGATAAAGCCAGGAAGCAGGCAGCAGAAGGGGACTGTGGTGTAGAGGACTGCAAGGTGCATGAACAAGTGACAGAAGGGGGCTTCGGATGTGGGTGGAGTGGAGCTAATCCCCAGACATGCCCACAAGGAGATGCCCTGATGGTAAGTGAACCCCATGACAATGGAGCAGAGCCATCCCTGGCTGCTTCTCCCCCCACCTGCTCCTGGGAGTAGTGCTTGGTGTACCACCCTGGCTCTCCAGCCGAGCAGCAGATGGGGCATTTACTCCCTCTTGCCCCCTGAATTACCGTGTTAGGCCAGGCTGCAAGCTGCCCCAAATAGGCTTGGAATTGGGGACAAGCCCATGGCTGGGGATACTGAGTGAGTCTCTTGCCAGCCACAAAAAGCATCCCTATGTTTAATTCTGATTGACCAGTATTTCTGACAAATCCAGGACTAGGTCCATATTGCCTTCCTGCTCTCCTCCCCCACTCGCTAGTAATATTGCCAGGAATCGCAGCATGCAGCAGAGCCAGGCTCTGGGCAACCTAACCTGTAGTCGGCTACATCAGCTGATTGGTGGGAAGAATCGGCAGACCAGCTCTCCAACCCAACAGCAACAGCAGTTTGGTTGCTGCTCATGCTATTTGCCATGGTTGCGACAGCTCCTGCCTAGTTCCAGCCTTGCTCCTTCCTTGTCTCACTGCAGGTAACCCAGCTCTGACCCTGGGGTCTGATTGCTGACTCCGGTTCTGACCCTGGACTCCTATTCCTGGCTACCGACTCCTGCTCTACCCACTAGGTCTGACTGCTCCAGTCACCAGGCATGACGCCATCCCAGTCTCTCACACACTGCTTGGTGGGAGGTTCAGTGCAGCCCTGACATCAGGCCAGCCATCAAGTGAAGTGTCCTCAGGAGTGCCTGAAATCTGACACAGTGTGGTGTGGGACCTGGCTCCCCAGCTATCCACAGCACTCAGGATATTCTGAGCTTGTCAACCTCTGAGCGCAGCAGGGATCTGGCAGCCTCCCAGGGTTGGAGAAACACATCAGTTATGTGCAAGCCAAACATCTGCTGAAACCTCACCAGGGCTGGATTCTCCTATTGGAGCCCAAGACGGCATTACGGCAGAGCATGCTGCCTGGATGCCCAGTGCTTAGCTGAAGCCTGGACTCAAAGAGTGGCTGGTTCCTGGTAGAATGAGAGGTGAGTGGACACAGATGCAGCAAACTCGAGCTGCAATCTTGTTTGGGAGGATACATGCCCGTCAGTACACAAGGATTGGGAGATGGCAAAAGCAAATGGGAGCTTATAGCTGCCAGATAGAGCATCACTTGCAGAACAGCTCTGCTCAGGATGGCTGCCAGACACCTTGTCCCTGCTGCTTCAGTCTCTCTGGTCCATCTGTGCAGCACTTGGTGCAGGTCTGGGGTGCTGGGCAAAGGTGGCTTTGTGCCACCCTCACAGCTCCCCGATTCCAGGGTTGGCTGGGAGCCAGTCTGGTCCTCAGCGTTATTAGAGGTATCCTCAGCCAGGGTAGGGGTGGGACATGTGTGGCAAGGGACTGCAGCAGAGTGCAAGGCGCATTGGTGATCCTAGCAGGCAGATGAGCTCCTTGGGAGTCATTATCCATTGGTGCCAGTTAGAGGAGCTCTCCTGGCTGGCGTACGGTGGGGGTAGATTAGAGTAGGCTCTGCCCCTTCCAGCAAACTGCTCGCGGGAGGGAGCCCCTGCACTCCCCCAGCTCTGAATGGCCCTTATGGAAGGGGGAAAGTCTTCTCGTTCTCTCCCACACTGCTCAGCTGCGGGGGCAGGGGGGACACCTGCCAGTCTGGCCCTGAGTCTGTACCCCATCTGTAAGCAAGGGGTGTCTGCAGTGGCCCGTCGCCCTTTCTGCTGGCTTCCCTCTCGGATGTATTTCATTGGTCTCAGTTCTTTACACCTTTTTGCTACAATACATTCTGCAGAACTGTTCCTTGCATTCTGTTCTGGTGCACTGATCCCTGTCTCTGGTTGGGGAAGGGCACAGTTTAAGGGGCAGCCAAGCCAGTCACAGGGGGCTAAGTACCAGAAACAGCAGTTTCACCTACTGCCAGCATTCCTGCTGGTGTCGCTCACCCCATTACACCTGCCCAGACAGAAAGGCACCTGGGTTTGGAATGAAAAGGAGGTCTAAGACGGAGCCCTCAGCAGAGTCTGCCTTGTTTGAGTGGATGCTGCTGGAAGCTGAAGCCAAATCCAAGCATGCAGTTGGAGAATTTAATACTACACCACATCCTGCTGTAGCCTTGGCCAAATAAACACATCAATGGATTTGGCACGGGGGTCCGGGTTCAAGAGAAAGACACAGCTGCTGTAGTTTTTTATTTAGAAAGCTATTTGCTTGAGCCAGGGTTTTCTGTTGATCTGCTCTGGTCCCAGAAGGGTCAGGTTAGAAGGAAGGAGAAGGCTTGAGGAAATCAGATGGTCTGTAGCTGTCCATTAGCAAACAATTTCTTTTTAAAATGGTAAATCTCAGCTGTCTGGCCTGTGTGGCCCAGCATGTTTTTAGCCTGGCTTCCAGCACTGTCTAGGACAGGGATCGGCAACCTTTGGCACGCGGCCCACCAGGGTAAGCACCCTGGTGGGCTGGGCCGGGTTGTTTACCTGCCGTGTCCGCAGGTTCAGCCAAATAAAATTCAGTCTCTTCTCAGTGCTCTGGTGTGTCACACCCTTCGGTGCTGCTGTAACAAACTCCGGCTCCAAAACTACCCTGTGAACTAATGCATCATGCATCTGACGAAGTGGGTATTCACCCACGAAAGCTTATGCTCCAATATGTCTGTTAGTCCATAAGGTGCCACAGGACTCTTTGTTGCTTTTTACAGATCCAGACTAACACGGCTACCCCTCTGATACCTGTGAACTAAGACAGCCCCTCCATGGCCAGCAGAGGGAAAGATGCATGTAGTGGGCAGGTCCCAAATTGTATCCATAGAGAGCAGTTGTGAGTACAGGTACCGGCTGTTACATCCTCAGCCAATAGGAAATCACACTACAGCATCCTGAGAATATTAAATACAGAGGCACTCCAGTGCACGAAGTTCCTGGAGGTGAATGACAGGTGAGCTCAGTGCACTAGGCATGAAGAAGCAGAATGAGGTCATGGACACAAACAGCAGGTCCATGGTCTTCCTGAACAGCTCCTAGTGTAGACAGAGACAAGAGAAGGGGTTCTCATGAGATGACAGTGCTGAAAGCCCCCAGCTGGGTATCCTCCAGTGACTGGTGCCCAGTCAGGACAAACTGAGATATTGCCTGTGGGGACCCAACTGAAAGACAAAGTTCAAAAGAGAAGGCTCCAGGGCACTCAAATGGAGCAGCAGCTGGCAAGGGTTGGCTCGAGTGAGCATCTGAAATCCTGTCCTTTGTAGGCCATGCCCAAAGAGCAGATAACAGTCTATTGATATTTTGATTTATTTACCCCACACAAAGAGGGAGAAGCAGGCTGCTTTTGCTTTATATTTGAAGGCTGGATTGAGATCAGTGAATTTGGAGGTTCATTTAGGTTTCAGTTACTATAAACATTTCATCACTGAGACAGGAAAAATAGCCTGCTACTTTGGCAGTTGACTGTGGGCTAGGTCTGAAAGCCATTGGATGGAAAAAGCAGAACAGTTTTCTGCAAAGGACAGAGAACAGGAAGCAGAAAGGTTTTAGAAACGGAGGAGAAAAGCCAAAAACATTCTGTGGCTTTCTGCAAGAGAAATAGAGAGAGGGAGGGAGTGGCTTTTTCAAATCAGCTCATTTTCTCCCCCCTCTACCTGGAGTTGTTTGATTTATGAAACTATAACGGGGAGTACTTTCCTGATTCCAAAAAAGACTAGAGTTCTGGCTTAACATAGAATTCAGGATATGGCAAAGACCACTTGGGTCGTTCAATCTGACCACTGAATTTTCCAGACCTTCTCCTTGCCTACTTCAGACTAACCTCTCTTCCAAACTGTTCTGTGAGAAATGAGTTAAACTTTCATGCAGGAGGCCTTGAAAACAATTTTCTGTTCCCCACGTGAACCTCTGTACTCTGACGCCAGTTGCATTATTGTATTAGTATCATCAGTGGAGCGAGGAACCAGAGAGCAGCCTGTTACAGTAGGATGAGCCTTATGAAGAGACTGGCTTGTAGGGAGAAGTAGGGTGGATACCCTGAGAGTATTGTCCAGTGGAGGGAAAGCTGGACAAGAAGGCAGGTGGAATGTGGGAGCCTAAGGTTCTGTGGCTATGGAGAAAGGCAGCTGCTGTGTGAAAGGGGAGAAGTGTATGAAACAACCCTGCTCCCTTCGTCTCTGTGGCGTAGATGGATGCAGTGTGATACGTGTGGCCTAGGGAAGGAGGCAAAGCTAAGAACTTCAGGGGTTGTGAATGAAGAGCCCAGGAGCTGCTGTGTCTTCAGAGGGAAAGTGTTTCTGTGGAAGGCTGATAGCATCTGTGGTGTCACCAGTGGGGCTTGGGAGGACAGGCTAATGCCTGCATCCAGGGCCTAGGTCAGGGGTCAGAACTGGGGCTGGAGCCTAAGTGCAGTCACCTGAGTTTGGGACTGGGATCAGGGTCCTAGTACCTACCGATGCCAGGGGGTGGGAACAGAGCCGGGGGTCAAGGGGCAAAGCCAGGGTTCATAGCCAGAGTTAAAGTTCAAGTGCTAAAGCTTGGGGTCAAAACCTGGCGTCAGAGCCCAAAGGTCAAAGCCAAGGCTTGGGCCTGGAGTCGGAGCCCAAGGGCCAAAGCCAAGGCTTGGGTCCGGAGTTAGAGTCCAAGGGTGAAAGCGAAAGGTCCAAGCCAGGGTTGGGAATCCAAGAGCAAGCTGAGCTGCCGGCCTGGACCAAAAAGGATCACAAGTGAAGCTGTCAGTCTGGTCATGTGAGGTGGTAGTTCCTGAGGCATTTATCGCATAGACCCTGTGGAGATCATGCATGCAGCCCCAGCATGGCTGCCAGACAGTGGCGTGGAGGTATCAGCCACCCTGCAGACCCAGGTTCTAGTCCCATCCCCACAGAATCCCACATCTGATGGCTCAGAGAAGACAATTACATAGTTTCTGCATCCCTAGAGAAGGCAAGTTGGTGGCCACAAGGAACAAACCATCGGAAAGCTAGAGGTGAGGAGTCCTGCAAAGTATCATTGGTCCAGGAGCAGAAAGGCACATCGCAACACCTAAGAGAAGGTGGCTGTGAGCAACGTTACCAAATGCTTGGCTTCCTTGGGGAGAAGCTGCTGGGCGACACTCAACTGCTTTAGTTGTTGAGCTGTATTTGTCAGAGGTGCATTTCTGTCCCTTTCTATGGATCTTTGACTCAGCTCCCCTTTGAAATACCAACCAGTCACTTAATGGTCTGCTCAGTCACAGCAAAAACATGTAAAATCAGCTTGCTCAGCCCTATGCTGCCTAATGTGGCATTAGTCTGATGCACCATCATTGCTATGTTGGCCCATTTCTTCTGTATCTTTTTGTTGCAGTCTCCGTGGCCACAGCAGTCCCCACAGCTCAGGAACATGTGAGCTCAATCTAGGTTCATAAACACTTCTGTCTGGCTTCATAGCTCAGCCCACCCACAAAGTCAGGCCTCAGAGCATCATCTTAATTGTTCCACATCTAGAGTGCTGGCTGAACTCCATGCCTGGGAGGGTCGAGTCTCCGAAATGAGAAGCAAGCACAGCTTCCACCTTGGGAGCATGCCTGTATTTTGGAGTCAAATTATAGGTGCTCTCCAGAAGCTCTGCTTCGCAGGGGGACATGCTCTTGGAGGGCTCCATGGTGCACTAGCTGGAAGGTGAGTGTGTTTCTTGCATGGCCGTGTCTACCAGCTTCTAGGCTGGGCAGTAACATGATGGATCAGTTACTGATTTGAGAACACTGACAGTAGCATCATCCCATTTAAACTAGATCTTTGTACTGCTGCAAGTATCCTGTTGTGCGAGGCACCTCAGTTCTCCCCAGAGCTGCGCTCAGCCTGAGACCCCAGAGAAGAGGAGGAAAGCCATCCCTAGCCCATACTGGGTCACCTTACTGCACTCACCAAGGGCCTGGTGTAGTGCCAGGCATCTGTTCTGGATGTGCTGATTTGGTGGATGTTTGTGATTGATGCTTGTTTATTCCTGTGACATTGGGTTTCTGGAAATCAAGCTGTGTCCTCCTTTTCCCTGCAGAGAATCATGGTGTGGCACTGATTTCAGTGGGCTGGGAATGCGGGATGCTTATGCCACTGCTAATTGGTTCATGCTGTGCTGATTCTGCTTCCCATTCCTCTTGCTGGGGGGATGGCCAGTGAGTCAGACCATGGATACGGAGAGGCTACGCCAGGTACCCATAACGCCCAGGACAGAGGAGGAAGCTTTAACGTGCTGTATGCATGTGATCTATATGGATGGCAATAGGGGGCCCACTGACACCAGGGCATGGAGCTGGAGGGCAGCAGTAGACAAACTTAGCCAGTGCTCTGTGCTTCCCCAGATGGGGACATCCAAGGAGCCTGGAACAGAGAATATTTCTGCCCTCCTGGTGATCACAGTTCCCGGCCTGTCAGAAGCTGACACAACAAATCCTGCATCTTGGCAGGGGGTTAGGGTAGATGACCCTTGAGGTCCCTTCTAATCCAATGGCTCTATAAGGAGGAAGTGCTTTGCACACACTTGGTCTCTGAGTGCACGGTTTGTAGCTAATACTTGTCCCATTACAATGCTTGTTTCTGAAGCAAAATTGTTGCTCATCTTGAAAACACCAGCAAGCTCGTGAGGAAGCTTTTTACTCATCTCCTAACACCATCAGCTCACACAGCTCCAGGCACAGCCCCGGTGCTCAGTGTTATCTGAGTGAACATAAAACAGACATGGAGCAAAGCAGCGCTTGCCGGAAATTGCTCTGAGCTCATTCTGATAAGCAGGACTTCCTTACCGAATTCTGCAGAAGCAAGAAAACAGGGGAAGCACCTGTTACACTTGTAGAGAAAACTCTGTGAAAGCAGCATCTTAACTAGCTGCAGGTTTTGAGTCAAGGATCTTTCTTTATTGTAGAGGAACAACCCCCCCAGCAGATATTCAAGCTGCTTGCAGCTCCCTGTTTCCCTCTGCCCCTGCAAAGGACTGGGTTCTCCAGTCTATTGCTGCACCATGAGGGGTAGGATGGAGATGTTGGTAGATGGGGCATGGTCTGTGTAGGGGAGAATCTCCATGACTTGGCAGCAATTCTAGTTCATGGTCCTGACAGAGTGACTGGGTTTTACGGCTCTGGGGGTGTTTCCCAGTGCTGCTCCAGGAATTAAGGCTAAAATGGACAGGGTTTTTTTCTGAATCTCTATTTCTGTCACCTCACTCTATCACTAAATGACATTAGGGGCTGCAGGTTCTCCAGCTGGGGATCAGCCGAGAAGCAAACGGTTCTGGTGATTGCTTCATAAAACCCAGTTTTCTTACTTCTAGCTGAGCCTGGGAAACAAATGCATTTTTCAGGGGTTAGGAAAGTTTTCAGATCCTTTTTGCACTCGTGTAAGATCTACAGAGTGATCTGGGTCACTTGGTGAAATGTGTGTTAATCCAGCTAAATGCAAGCGCACACCTCTGGGAAACAATGTAGGTCACAGTTACAGGCCCCCATCCTATATCCTGGAAAACGGTGACTCTGAAAAGGACTTAGGGGTCATGGAGGAAACCACTGAACATGAGATCCCTCTGCGATCCTGTGGCTAAGAGAGCACATGTGATTCTTAAATGCATAATCAGGGATATATGGAGCAGAAGTAGGGAGGTGGTATTACCTCTGCATATGGTATTGTTGAAGCCGTTACTGGAATACTGTGTCCAGTTCTGGTATCAACATTTTAAAATGGAGGTTGGCAAACTGGAAAGGGTTCAGAAAAGAGCCCCGAGAATGAAGTGAAGCCTAGAAAACCTGCTTTCCACGTGAGACTAAAGATTGTTCTGCTTAGCTTAGAAAAATGAAAGTTAGGAGGTGACGTGATCATGATCTGTAAGTACCCATGGAGAGAAGTTTTCTGTTAATAGAGGGCTCTTTAATCTAGCAGATGAAAGCATAACAAGTTCCAATTTTTGGAGACTGAATTTAGCCAAACTTAGACTAGAAACAAGGTGCACATTTGTAACAGTGCCTATTGGAATGCCTTACCTAGGGATGTGCTGGATTCTCCACCACTTGAAGTATGTCAGGGAAGTTGGGTGTCTTTTAGGGGGAAAAACTGCTCAAGTTCACCCAGAAGTTATGGACTAGATGCAGGAATCAGTGGATGCAAATAGATAAAAATGTCATTGAAAGAGGGGGGGGGCAGTTTGCACTACAGGAGGCAGGTCCTCAGTGTAAATTGTCACAGCTCCACCTGCGTCTCTCCCCAATCAGGAGTTTCCCATCTGCACAGTTCCCTGCCTACACTGTGTTAATCCAGCAAACCAGGCTGTCTAAACAGGCCCATGTCTGCACTTTGCTTTCCCTTCAGAGGTTATGAACAGTGTAATGACCCACCGTTATAAATTACCACACAGCTCTTTAAACAAGAACATTTATTCTTATGGTGAAAGCCTGATAGAGAAAACAGCATGCTTAAAAGCTTACCAGAGGTCACTCCAACTCCAGCTTTGGACAGTCCTTCAAAACCCACAACCCACAAGTTTATAACCGTCTCAGATTCAGAACCAGAACAACCCTGAATGGCTCAATCTTTCCTTCATGCAGTTTGGGCCTTTGATCTTGGCCTCATGTAACCGATCAGCAGACAAAGGATTTCCTTGCTGCAGTCATGCTACATACCTCAGGCTCTGCTGAGACTGCTTCACTCCAGCAATCCTCGATCAATTTCTAAAGGCCTTTCACATCTTCTCATGCTGTGCTTACGTGTACGCTGGGCCTGATCAGCTTGTGTGTTGTGAAAGTGGCTTTCCCCACCTCCGCTCACGGAGGACTGTGAAGAAGGCCTGTTATGGGTAGTCACTCTGGTTCTTGTTTCTATATCTGACTTCAAGGCAAATTCCTTGAGGGGAAACAGGTGGGGTGACATGGACATAGCTGCATGTTCATTAGTGCAGCTACTTTTCTACAAACCATGGCGGCCTGCATGCCAAGGGCAGTTCACAACTCCCTGAGATAAAATGCCTGTTTCTTTTCTCACGTATACTGGTGTAATTCCAGAGTGCCCCATTAACTTCAAAGAAGCATCTCTGGATTGCTACTGCTGTAGTCCCAAACTCCCCATGCTCTCCTTCTCTGGGGAAACTGAATGCACTAGAAATTGTATAATCAGATGTCTTGGAGCTGAAGGAAAGATCTGTTTCCACTGTATCAGCATAAACAGTGATTGCAAAATCATTGCTCAATTGCAAAATATCCCTGTTTATATTCAGGGTAAAAATATTCCGGATGTTATTCAGGGGGCAGTAATGTATGAGAGATCCCTTTATTGCGAGCTTATCTGCTCCTTCCTGCAAACCTGTAAATAATTAGTGCCTGTTTTAAGCACCAAGGATTATGCCCAGGAAACATTCTGATCATACATAATGCTGCATATGACCTGTCCAACATTATTGTATTAAAGACAAAATTGTGGCTTTCAAAGTACTGGACAAATATCGGCTAATTCAAGAGCACGAAATGAAACCACTGTGGGTTATAAAAGTGAGGAGGAATCTGAAAAGTAACTTGTTTGTGTTGCTTCCTGAGGATAGTACAGGAAGAAGCTATCTTCAAAGAGCCTGTAAAACACAATGGGTAAATTCCTGGCTGTGTTGAAGTTAATGGCAAAACTCACATGGTTCCTTGGATTTCTTTTTTTTTTTTTTTTTTAAAGGCCAAGAGGGACCATTGTATCATTTAGGTTGACTTGCAGTATAACACAAGCCAGAGAATTTCACCCAGTTACTCCTGTATTGAGCCCAATAACTTGTGTCTGACTAAAGCTTATCTTCCATGGACTCATCCTGTCTGGATTTATTCTTTATTGTATTACCAAAGCACCTTGAAGCCCTAGGCATAGATCAGGACCCCACTGTGCTAGGTGCTGTACAGACACAGGGGAAAAAAGATGGCCTTTGCCCCAAAAATCTTATGATCCAAGTACAGGCTAAAAGATGGATATAGAAAGGCAGATGGAGTACAAGGAAACAAAGTTGAAGACTTCAAGAGATGGCGACTCCACCACTCTTCTTGATAGTTTGTTCCAGTGATTCATTGCCCTTAAACAAAAAATTGTGCCTAATTTTCTAATTGGAATTTGTCTGGAATTAACTTCCAGCTACTGGTTCTTGTTGTGATGAAAGGCATAACCAGATAAAAGAGCTCTTTAATACTGGTACCTTCTCCCCATGAAGGTACTTGTACACTATAATCAAATCACCTCTTGATCTTCTTTTTAATAAGCTAACCAGACTGGGATCTTTCAAACTCTCTCTGTAAGGTATCTTTTTTTTTTTTCTAGCCCTCAAAGGCATTTTCCCCCCAGCCATTGACTTCAATGTGGCCAGGATTTCTTCTGTCATACATAGGGTCCTACCAAATTCACAGCCGTGAAAAACCCATCACGGACCGTGAAATCTGGTCTTTTGTGTGCTTTTATCCTATACTACACAGATTTCATGGGGAGACCAGCGTTTCTCAAATTGGGGGTCCTGACCCAAAAGGGAGTTGCAGGGGGGTCATGAGGTTATTTTAGGGGGGGTCACGGTATCGTCTCTCTTACTTCTGCGCTGCCTTCAGAGTTGGGCACCCGGCCAACAGCCACCACTCTCCAGCTGCCCAGCTCTGAAGCAGTGCCCCGCCAGCAGCAGTACAGAAGTAAGGGTAGCAGTACCGCAATCTCCCCCACAATAACCTTGTGACACCCACTCAAAAAACCCCTCCTTTTTGGGTCAGGACCCCTACAATTGCAACACTGTGAAATTTCAGATTTAAATAGCTGAAATCATGAAATTTACTATTTTAAAAATCTTGTGAAAGTGACCAAAATGGACCATGAATTTGGTAGGGCCCTAGTCATACAGAACAGTCACCAGACCCACGGCCTACTCCCTGTGTCTGCTCCTCTACTCCTCCAACCTTCTGGAAAAGAATTGACACTGAGCCAAACTCTTTTTCATGCCATGAACAGATCCAAACAAAATTCTAACAGCCATAGGATAAGCAGTAGCGTAGCTAGTGGGGTTCAGGGGAAGCAGCCACTTCCCCTGACCCCACATTCCCCAAAAGTGGCGCTCCGGCCGGCCGGCGGAACGGGGCTGCGGGCTGGCCGGCTCCCGGCGCTCCGGCCGGCCGGCGGAACAGGGCCGCGGGCTGGCCGGCTCCCGGCGCTCTGGCCGGCCGAACGGGGCCGCGAGCTGGCCGGCTCCCGGTGCTCCGGCCGGGACTCCGGCCCTGAGAGCATTGCCGGGGGTCTCGGTGCCCCGGACAGCGCTCTGGATGGGGAAGCGGGGCAGCCCTGCGTATGCGCCGCTCCATTTTTTGGCGGCATTTCGGCGCATGCGCAGGGCTGCCGAAATGCCACTGAAGGACCGGCGCCATTTTTTGCCGCCACTCCTCCTCGGCTGCAACCCTGGCTACGCCACTGAGGATAAGTCAGAAACGTTCATGACGCCCTCTGGTTTTCCAGGGTTGATGGATTTTCCAGATCCATCCCATGGAGTGCAGGTTTTTAGCATCTCTACTCCCTGAAGCCAGGAGATGAACATTTGTTTCACAGCCACTTTCACGGCCACCCCATAGCCGGTGAAGGAGAGAGACCATGACAGGGAAGGGTAAGATGCTGAATGATGGAGAATCCTTAGGTACTCATTGAATAGCTGCGGTGCTTCTCAAAACCTCCTTAGTTGTGAATGGCCTTGGTTTGTGAATTCAGAAAACCCGAATCTGCCACAGAAGCTATTCTCATCAATCTGGGGTATTTCCACTTGTGGCTGAAAACAGGAAGTGAGGGAGGGTGTGTAACTGGAGTGAATGTCCTACAGCCTCAGGCAAGGTTTGGGTCTGGAGTGAACCTGCGCTGATTCTGATTTTTATTCAAGCCCATGTGCCTTTTGCTAAGAGTGCCTCTGAACTGTGTTTCTTTCTGCATCACTGATGCAGCTGCTTACAGAAGTGGGGGGGGAGGAGGGAAAATCCACAATCTCATCTGGGTTTGAACATTTAAAAACATTTCCTACCAGCTCTAGAGTTGTGTGTGTTTCATAGATTCCAAGGCCCAAAGGGACCAGTTTGATCATCGAGTCTGATGTCCTGCTTAACACAGGCCAGAGAACTTCCCTAATGAATTCCTGTTTGAACTAGAGCAGATTTTTAAAAAACAGAATAAAATAAAACCCCATTTTGATTGAAAAATTGCCAGTGATGGAGAATGCACCATGACCCTTGGTAAGCTGTTGTAATGTTTTATTACGCTCACTGATTAAAATGTATGCTGTATTTCCAGTCTGAATTTGTCTGGCTTCAACTTCCAACCATTGGATCTTTGTAGACGTTTGTCTGCTAAATCGAGCACTCTATCAACTTCCTGTTACCCATGCAGGTATTTGTAGACTGTGATCAAGTCCTTCCCTTCAACCTCATTTGTAAGATCCAAAAGAGCTCAATCTATTTATTTAGCTTATCACTACAAAGCAGGTTTTCTAATCCTTCAGTCAGTCTTATGGCTCTTCTCTGAACCCTCTCCAATTTATCAACATCCTTCCTGAACTGTGGACATCATAACCGGTTACACTATTCCAGCAGCAGTCACATCAGCAGGGCCGGCTCCAGTTTTTTTGCTGCCCCCAACGGCGAAGGGGAAAAAAAAGAAAAAAAGCCGCGATCGGCGGCACTATGGCGGCTGCTCTACCGCGCCGCTTCATTTTTCGGCTGCAATTCGGCGGCCGGTCCTTCCCTCTGAGAGGGACTGAGGGACCCTCCACCAAATTGCCGTTGAAGACCCGGACGTGCCGCCCCTTTCCATTGGCCGCCCCAAGCACCTGCTTCCTGCGCTGGTGCCTGGAGCCGGCCCTGCACATCAGTGCCAAATACGGAGGTAAAACAACTCCAGAATAGAACCCTGGTCTTCTGCCTCTGTCTAGTGCCATGTCTCTGTCAGCATCTGATGTATCTGTTGGGGAAGAGTAGTAGAGCTTCTCTGACTAGAGGTCCTATAAAGGTAGCCAGCCAGTCGGGCAGCGGCATAGACAGCTGCAGCGGCACAGGAGCCAGCAAACAGAGCTGTAAACGGGAGTTTGAGTGGGAGTTTTTACAGGGGGAGTTTGGGGGAAGACTAAGAGAGGCAGGCAGAGGAATACACAGGCTACTGAAGGGAGTGTGCGGTGTTCTAGCAGTGATTTGGTGCTTGTTGGGGGTTTGTTTTGCTGGTGGTGGTGGTGGTTTGGGTTGGTTTGGGTTTGCCAGATTTACAGGATTTAGGTGGGAAGCCTATGACAGATACAGAGGCAGCAGTTGTAGTGACCCAAGCAGTGGAAGACACAATGAAGATGACTGGATGTGGAAGCTGCAGCATGTACATGATCCTGGAGAGGGTACCTGAAAAGAATTTTGTCTGCATGAAGTGCCGCCTGATAGAGCTGATGGAAGAAAAGATCCGAGGATTGGAGATGCAGGTGGAAACTCTGGTCGAGTTTAGAAGGGGGTTCGAGCGGATGATGGAGCAAAGACATGAGGAGGCCTGTACAAGGGTTAGCTGGGGCTCGACCCTCTCCGGGCGTCGGGGAGCCACACTGGCTCACTACATACAGTTGTCGTTCGGGGGAATTAATCTGTCCGCGGGGGTCTCCCTCGGCAGCCCTTGTGGTAACTGAAAGACACACCGTAAGCCCAGGCCCTCAGGCAGGGCTGAGTAGTGACAGTACAAACAGTTGGGAGCCCAGGCCCTGGGTCCAGGCGGGGCAACAATGAGTCGGGGGCTCAGGCCCTCAGGCAGGGCTGAACAGTAGCCGTACAAACAGTTGGGAGCCCAGGCCCTAGGTCAGAGTGGGGCAATACAGGGCCAGGAGCTCAGGAGCTCAGGCCCTCAGGCAGGGCTGAGCAATAACAATAGGCCCAAGCCTCCTCAGGTCTGGGGGGAGGGGGAGACTGCCACCCACGAATTGGGTGGCAGGGGGGACGCAGGCCCTCCCACTCCACTGGGTCCCAGCCCGGGGCCCTAGCAGTGGCAGAAGACCCGCTGCTTAATCAGTGGGGATCCTGACCACAACATACTGACATGGGCTCTGGCAGTGCTGCAGCCAGACTAGGGTCGGCTGCCCCCGGGCTACTTCCAAACTCCCCCTTGGGTCGTACCTGGGTCCAGGTGTTGTCCTCTGGGGGGTCCAGCACCATAGGTTCCTTGGTGAGCGGCAGGCCCGGCAACTCCTCCGAGTAGCGGGCGCAGGGCAGGCCCGGCCAGTCCTGGCGGCCTCCTTGGGCTGCGGGGTTTTCCCAGTCGCAGGCTAGGCTGGAGGCGTCTGGCCTCTCCGGTGGCTGGGGCCTTACTGAGCTCTGAGGGCGAGACTTTATACTTCCGGGTTGCCGCCTGACCCTCTGAGGGGCAGGCTCAGAGCTCCCTAGCTCTGCCCACTCCGGCCTCCGGACGGGCTCTTCCCTCTCCAGGGCGGCGGGGAGCCACACCGCCTCACTACAAGGCCGAAGGGAAAAGCTCAGACTTGCAGATGGAAGCAGGACCAAAGAACTCCGAGGGGAGACTGCTGGGTGAGGAAAGTGGACGGTGGAAACATGTGACTAAGAGAACCAGGCAGAGGAAAAGACAGGCTAGTGAAGGAGCAATAGAGCTCAGGAACAGGTTTGTGGAGTTGGAAAATGAAGAAGGGGCACAGCAGGTGGTCGCTGAAGGTGAGAGGGCAAGGAAGAAGAGAAGACCAGCTAGCCCTATAAGAAGAGGGGAAGAATCAATGGAGATAACACCAAACATGAGCCCCAGGAGGATACAGGATGGGTTGCAGAGGATTGCAAGAGTGAACAGGAATCGAGAGGACTTGCAGCCAGAGGGAACAGGGGACTGACTGGAGAATCACACCATCACCAGGAAAAGGCAGGTCTACGTGATTGGGGACTCCTTACTGAGAAGAATAGAGAGGCCTGTAACTAGAGCTGATCCAGAGAACAGAAGGGTGTGCTGTCTGCCGGGTGCTAAGTTAAGTAAGGCTAAGATGTGGACCTGAGGCTGAAGAGGATCCTAATGGGAGCGGGAAAGAATCCGCTGATTGTCCTTCATGTGGGAACGAATGATATGGCTAGATTCTCACTGGAACGTATCAAGGGAAACTATGCCAGGCTGGGGAAGACACTTAAGGAAATCGAGGCTCAGGTGATCTTCAGTGGGATTCTGCCTGTTCCTAGAGAAGGGCAACAAAGGTGTGACAAGATTATGGCGATCAACAGATGGCTCAGGCAGTGGTGCTATAAGGAGGGTTTTGGGATGTATGGCCACTGGGACGAATTCATGGACAGAGGACTGTTCTCTTGGGATGGACTTCACCTGAGTAGGGAAGGAAATAGACTTCTAGGATGGAGGCTGGCACAACTGATTAAGAGAGCTTTAAACTAGGAATTGGGGGGAGATGGTTGGGAGATGTCCAGGTAATCTTCACGCCGGATTTTAACATTGAGAGGGAAGAAAACGAAGCAAGAAAGGATACTGTCGCGGGTAGGAGAATGGACATACGGAGGAAGGGTACTGTAGATACAATTCTAATAGGTGATACTGGCAATAGAATGTCTGGGCCTAATTGGGTAAAGAATGTGAGTGAAGCCAAACAACAAGAATTAAGATGTTTGTACACCAATGCGAGGAGCCTAGGTAACAAAATGGAGGAACTAGAGTTACTGGTGCAGGAAGTGAAACCGGATATTATAGGTGTAACAAGGTTGGGACTCACCACCGTGCTGCCTCCTACTGGTTACTCCGGGAATTAGCTCAGTCCAGTGGAGCGTCCCCTCTCGGTGGTATCCCGCCCGTTGTCTTGCCCTCGGTTGGCTTCTGAGCCCATGTTGCTCACCAACTCGCGGCGTCCTCTTCAGGACCACTGCCCTCCGGCAGTGCCCCTTAGTCCTTCCACACCCCCTTCTGGGGGGGGGGGTGTCAATCAGCAGTCTCTATGTCCAGCCACTGTGGTCAACCACACACCCCAAAGTCTAATCCCTCCTGTCAGGGATCTGGCGTGGTCTATAATGGCCACTCCCTACGGCCAATGGCTGGGTGTACTGCAAGGGTGGACCCAGGCCTGCCCTCTACTCTGGGTCCTGACCCAGGGACCCTCTGGCGGCAGCCTCGCTGTCCTCCTTCTCTCCCCTTGTCTGTCTGCTCCCCTGGGCCGCTTCCCCTACGTCCCCTTGCACCCGCTAGGCCCTTCCCCTCAGGGCCTGCAGCCTGGCAGATACTGGGCTGGAGTTACCTTCTGCTCCCCCAGGCCTGCCCAGCACTGCGCTGTCCCAGGTGCTAGTCTCCCAGCTCTGGAGACAGACCTTCCCCTGTCGAAGGCCTGGGACAAACTGACTGCTTTCTCCCTGAGCAGCGTTTTTATAGGGCTGAACCTGGCCCTGATTGGCTGCCTCCAATCTGGGCCCTGATTGGCTCCCAGTAAGCCCTTCTCCCATTGGCTCCCTGTCTGCGCAGGCCCACTGGCCTGCCGCAGCCCATACTCTCAGGGAGTGGAGCAGCCGCCCCACTACATAGGGATAACAGAAACATGGTGGAATAGTAGTCATGACTGGAGTACAGGTATTGAAGGGTACGTGCTGTTTAGGAAAGACAGAAATAAAGGCAAAGGTGGTGGAGTAGCATTGGATATCAGTGATGAGGTAGACTGTAAAGAAATAAGAAGGGATGGAATGGATAAGACAGAGTCTGTCTGGGCAAAAATCACATTGGGGAAGAAAGCTACTAGAGCCCCCCCTAAGATAGTGCTTGGGGTGTGTTATAGACCGCCGGGATCTGATTTGGATATGGATAGAGACCTTTTTAATGTTTTTAATGAAGTAAATACTAATGGGAATTGTGTGATCATGGGAGACTTTAACTTCCCAGATATAGACTGGAGGACAAGTGCTAGTAATAATACGGCTCAGATTTTCCTAGATGCGATAGCTGATGGATTCCTTCACCAAGTAGTTGCTGAACCAACAAGAGGGGATGCCATTTTAGATTTGGTTTTGGTGACTAGTGAGGACCTCATAGAAGAAATGGTTGTAGGGGACAACCTTGGTTTGAGCGATCATGAGCTAATTCAATTTAAACTAAATGGAAGGATAAACAAAAATAGATCTGTGACTAGGGCTTTTGATTTTAAAAGGGCTAACTTTAAAGAATTAAGGAAATTAGTTAGGGAAGTGGATTGGACTGAAGAACTTGGGGATCTAAAGGTGGAGGAAGCCTGGAATTACTTCAAGTCAAAGTTGCAGAAATTATCAGAAGCCTGCATCCCAAGAAAGGGGAAAAAATTCATAGGCGGGAGTTGTAGACGAAGCTGGATGAGCAAGCATCTCAGAGAGGTGATTAAGAAAAAGCAGAAAGCCTACAAGGAGTGGAAGATGGGAGTGATCAGCAAGGAAAGCTACCTTATTGAGGTCAGAACATGTAGGGATAAAGTTAGAAAGGCCAAAAGCCATGTAGAGTTGGACCTTGCAAAAGGAATTAAAACCAATAGTAAAAAGTTCTATAGCCATATAAATAAGAAGAAAACAAAGAAAGAAGAAGTGGGACCACTAAACACTGAGGATGGAGTGGAGGTTAAGGATAATCTAGGCATGGCCCAATCTCAGCCTTTAATGAGGCTAATGAAGAGCTTAGGGATAATGGTAGGATGACAAATGGGAATGAGGATATGGAGGTAGATATTACCACATCTGAGGTAGAAGCCAAACTCGAACAGCTTAATGGGATGAAATCAGGGGGCCCAGATAATCTTCATCCAAGAATATTAAAGGAACTGGCACATGAAATTGCAAGCCCATTAGCAAGAATTTTTAATGAATTTGTAAACTCAGGGGTTGTACTGTATGACTGGAGAATTGCTAACCTAGTTCCTATCTTTAAGAAAGGGGAAAAAAATGATCCAGGCAACTACAGGCCTGTCAGTTTGACGTCTGTAGTATGCAAGGTCTTGGAAAAAAATTTGAAGGAAAAAGTAGTCAAGAACATTGAGGTCAATGGTAACACTGCTCTACAGCCAAAATGCTTCTGAAATAAATGTAGTCAAACTTTACTAATTCTGGGTCACTGAGAACGAAAATGATGCTTAAAATTGTTGATTGGTTCTAGTTTTCAAGATATGCTATTGGGTCAGTATATACGACCCTCGACTTGGGAATGGCGGAGGATAAGTGAGTTATAAAGGGAAGGGATCTCAATTTAAACCAGAAATGACTAAAATACATCTTTGACTGGATCTATGAATAAATCTATGCTGGGTTTGGACAGTACTTGCTTTTTAGGCAAAACAATGAATGATGCAATCTGAAGCGGGTATTGCGTCATACATGATATGAATTGCATCATGTTATTCCTAGAAGTCATGGATGATGCAATCATAACGAAGCTTACATCACTCTGCTGAACAAATTGCCCTATATCAGCTCTCGAAATCATACAGTGTCGTGCTCTCTTATTTGTCAGTGTTTGATTTTGCAAAGGGACACATTTCTGTTTAGCCAAAGTGAGCAGAGATGTCTCGTACTTGTGTGAACAGTGCAGATAACTTCTGCTATGTTTGTGGTGAAGTGACTTTTGCATCACAAAAGCGCAGTAGAACCACTATGGTTAAGAAAGCCTATCACCTTTATTCTGGCTGCAAAATTGGAGATCAGGACAAGAGGTGGGCCCCACACATATGTTGCAACACTTGTGCAACAAATCTTCGCCAGTGGATGAACAGGAAAAGGAAATCTATGCCTTTTGCAGTGCCAATGATTTGGAGAGAGCCAACAGATCATACCAGCAATTGTTACTTCTGCATGGTGCCTCCAGTTGGGAAAAGTGTGTCAAAGAAGAAAAAATGGACTGTGCATTATCCAAACATTCCATCAGCTATACGCCCAGTACCCCACGGAGAAGGACTGCCGGTTCCTGATGCACCAGAATCATTCTCACTTGAGTCAGACGAGGAAGAGGAAGAGGATGAAACTTCTGGTCCTGAACGATCAATGTCACAGGACCCACATTTTCTCCCATCCTCCTCCTCTGAACCACACCTCATAACACAAGGTGAACTGAATGACCTTGTCAGGGATTTGGAACTACCCAAGAGTAAGGCAGAGCTGTTGGGCTCCAGACTACAGCAGTGGAATCTCCTGGCAGGTGATGTTAGGGTTTCCATGTTCCGTGACCGTCAAAAGGATCTTGTCCCATTCTTCTTCATGGAAGGTGATCTTGTAGCCTGCAACAACATCGATGGTGTGATGGCAGCCCTCAACATCGTTCACGATCCAGATGAGTGGAGACTGTTCATTGATTCATCGAAGACGAGTCTTAAAGCTGTTTTACTGCATAATGGCAATGTTTTGCCATCAATTCCAGTTGGTCATGCAGTCCATATGAAGGAAACCTATGACAACATGAAACAACTTTTGAGTTGCATAAACTATGACCAACATCAGTGGCAGTTTTGTGGCGATTTGAAAGTTGTTGCTCTCTTGCTTGGTCTGCAGACTGGATACACAAAGTACTGCTGTTTTCTCTGCGAATGGGATAGTCGTGCAAGAGATTCCCACTACATCAAGAAAGATTGGCCACTCCGACAGTCATTGGAGCCTGGGAGGAAAAGTGTTCAGCATCCACCACTTGTTGAATCAAGGAAGATTTTGTTACCACCCTTACACATCAAGCTGGGTCTGATGAAGAACTTTGTCAAGGCCATTGACAAAACACAAGCAGCTTTCAAGTACCTCCGTGGAAAATTTCCAAGGTTAAGTGAAGCTAAGATAAAGGAAGGTGTCTTTGTTGGTCCTCAGATTCGTGAACTTCTTCGAGATGATGCATTTGACCATGCACTGCGTGGCAAGGAAAAGACGGCATGGAAAGCCTTCCAGTTAGTGGCAATAAATTTTCTCTGAAACAACAAGGCAGACAACTACAGGTTGTTGGTGGAAAACCTCCTCAAGGCATACAAAAGCCTTGGTTGTAACCTGTCACTAAAGATACATTTTTTGCACTCTCATCTAGATTTTTTCCCACCGAACTGCGGAGCAGTGAGCGACGAGCACTGCGAGCGATTTCACCAGGACATTGCAACAATGGAGAAACGCTATCAGGGCAAATGGAGCCCATCAATGCTTGCAGACTATTGCTGGACAGTGACAAGAGATGCTCCATTTAATGAATACAAGAGACAAGCCAAAAAGCACTGAGTAGACACTGAATAGGACTAAACTATGTATATAATAGTTTTTTGCCTTTTGTTTCATAATAAATTTTATTTCTATAACCCTTTTGCTGATTTTTAAAGTGTTACATAAACAGGACAGGTGAAATATTATCATGTAAAGCAACCATAAACACATGAAAAGACCTAGGTTTACAATTCATGATTAAAACTCTACTATCTACACAATATACATAGACATAAAATGTAAAAACTTAAATATCTTAGAAACAGTAGCCAATCAGTTGTTTTAATTGTCATATTTGAATTCAGCACATCAAAATACGTAATAATTAGCACATTTTATCTCTGAAGCAGACGACTTCTCAAAAATTGTAGACCAGTGTAATTGGGACAAAATACAATATGGTTTTACAAAAGGTAGATCGTGCCAAACCAACCTGATCTCCTTCTTTGAGAAGGTAACAGATTTTTTAGACAAAGGAAACGCAGTGGATCTAATTTACCTCAATTTCAGTAAGGCATTTGATACGGTTCCACATGGGGAATTATTAGCTAAATTGGAAAAGATGGGGATCAATATGAAAACTGAAAGGTGGATAAGGAACTGGTTAAAGGGGAGACTACAACGGGTCGTACTGAAAGGTGAATTGTCAGGCTGGAGGGAGGTTACTAGTGGAGTTCCTCAGGGATCGGTTTTGGGACCAATCTTATTTAATCTTTTTATTACTGACCTTGGCACAAAAAGTGGAAGTGTGCTAATAAAGTTTGCAGATGACACAAAGCTGGGAGGTATTGCCAATACAGAGAAGGACTGGGATATCATACAGGAAGATCTGGATGACCTTGTAAACTGGAGTAATAGTAATAGGATGAAATTTAATAGTGAAAAGTGCAAGGTCATGCATTTAGGGATTAATAACAAGAACTATTGTTATAAGCTGGGGACGCATCAGTTGGAAGTAACAGAGGAGGAGAAGGACCTCGGAGTATTGGTTGATCACAGGATGACTATGAGCCGCCAATGTAATATGGCCGTTAAAAAAGCTAATGTGGTCTTGGGATGCATCAGATGAGGTATTTCCAGTAGAGATAAGGAGGTGTTAGTACCATTATACAAGGCACTGGTGAGACCTCATCTGGAATACTGTGTGCAGTTCTGGTCTCCCCTGTTTAAGAAGGATGAATTCAAACTGGAACAGGTTCAGAGAAGGGCTACTAGGATGATCCGAGGAATAGAAAACCTGTCTTATGAAAGGAGACTCAAAGAGCTTGGCTTGTTTAGCCTAACCAAAAGAAGGCTGAGGGGAGATATGACTGCTCTCTATAAATATATCAGAGGAATAAATACCAGGGAGGGAGAGGAATTATTTAAGCTCAGTACCAATGTGGACACAAGAACAAATGGATATAAACTGGCTATCAGGAAGTTTAGACTTGAAATTAGACGAAGGTTTCTAACCATCAGAGGAGTGAAGTTCTGGAACAGCCTTCCAAGGGGAGTAGTGGGGGCAAAAGACATATCTGGCTTCAAGTTTATGGAGGGGATGGTATAATGGGATAGCCTAATTTTGGCAATTAATTAGTCTTTGACTACTAGCGGTAAATATGCCCAATGGCTTGTGATGGGATGTTAGAGGGGTGGGATCTGAGTTACTACAGAGAATTCTTTCCTGGGTGTCTGGCTGGTGAGCCTTGCCCACATGCTCAGGGTTTAGCTGATCGCCATATTTGGGGTCGGGAAGGAATTTTCCTCCAGGGCAGATTGGAAGAAGCCCTGGTGGGTTTTCGCCTTCCTCTGCAGCGTGGGGCACGGGTCACTTGCTGGAAGATTCTCTGCACCTTGAAGTCTTTAAACCATGATTTGAGGACTTCGATGGCTCAGGTTTGATACAGGAGTGGGTGGGTGAGATTCTGTGGCCTGCATTGTGCAGGAGGTCAGACTAGATGATCATAATGGTCCCTTCTGACCTTAAAGTCTACGATTCTAGAGCAGTCTGGTTCAAACACTCCCCCTGTTGCAGGGCTAAGGAAAGAAGAGTGGAATTATAGCTACGAGACAGAAGGAAAAACCACTTGAAAATACATATATCCAAAGCAGGCCTGTCCTTTTCTTTCTGAGGGTTGCCAGAGGGTTCTCTGGATTAACTATTCTTCTGCTCCCAGGCATGGGATTTTGCAAGATTCCATTCTGATCCTCCTCCTGATCCACAGGCCCATGTGGCTAGGGAGATAGAAAGGCAGCAGGGGCTGCAGTGCCAACATGTTGATGACATTCAACTTCACACTTCTTTCATTGTGCATTCTTTGTTTCCCCTCTGTGCAGAGGGCTGGGTGAGGATTAGCTCGGTGGAATGTGTCCCGAGAAGGCAGAGATGGTGCTTTGCGGGGAAGGGGGAAAATCCAGAGCAAATGGTGAGGGATAAAATGTCCGTCTGCCTTTTTGTAACTCAAGTGAAGGATCAAGATACCTTATTGGACCCTTGGCTGATCAAGCAGCACCTGTGTCTGGCTGGGTGGCTGGGACTTCTTAGCAGATGTGGCTCTCGCTATCGTTCTCAATGGATCTGTCGCCTCCAGCGTGCAATACGCTCTGCAGGGGCTGTAACTGAAGATCATCCAGAAATATCACCTTGTGCAGAACGCGTCTCTCTGCTGACTCTGCAGTGCTTGTGGCAGGGAGCATATGGTACCCTGTGCTCCAGGGTCCGCACTGGCTTCCACCTGGATTGGTGGCAAAGTAAGGGGTGTGTTTGTTCTGTCGAGACTTCTCTGGTTGGGGCACTGACTTCGGTAGAGATCACTTCCAACTCCTGCATTTCTCTAACAGCTGAGCTCAGCTGGGCCATGTGAGCTGGCAACCCCCAGATTAAAACAGCATGGGGCAGCCAGCGTGGAGCTCTCACAGGAGAGATTTTGGGTCCAGAAGTACATTCTTCCCTCCATCAGTCCATCAGAGCTTGCTAAGACCTCAAAATACTAAGGCTATTCAGGCTATTCTAGCTTTGCCATAACACTCCTCCACCGCCACCTAGCAAGCCAGAACCCACCTTCTCTCAAGCACCACTGCTGGTCTTGTCCAGGACGTCGGTGACACTGAATCAGTTAACCCAGATACAGCACACCTCCCTGTGTGGCAAATGCTGTGAGGCTGTCACACAGATACTATGGTGATGAGCTCTATGGAAAGATCTAGGTATTTCCAGATTCTGCAGCTCCTAGCTGGAGCCTTCTGTCACATTATGTCTCCAGTAAAGCAACAATGCCCCGAGCACTAGCTGCACTGCCTCTGGAAGGAGGAAAGAAATCCTGCCTGGTGGTTGCAGGGTGGCTAATGAAGCATTTCCTCTCAAGCGGATTCATAAAGAAAGGAAACAAATTAAAAGCTCCAGTCTGCGAAGAGCAAGGCAAGAAGATTCCACAGAGCTCCTGGAGGTGGAGGCAGAGAAATGGAAAACTGGGGCCTGGCCCCATGATTCCTTGCTGAAGTTGGAGGGAAGGGCCAGCAGACTTATGCAGATACATTGGTAGAGCTGAGCTGGAACTAATTAGACCCTTGTTTAATGGATTGCTTTTGGCCTGTGCCTGGGAAGGAGCAACCTGGGGTGGTCAGTGACACAGCGTGGAAATGATGGGAAAGAGCCAATAAGGGCACGCTGAGTGAGCTTGACAAAGGGGAGTGAGTTGTGTTGCATTTGGGGCTATTCACTAAACCTGTTTTCTTTTTCACATCCTTCCTCACTTCCTGTTTTGAGCCAGGAGTGGAAATGCCCCTAGAGCGCCTAGATGGAGCCAGGCAGCAGGGGAAGGCCCAGAAGCAAACTCAAAATGGCAGCTGGCCTCAAAAAAAGTCCCAGTTTGCTGAGCTGGCCAGCTGGAGCCCTCTATACATTAGCCAGGTGCAAAGGCCTGATCAGCTCTTCTGCTGAGGCTGAAGCAGTTGTTGAGCAAGCTAGAGGTCAGCATCCGGGCACGTGTGTGCATATGGGGGCGATGCTGCATGAATGAAGGAATTGAGTGACCAAGTGTTTGAGAGACCTAGAACAGGAACCAGAAAAGCCTGCAGTCTGAGGGCTCAGTGTATGTGTAACTCCAGCATTGGCCCGGTAGAGAATCAAATCTCCTCAAGGAGTGGCATCCTACTGCCACCTATGTTCATGGCTTACCAAACAGGAAGCCACATCCACATCCTGGGGTGCATTTTGCCTGTGTTGGGGGCAGTGGACTGGCAGGAGAGAGGCTGGCTCTTGGGGAAGGTGCTAGTTCATACCTGACTTGCAAAGATGGAAACTTGGAGTGTGCACTAGGCTAGCTGGGCTGGGGAAGGCAGAGAGGGCAATTTAGGAAACCTCCTTGGCTGGGAAGGTAGGTTGGCCCAGCAGAGGGGCCTCTGACAGGGTAATAAATCTGGGATGCTCTCCCCGAATGAAAGGCTAATGCTGTCCCGTGGGTGTGGGCTCAATCCTGGGTCAGGATGATGAGACATCAGGGAGTCCCGTCACTGCTGCTGGTGTGTTCACAGGGCAATTATTATCACATACAATCAGCATGAGACCATGGGCTACATCCGTCATCCCTGGAAACAGACAGCAAACAGTGCGGTGAGGGGTGTAACGAATGTGGTTGGTTACCATGGCACCAGTGTAAACAAAGCACAACTTGTCACCGGATGAGTCACACTTTGAGGAAATGGTTGTTAGTTTAAAATTAAGAGGAAAACCACACCCCAACAACCATATTCTTTAAAATCTAGCCTACTGTTACCTGGGTGGGTGACTCACCTCTTGCCTTGAGAGAGATGGGTTCAGTTCTTCCCACTGTTCCAAGTGGAAATGAGTTAAACACACCTCAACACTGCCCCTCTCTCTGAGATGACTGGTCTCTCAGGGTATGTCCACACAGCAACTAGCTCCCATGGCTGGCCCTTGCCAGCTGACTCGGGCTCAGGCTGTGGGGCTGTTTCATTGCTGTATAGACTTCTGGGCTTGGGCTGGTGCCTTGGCTCTAGGACCCTGTGAAGTAGGATGGTCCCAGAGCTCTGGCCTGAGCTCACAAGTCTACACAGCAATGAAAAAGCCCCGCAGCCTGAGTCAGCTGGCACAGGCCATTCGCGGGGGCTAGTTGTCTGAATGGGCCTCTGCTCAGCAGGGGCTGGAATAGCAGTGGATGCTGCAGGTAGGGTGGCCACTGCACCCCCAAATACTGGCCATCCAGGTACTTCTGGAACAGCATGGGCCTGACTCCATCCTGGCTGCCGTGACCTGTGTGCACGGTCATGCTGGCGGGGGCAGGGTGGCATGCTATGATACCAGACAGAGCCATGGCTGGAACAGGACAGGGGCAAACGTTACCAAAGCCAGGAGTGCAGAATGGCCTGTCTAGCTGCAGGGACAAAGGCCACGGGTCCCAGACTGTTAGAATGTTGGTCCCAGAGAAGAAAGAAAAAAGTGTGTGTTGAACTTCAGGGAAGTGGCAGTGATGGGTCTAGGACCCCAGGGGGAGAGCCTAGTACCAGGAATCTATCATGAAGGAATAGGGCACTAGGGCCAAAGCAGTGAGAAAGCCCAGGCAGCAGAGAGACAGGGCTCAGAGCCGTGGGAGGCAGAGAGAGTGAATGGTCCCAGTGGCAAGGGAGAGAGTCACAGTGAGTTCAACACAGTGTAGGTCCTACGCCCAGTGAAAGAGCACAGGGAGGGGCTCAGCCCCAGGGAGGAGTAAGGATTTTCATGGATTCATAGATTCCAAGGCCAGAAGGGACCATTGTGATCATCTAGACTGACCTCCCGCATAGCACAGGCCAGAGACCCTCACCCTTTGATTCCTGCATCAGTTGCAATAACTTCTGGTTGAGCTAGCGAAGATCTCTGGGAAGGAGACTTGCAATCTGGATTTAAAGACTCAGAGTGATGGCAAATCCACCACATCCCCATGTTCCAATGGTTAATTATCCTCCCTGTTAACAATATGCACTTTATTTCTAGTCTGAGTTTGTCTGGCTTTGGCTTCCACCCATTGGATCCTCTCATGTCTTTGTCTGCTCCATCAGAGAGTGCTCCACTATCAGAAATCTCTTCCCCTTGTTGGTACACATGAACTATGATCAAGTTACCTCTTCACCATCTCTTGGATATACTAAATAGATTGAGCTTCCTCAGTCTTCTTGACTGAACCCGTTCCAGGTTTTCAACATTCCTTTTCCAGCGTGGACACCAGACTTGGACACAGTATCCACTAATGGTAAGGTTAAGGTATAAGAGCTGAGGCAAAGAGGTAGGGCCTGCTTTGGGGAATCATAAAACCAGACATTTCCCTCCTAGTTAAACAACCCCAAACCTGTCCCTGGGGTTCTGTCTTCCATTGGAAAACCACATTTTCAATCAGGACAATGATACATCACCTGCAGCATCGTTGGTGAACCCAAACAACTGGCAGACTCCAGAAGTGTCCCCTCTCGGCATGGGCCATCACTGTCTGATTATCGAAGGTGCTTACCTGGCCCCCATCACTGTACTGTCTGAGCACCTCAAACTCTTTGTATTTTATCCTCACAACCCCCCAGTGGGGCGGGGCAGTGCGATTAGCTCTGTAGGCCCTGTGGCCTGAAGCCCATGGGAGAAGAAAGGTAACTGAGTGAGTTCTATAATGGCATTTACTGGAGAGCAAGGGAGTCGACTGAGCAAGGCAGGGCCTCGTTTACATAGTAACTGCAGTTGAGTTTACCCTGTTGGGAACCTACCTGGGCAAAGTCCGGACAATGACTGGGTATGGTGTCACCCTAATGGAAACTCATGTTTGCCAAGGTGCAGTAAGAGACCCTGGCTAGAGCTGTAAAACAAGGAGAGAGAAATTGCATGTTTCTGGTTTGATGCTGTGAATACTTTTCTGTGTGCTAAAGACTCTGAGGTGCTCTTAAAACTACTGATTCTCATCTACAAAAGCTGAGTTAAGAGCTGGAATTGTTTTATGTGAGCAGAGCTAACCAGAGGCTCTTGTTGTTTAGCTAGTGGCAAGCAGAGGTCAGGACCCAGCAGTAGGCAGCTCAAAGCAGCAGCTGGATTCACCCAGATACCACAGCTCCCAGCAGGAGAGCAGCAGCCGGAGCAGCTGAGTGAGAGCAGTTGCGTGCACTACAGCGGGAACAGAAGGATTCACAGCAACCGTCTGCATCAGTCTGGTGATTCTGGGGAGGCCTCCTTGTCCTAGTTGCTGAAATCAGTATTGCAGGACAGGCGGGAGAGCCCCAGAGCTGCCTACCAACCAGAGACCCTAATTTTCCTGGACTCTTGGGACCACAGGCTGTGAGTGAGGAAGCTGGGAACCTACAAACTGAGAGTGAGAGGCGGGGGGCAGAACAAACTGCATCAGCCATGCAGGGTCCAATTGTTTGGGACTGTGACTTGTGCTCCCTGAGGTCACTAGGGGTGGAAGGTGTTAAAATTGTAAATACTTGTCCCACTCAAGCTGGCCTTTCCCTTTTCTCTCCCACCCACCATAAAGTTAGTTGGTTTAAACCTCTGTGCTTGTGAGTGGGCACAGATTTGCTAGCAAAGGTGCCCAGAGTGGTTATAGGTTCTCAGATTATTCAGTGGGGGCTCAAGCCCAAAATTAACAAATTGTAGAGAATCCCCTAAAATAAGGACCTAGCCCTTGTTGCTGCCGATGCTGTTGGCAGTAGGGTTAGAGCCCCACTGTACAGAGGGGACTTGAGGCACAGAGACTAAGTGATTTGCCCAGGATCACACAGGAACTCTGTGGCAGAGCAAGAAACTCAACTGGGTCTCCCAACTTGGAGTTGCAGCTAGCAAGGGATGTTAAGAGTAACAAGAAGGGTTTCTTCAGGTATGTTAGCAACAAGAAGAAAGTCAAGGAAAGTGTGGGCCCCTTACTGAATGAGGGAGGCAACCTAGTGACAGAGGATGTGGAAGAAGCTAATGTACTCAATGCCTTTTTTGCCTCTGTCTTCACGAACAAGGTCAGCTCCCAGACTGCTGCACTGGGCAGCACAGTATGGAGAGGAGGTGACCAGCCCTCTGTGGAGAAAGAAGTGGTTCGGGACTATTTAGAAAAACTGGACGAGCACAAGTCCATGGAGCCAGATGCACTGCATTCGAGGGTGCTAAAGGAGTTGGCGGATGTGATTGCAGAGCCATTGGCCATTATCTTTGAAAACTCATGGCGATTGGGGGAGGTCCCGGATGACTGGAAAAAGGCTAATGTAGTGCCCATCTTTAAAAAAGGGAAGAAGGAGGATCCGGGGAACTACAGGCCAGTCAGCCTCACCTCAGTCCCTAGAAAAATCATGGAGCAGGTCCTCAAGGAATCAATTCTGAAGCACTTAGAGGAGAAGAAAGTGATCAGGAATAGTCAGCATGGATTCACCAAGGGCAAGTCATGCCTGACTAACCTAATTGCCTTCTATGAGGCGATAACTAGGTCTGTGGATGAGGGGAAAGCAGTGGATGTGTTATTCCTTGACTTTAGCAAAGCTTTTGATACTGTCTCTCACAGTATTCTTGCCAGCAAGTTAAAGAAGTATGGGCTGAATGAATGGACTATAAGGTGGATAGAAAGCTGGCTAGATTGTCGGGCTCAACGGGTAGTGATCAATGCCTCCATGTCTAGTTGGCAGCCGGTTTCAAGCGGAGTGCCCCAAGGGTCAGTCCTGGGGCCGGTTTTGTTCAATATCTTCATTAATGATCTGGAGGATGGCCTGGACTGCACTCTCAGCAAGTTTGCAGATGACACTAAACTGGGAGGAGTGGTAGATATGCTGGAGGGTAGGGATAGGATACAGAGGGACCTAGACAAATTAGAGGATTGGGCCAAAAGAAATCTGATGAGGTTCAACAGGGACAAGTGCAGCGTCCTGCACTTAGGACGGAAGAATCCCATTCACTGTTACAGACTAGGGAAAAGGACCTAGGGATTACAGTGGACAAAAAACTGGATATGAGTCAACAGTGTGCCCTTGTTGCCAAGAAGGTTAACGGCATTTTGGGCTGTATAAGTAGGGGCATTGCCAGCAGATCGAGGGACGTGATCGTTCCCCTCTATTCGACATTGGTGAGGCCTCATCTAGAGTACTGTGTCCAGTTTTGGGCCCCACACTACAAGAAGGATGTGGAAAAATTGGAAAGAGTCCAGCGGCGAGCAACAAAAATTATTAGGGGGCTGGAGCACATGAGTTATGCGGAAAGGCTGAGGGAACTGGGATTGTTTAGTATGCAGAAGAGAAGAATGAGGGGGGATTTGATAGCTGCTTTCAACTACCTGAAAGGGGGTTCCAAAGAGGATGGATCTAGACTGTTCTCAGTGGTAGCAGGGATGGCCCCCTGTGAGCATAGAGTCCCACCCATGTAGATTCTTGTAGAATCAGGACTGTATTTGTAAAAAGGTTTTTTTTAAAAAGACCAGTCGTAATTTCACTCCTCTTTCATGTGCTGTTACCTGTGAATTGATATTAGTTACATTCATTAGCTGTTTGATTAATGAGTAGGAGTGGATCCCATTCAGAACGAATGTAAGGCCTGATCCTGCATACTATGCCCCGCACCCCCGGAGACAGTCAGTCTGAACCCAGGATTTTTAAATACATACACACACAATATCCTCTGCCCCTTGAGCTAAAGGAGTAAATGGCAGCAGAGATGGACAGTTAGTCTCTGTGTGGACAAACCACTGGAGGAGGACACCACACACCAGGCACAACTGTTTGCTGGACAGCAGTAGAATGCTGACTATCAGGATTCCTCATCTTCTGTGTATCGCTCTGGGTGGATACTAGTCTCCTGGGTAGAGCAGTAGTTAGGGACATAGATTTGGCAGATTCTTTCTGAAAGGCAGTGTGCCCGAGACTTGGATCTCAGGGTATGAGCACCTTCTTGCTTGCAGTTCCTACAACACTGTTTTGCTTTGCAGTATCAGCTTGCCCTATCTTTTCAAAGCCCAGCTGAAAGAATCTTTTTCTGCTGCTTCGGCCTCTAAATCTCACTCTCCTACTGCTGATGTGTATTATTCATAGCTGCAATTGCCTTATTTAAGAATATAAAATGTCTTGGGACATGAAAGGCACTATATCAGATAAACATATTGTGTCACTTTAGGTACACATGTACTTGGAAAGACAAGGATCTGCAATTGTCCCATTAAACTCTCCAGAAACAATTGCCCAGGGTCCCCTCAGCCTAACATTTCCCCCATCTCCGGTCAGCATCAGGATGCAATTCCCTTTCCTGATTGCAGAATGAAGTCACTAAAGAAACAGATCCGTGGCTTACAACAATTATTTCAGGTGACTTTCCATTGGGTAGCTGTCTTTTTTGGAGCTATTGCAGTTTTTAATGTTGTCAGCCCTGTAGATGGCAGCTCTCTAATGATCCACAGAGCCGGTCCAACACAGGCAGCAGAAGTGTGAGCCCCTGAAACTGTGGCTCAGCTCTGCCCAGGAGGGTCTACGGCCTATTTGGCTCTTGTCTCCTCTGTTGACACTGCCAACAATGGGCCAATAAGTGCCAGTTGTCATGATGGCACCTGTCCACTTAGCTGGAAAGAGCTTCATTGGTTAGTGAGATGAATGTGAATGACTCCATGCCCCAGTTCCATACCCCAAGCCACTGTCTTGTTTTAATGGGCTGAGTTATGAGAGTGAAAAGTAAAAATATTACTCCTCCCCCATCCCCGGCCCCAGTAAGCTATTAAAAGCTAGAGGAAAAAGGTGACTGTCCGGGTTGGGAGTATTGGAGTCAGCCCAGATTCCACTGATAGTTGGGATTTCCCACTTGAGAAGCAGGGAACATTAACAACTTACATTTTTATCCTGACACTCAGGGGCATGGGAAATGCACTGAGTTGTTATTAACATGACACAAAGCTTTGGAGAATGCTGGGGTTTGGGGTCAGAGGCATTCGGGGCTGGACTAAATTAGAAACTGAGTTCCCAAGATTACAGACAGTTTTATGATTCTGGAATAAAAAAATATCATGGACTCAATCCAGGCCAGGCACAAAATATACCCCAAGAGCTGAGGAGTGAGAGAAATTCTAGCTGTCCTCTTGGGTTCTGGGGCCCACTAATTGTTATTGCAATCCACAACAAACACTGCCTAGTGGCCATCTGGAAGTGTTCCATGGCTAAGCACAGTTCTAAATCTGATTGGCTGGAGGTGGAGTCTTTGTCCCTCATTGAACAAAACTATGGAGGAGCAGTGGGAGATAATGTGAAAAACTGGGTGGGATAAGGTTGGGAGGGGCAGGTGCAGGAGGAGGCAGGATAGTGATGGGGTGAGGGATAGAAAGAACACAAAAGCAGTTCCTCCACTCCAGGGACTAGGAGAGGACATGTGGAATTGCCCCGTTGAGCAGCCAAGATGGGGGGGGGGTTAACATGTTTGTGCATCGAAGCTAGTAGTTTGAACAGGCAGTGATCCCACAAAGGGCAGCCTCCCCCAGCTCCAAAATCAGAATTCAGACATACGTGTGTGGGGGGGAGGTGTTAAAAATCTCATGATTTTCATGCCAGTCTCACAGGGAGAAGGCTTGGACCATAGGACACAATCTCTCTCCTTATAACTAATTGTATTTTTGCATCTTACATTTATCAAAAATTAATACCCAGAACAGTTTGGTTATGAAAGAGCTACAGCTGCACATGCACAGCAAACCTGGCAGACATCCAGTAACGACAAGCCCCCAACAGTACAAATCCTCTACTCCTCCCCCCATCACTGACACACCCCTTACCACTGCCACAAGTATGTTCACTACAGACCCAACCTTAGCTCTGCCTCATATGGAAGCCAGCCTTCCAGCAGTACCTTCCCCAGACTGACCTATGCACACTACGCCCCTCCATTAAACTCCATAAGCAATAGCACTGGGAGGGGCAGAGATGAAAGGGGGTTCCAGAAAAGAAGGTTGAGGGAATTCCGGTGCTGGAAAACAACAACGGGAACGAATGGACCAGTGATCTTCGTCCTCTGGACATTATGCACCTGCTCCAGGGAGCTGGAGTGAGCTGTGTGGAACGTACTGACTCTGCACTGCTGGATAGAGCTGGGCAGTTGCACTGGGAATGCCTGGAACAGGACGCATACCGTGTATGCCCTGGTTCTCATGGGAGACTTCAATCACCCTGATATCTGCTGGGAGAGCAATAAAGCGGTGCACACACAATCCAGGAAGTTTTTGGAAAGTGTAGGGGACAATTTCCTGGTGCAAGTGCTGGAGGAACCAACTAGGGGCAGAGCTCTTCTTGACCTGCTGCTCACAAACAGGGAAGAATTAGTAGGGGAAGCAAAAGTGGATGGGAACCTGGGAGGCAGTGACCATGAGATGGTCGAGTTCAGGATCTTGACACAAGGAAGAAAGGAGAGCAGCAGAATACGGACCCTGGACTTCAGAAAAGCAGACTTTGACTCCCTCAGGGAACTGATGGGCAGGATCCCTTGGGAAAATAACATGAGGGGGAAAGGAGTCCAGGAAAGCTGGCTGTATTTTAAAGAATCCTTATTGAGGTTGCAGGAACAAACCATCCCGATGTGTAGAAAGAATAGTAAATATGGCAGGCGACCAGCTTGGCTTAACAGTGAAATCCTTGCTGATCTTAACCACAAAAAAGAAGCTTACAAGAAGTGGAAGATTGGACAAATGACCAGGGAGGAGTATAAAAATATTGCTCAGGCATGCAGGAGTGAAATCAGGAAGGCCAAATCACACTTGGAGTTGCAGCTAGCAAGAGATGTTAAGAGTAACAAGAAAGGTTTCTTCAGGTATGTTAGCAACAAGAAGAAGGTCAAGGAAAGTGTGGGGCCCTTACTGAATGAGGGAGGCAACCTAGTGATAGAGGATGTGGAAAAAGCTAATGTACTCAATGCTTTTTTTGCATCTGTCTTCACAAACAAGGTCAGCTCCCAGACTACTGCACTGGACAGCACAGTATGGGGAGGAGGTGACCAGCCCTCTGTGGAGAAAGAAGTGGTTCAGGACTATTTAGAAAAGCTGGACAAGCACAAGTCCATGGGGCTGGATGTGCTGCATCTGAGGGTGCTAAAGGAGTTGGCGGATGTGATTGCAGAGCCATTGGCCATTATCTTTGAAAACTCATGGTGATCGGGAGAGGTCCCGGATGACTGGAAAAAGGCTAATGTAGTGCCCATCTTTAAAAAAGGGAAGAAGGAGGATCCGGGGAACTACAGGCCAGTCAGCCTCACCTCAGTCCCTGGAAAAATCATGGAGCAGGTCCTCAAGGAATCAATTCTGATCAGGAACAGTCAGCATGGATTCACCAAGGGCAAGTCATGCCTGACTAACCTGATTGCCTTCTATGAGGAGATAACTGGCTCTGTGGATGAGGGGAAAGCAGTGGACGTGTTATTCCTTGACTTTAGCAAAGCTTTTGATACAGTCTCCCACGGTATTCTTGCTGGCAAGTTAAAAGAAGTATGGGTTGGATGGACTATAAGGTGGATAGAAAGCTGGCTAGATCATCGGGCTCAACGGGTAGTGATCAATGGCTCCATGTCTAGTTGGCAGCCAGTATCAAGCGGAGTGCCCCAAGGGTCGGTCCTGGGGCCGGTTTTGTTCAATATCTTCATTAATGATCTGGAGGATGGCGTGGACTGCACCCTCAGCAAGTTTGCAGATGACACTAAACTGGGAGGAGTGGTAGATACGCTGGAGGGTAGGGATAGCATACAGACGGACCTAGACAAATTAGAGGATTGGGCCAAAAGAAATCCAATGAAGTTCAACAAGGACAAGTGCAGAGTCCTGAACTTAGGATGGAAGAATCGCATGCACTGCTACAGACTAGGGACTGAATGGCTAGGCAGCAGTTCTGCAGAAAAGGACCTAGGGGTTACAGTGGATGAGAAGCTGGATATGAGTTGACAGTGTGCCCTTGTTGCCAAGAAGGCTAACGGCATTTTGGGCTGTATAAGTAGGGGCATTGCCATCAGATTGAGGGACGTGATAATTCCCCTCTATTCGACATTGGTGAGGCCTCATCTGGAGTACTGTGTCCAGTTTTGGGCCCCACACTACAAGAAGGATGTGGAAAAATTGGAAAGAGTCCAGTGGAGGGCAACAAAAATGATTAGGGGTCTGGAGCACATGACTTATGAGGAGAGGCTGAGGGAACTGATTTCAGAGTAGCAGCATCCGAAGAAGTGGGCTGTAGCCCACGAAAGCTTATGCTCTAATAAATTTGTTAGTCTCTAAGGTGCCACAAGTACTCCTGTTCTTTTTGAGGGAACTGAGATTGTTTAGTCTGCAGAAGAGAGGAACAAGGGGGGATTTGATAGCTGCTTTCAACTACCTGAAAGGGGGCTCCAAAGAGGATGGATCTAGACCAGAAGTCGGCAACCTACAGCACGCGTGCCAAAGGTGCCATGCGAGCCGATTTTTGATGGCATGCGGTGGCGGGCTAAGCGGTTCAGCCCACCACCGCTCTGGGGTTCCGGCTGCTGCCCCATTGCCAGCCGGGGTCCTGGCTGCCGGCCCCACTCAGTGCCCGCTGCTGGCCTGGGGACCCCCAGGGAACCCCAGGCCGGCAGTGGGCTGAGCAGGCCGGCCGCGGAGACTCTGGCTGGCAGGAGCCGGTGGACGGAACCCCAGAGTGGTGGCAGGCTAAGCCGCTCAGCCCGCTGCCGGTCTGGGGTCCCGGCCACCGGCCATGCTCAGCCTGGAGTTCCATTCACTCAGCCGGCAGCGGGCTGAGTGGCTCAGTCTGCTGCCAGTCTGGGGTGCCGGCAACACTCAGCCTGCTGCCGGTCTGGGGTTCTGGCTGTGGCCCCTTCCCAGTCGGGGTCCCAGCCGCCGGCCCCGCTCCGCCTCCTGCCAGCCTGGGCGAGCAGAACCCCAGGCTGGTAGCGGGCTGAGGGGGGCCGGCGGCCAGGATCCCGGCTGGCAGGAGCCGGCGGATGGAACCCCAGACCGGCAGCGAGCTGAGCGGCTCAGCCCACTGCCGGTCTGGGGTCCCAGCAGTGGGCTGAGCGGGCCTAGTGGCTGGAACCCCAGACAAGGATTCCAGGCAAAGATCACACTAAATTGATAAGATTTGCATTTTTATTTTATTTTAAATGAAGCTTCTTAAATATTTTAAAAACCTTATTTACTTTAAATACAACAATGGTTTATTTATATAATATAGACATAGAAAGAGACCTTCTACAAAATGTTAAAATGTATTACTGGCTCGCAAAACCTTAAATTACAGTGAACTTGGCACACCACTTCTGAAAGGTTGCCGACCTCTGATCTAGACTGTTCTCAGTGGTAGCAGATGACAGAACAAGGAGTAATGGTCTCAAGTTGCAGTGGGGGAGGTTTAAGTTGGATATTAGGAAAAACTTTTTCACTAGGAGGGTGGTGAAGCACTGGAATGGGTTACCTCGGGAGGTGGTGGAATCTCCTTCCTTAAAGGTTTTTAAGGTCAGGCTTGACAAAGCCCTGGCTGGGATGATTTAGTTGGTGTTGGTCCTGCTTTGAGCAGGGGGTTGGACTAAATGACCTCCTGAGGTCCCTTCCAACCCTGATATTCTATGATTCTGTGATTCTTTGTTGCAGCTTGCATGGCTCCTCAGACCAGTGCAAGTTGCAGTGGCCCAGTTCTTTAGCATGACTCCAGCACAGTGCCTCGGCAGACAGGCAGTGGCAGGAGGATGTGGTGTGGGCAGGAAGAGGAACGTAATTTCATTCTTTTCTCAGTCATTTCTTCTGTACTGTTTTTTTGCATTAAATTTCATATCCTTTGCTGCTTTTCTTGCTGTTTGTGCTTAAATAGATGGCTTCCCTTTGAGTGTCCATCTAGGAGCTCAGGACAGAAGTAGTCTGTGTCAGTGTTCAGGCAAAAAGGACATCCCTTCAGGTTGTTCAATGCAGAACTAGCAAGTTCCCTCTGCCCCCTACCTACTGAAATGGAGTCAGAAGGGTCTGATTTGCTCCGCAGGTGGATGGCAATGGGAACCAGTGAGCACCACGAAGAATGTGGTAAGGGCTGTACTTGGGGGTGTGGAGTAGGGGTCCCTTTGCTGTGTTGACTCCCTGTTCTATTTTCAGATCTCAGGAGGGACCCATGAATCCTAAAACAATTTCTTCAAATGCAGCCAGTGTGTGAGAGTCTAGTGAGTTTCAGCTACCTGGGAAGTTTGAAGAGTCTGTTGTGTCCCCTTACTGAGATCATTTGGGACGAAAGGCTGGCAGCTATCGTCCCCAAAGGACCCATTTATAAATTAATTTTAAACTAAATTACTAACCTGAAACTAATTATAAACCAATTAATGGATTGACACAGAAATTCCCAGGAAATTCATTCTGTGTTCAGAGAGCAGGAGCTGTGACGTGCAGGCAGACACAGCACAATCCTCAAATAGAACACAGAGGGTGAATCCCTGCTTCAAAACTTAGCCTTAACTCTACAGCTGTGACTGGCGCCGCCATAATAATGATGTTATCTGGCAGCTTGGACAGACAGCTGCAGAGACTTGGCTTGCCTCCTATCTGCAGTAACAGGAGGGGCTGCAGGTCAGGATTGAGGGGCACGAGAAGAGTTGACTTGGGAAACTAGAAGCAGGAGCAGAGAATGAGACTCAGGTTGGAACGATGCAGCTAATGGCATAGGGGCCAAGAACATCTGAGGAAACAGCTGTTTGGGGAGAAGATTAAAAAATTGGTAGGAAAAGTCTGTGAAGGTTATGGTGAAATTAATACTGGAGTCATAGTGGGCAGCACATCTGAGAGGCATTTGCTGCAAGGAAGGGCTGGTGGTAATAATCCCTTTTAGTATAGCTGTGGTCAGATCACACCTGGAATTTAGGATCTGCTCCTGCAGTCTGGCAAAGCTCCCATTGACTTCAGAAGTACAGGTTCTAGCTGTCAGATCTGGGCATCACCTCACCATACCTTAACTTATACCTATTACTAACAGGGCAAGTAATGCAAGGAAATTAAGAAAGGGAAAATTGAGACTGATGAGCAGGAGGTACGTTCCAGCAGGGAGATGACTGAGGATGCAGAATAGTCTGCAAATTAAGTGACAGAATTTTCCTTACTAAGAACCTTTTTGACCTGACTGTGCAAAGCACCAAAATAATATTTCTGTAGGGCAAAGGTTACATTTTTACTGGCAGGTAAGACTGAGTTAGAGTTTAAACAGACATTAAACAAACGTGCAGAAGGGGGATGCAACACCAGCCTATTTTCTATGTCATCCTTTTCCTGTTGTCAGCCCTGCCCTCCCCTGGCTTTTTCTGGTCGGACCCAATCTAAATATCGCATTTCCTGGTTCCTTCTGTTAGCTTTTCTAACTACCAACTCCCCCATCCCTTCCTCATGTCTTGCCTTCACCTTTGTGATCCACCTGCTGTTACACAGGATGAGATTAGCTAATCACAGAGTCCATGGAAAAGCTGACAGTAAGGTGGCAGCAGCTGTGGGGCACAGGAAGGATGGCTTAGTGCCTTGGGCACTGGACTAGGCTACAGGAGACCAATTCCCAGCCCGTCATTAGGCAAGTCACTTACTCCATCTGTGCCTCGGTTTCCCCATTTGAAAACAGTAATATTTGAAAGGGATATTTCCCCTCCTTGAGCAGTGTGTGGGTTACTGATGGTGACCTGTTCAGCTAGTACAACAATCAGGGGTGGGGGAGATGGCCTCTGTAAGTGTTGCTGTGGGGTCTGGGGGAGGGATAGCTCAGTGGTTTAAGCATTGGCCTACTGATCCCAGGGTTGTAAGCTCAATCCTTGAGGGGGCCATTTAGGGACATGGGGTAAAAATCTGTCTGGGGATTGGCCCTGAGGGAGATTGGACTAGATGACCTCCTGAGGTCCCTTCCAACCCTGATGTTCTATGACATTACACTCCATATGATTTTATGAAAATATGCTATAAGTGTGAATATAATGTAACTGGAATATGCTTCATGCAAAAGGTCTTTTGTAAGGTATCATTACAAAGCTTATAATCTTCTGAGTGTGTTCATCCTATTTGTATGAATGTATCTTTCTTGTATCTGAAACTAGAAATATGAAATATAATTCTGAAGTCCTATTGTAATGATGCAAAGTTGGGTCATTAATGGTGGTTTGGAATCTTGATGGCTCCCATTAACCAGGACAATTGACTATAGATGGCTCTGTTTACTTGCAAGCCTTCCTGTGAGTCAGGCCGGGAAGAATGAAGGCTTGGGGTCTCACAGGACATGTGACCAGGTCACCTGGTACTGGAATCCATCTTAAACCTGGTGCTTTTCCATTTAGAAGGAGGGGTGGGGACCCAGAGAGACAAAAGATTCCTGCCTTGTGCCAAAGCTATAAAAAGGGGTGGAACAGAACAAAGGGGGCTGCAGTCATGAGAAATTCCCTAGCTACCACCTGAGCTGGAACAAGGACTGTACTAGGAGAAAGGATTGGGCCCAGATTAGAAAGGAGTCTAGTCTTTGAAAGAAGCTTACTGGAACATCTCTGAGGGTGAGATTTCATCTGTATTCAGTTTCCTACTGTATTAGGCTTAGACTTGCATGTTTTATTTTATTTTGCTTGGTAACTTACTTTTTTCTGTCCGTTATTACTTTGAACAACTTAAATAAAATCACTTTTTGCTTATAAATTAACCCAGAGTAAGTAATTAATTACTGGGGGAGCAAACAGCTGTGCATATCTCTCTATCGGTGTTATAGAGAGTGGACAATTTATGAGTTTACCCTGTATAAGCTTTATACAGAGTAAAACAGATTTATTTGGGGTTGGATCCCAATGGGATCCGGGTATCTGGGTACTAGAGACAGGAGCACTTTCGAAGCTGTTTTCAGTTAAGGCTGCAGTTTTGGGGGGACGTGGTTCAGACCCTGGGTCTGTGTTGGAGCAGACTGGCATGTCTGGCTCAACAAGGCAGGGTTCTGCAATTCCAAGCTGCCAGGGAAAACGGTCTCAGAGGTAGTCTCAGCACATCAGGTGGCAGTCCCAAGGGGGTTTCTGTGACCCAACCCGTCACAGGGTCCTTTCCAGGGCTGCCTGTTTTGAGGCAGAGAGAGGGAAGCATGTACAGTGCTTGCCTGCTGTGTACCACAGCTGCCTCTCACCTCCTTGGTTACTAGATCTTACCAAAGCCAGTGCCACTTAACAAACAGATTCTAAGCAGTGTCTACAGCTGCCAGGCTCTGCTGTACCACACCGGGAGGAAAAGGGAGCTGAGAACAGAAACGGTCCTGAACCCCAGTTGCCTAGCAACTTCAGCACTTCCAATTAAGCACCTATGGTGTTTCTACAGTGTGCACATGGCTTCAACATTCTCAAACACATCCTTCCTCCTCCAGGGGCTAGACCTGAATTATTGAATGACCCACTGGTGTCTGCAATCAGCATTTATAAAGCAGTTCTATATCTCTCCCCGAGGCTGCCTTGCCCTACAGTGCTGCAGGAAATGACTGCCAGAGCTGTGTGCTTCCTTCCTTCGTCTTCTTATAGAGCAAATCCATACATTGCTAGGAGTTGTTAAGGCTGATTCCCCACTCTGGCACTTTGAGTGCAGAAGGTGGGGGCCCGCAAGGATTCTAAAAATTAATACTGGCCACTCCAGGCTTGTATTAAACTCCCAAGGTTACAGCTTTACTCTGACCTTGGATGAGTAGATGCTGCCACCACCCAAGTGCAGAACCCCTTTGAGAACCCAGGAAGGCGCCCTTGGGAATTCCTTCCTGTGGGGTACCCTCAAGCCCTTTCGCCCTCCCCCACCCTCCCGGGGGAAGAGCTGAGAAAGAAAAAACAAAGGAAATCAGCTGTTGCCACCATCTAATTAAACAATATGTGCACAAACCTCTTAGGACACAAAAATCCAATCCTGTTCTTAAAAAAGGTAAATGTTATTAAAAACAAAAAGAAAGAAAATACATGTGGGAACTCAGGATAAAAAAAAACACAAGGATTAAGCATCAAGAATAACGTTCTTGAGGTCCAGCTTAAAGGTTACAAGCAAAACAAAAGCATTTGGGGTTAGCACAGAGGAGTCCACAAGCCATAAAGAAATAAATGGAGATAAACCTGATCGCGTCTTCCTAGACATTTCCTGATCTACTTACATATCTGGGGTTTCAAATGAGTAGTTTCTAGGTATGATACAGATGATTTTTCATACCTGGTTCCAATTTTCTTACAGCATAGTTACAGCCCTGTCTGCCTCTCTCTGAGAACAACAACAGACAGACAAAAGGGGAGTCTTGTTTCAATTTAAAAAAATTCTAGCCTTTCCATTGGCTCTTTTGGCTAGGTGCCCATTCACTTCCTTTTACCATGGCTACCACATGGAAACCTATGCATCACAGTGACTTTTAACCCTTTACAGGTAAAGCAAGTAGAGAACAGCTACTAAGAGGGATTTTATAGCTAACTGGCTGGCTGGGTCCATAAAAGGGAGCTACCCCTCCCCTTCATTTATCACAGGAGTAAACAGTGGGATGGAGAGCCCTTCTCTAGTATCCACAGAGCAGTGGCAATGTCTGAAGCACCAAAACCCCTTCTCCGAGGCGGCTCAAGGGCATGACAAGATCACGGGTGTGATGAGGTGTGTGTGGCACCCACCCTTGTTCTCCTGCTGTAATAATATCCCTACTGTTTACATGATATTCCTAATCCAGACAGATTCAGCAAGTGCATCCGGCTTCTGCCAAGGGGAACCCTTTCCATGTGCTATCCAAACTCCTGCAGGGGGTGGATCCTCACATCAGTGATTTTGACTCTGATGGTGATGCGGTGCTTGGCTTTTCACAAAATCCCTCTTTCCAGCCCGCTTGGGTGGTGTGCTGACATAGCTCTGGGAGCAATGTGCTCCAGTGTCAGGCCTCAACTGGCCACAATCTCCAGATCTGTGACTGGGGGCAGCACACAGGGTGAGGTCAGAGAGCCACATTCTGTTTAACAATCACAACAGAGCCCCCGGTAACTGGAAAACTGGAGCAGGAGGACATGATGCATGTTGATTTCATTATGGCTGTGAGAAGCATTTATCGCTGTAATAGTCCGGTGCGCTTTAGGTGCCAAACAACTTCTTCAGAACTGGAGCATGTGCCATGGCCTCCTGCAGCAGCTGATGTGGCTTTCCGGAGAGCAGCCTCAAGACCAAATGTACTTAGAGGAAAGCCTGATTGAGAAAACATATCTTGCATTTTATTCCAACCATAACCAGGCTCTCATATTTCTGATGGGATTGCCCCCTGCTTCTCTGATGGTCTCATCACACAGGTATCAACACTTGGTTTGAGGTCTCCAGTGGCAGACAGTTCCAAAGCTCCCTGACTATTAGAATTTCTACCCTTGTGAAGCACTGGTGGTTGGGCAGGAGCTGAGCCCCTGCCCTGTGTTCTGGTCCAACAGCCCCTGCCCCTGCTCCCTCAGTCACTTCTTTCTGATTGTGTTCAGCTAAGGAGCATCTGACCCCCCAATCAGCGCTGCAACCTCTCAGGCTGGCTCCAGCTCCCTGCTGTCCCTGCAAACTTGGGTTTTGATTTAGAGGGTGATTCTGTGGCTCTTGCTTGGCTTGCACTGCAGTTCCCTGGTGTGCCTCCTCTCAGCGCCAGTTTCCTTTTATCGACGGCTCTGAGATGTCAGTGCCTGCAAGGAGAGGAGGGTTTTCAGCCACTGCAGTTCACATGCATCTGCGATTTTGCTGAGCTGCAGGTTGTTGGCCTGGTCATTGCCCTTGAAGGTCAATATTTCTTTGGCTCTTGGTGCACTGATTGTCTCAGTGCTTTGCTGACAGTTTTCCCTTCCCACTGTCCATGTTCTTAATGTTTACTGGAAGTGTCGAGTTCCCTGTCCCTTTGGCGCCTTCTTGGTGTGTGGAGACCATAGTCTTTTGTGACTGGACCTGTCTAGAAGAAGAGAAACGAGACACTGATGTTCAGAGGTCAAGAGTGGTAGGGGTAGTATAGTGATCTCTCCCTGTCCTGGAGACTTTCCCCCAAGCTCTCTGGAGAAAGCAGAGCTCCTTGGGATTTCCGGAGGCCTCCAACTGAGACCAGTCTGTGTGATGATGCTAGCCTGCAGTACTTCGAAGGCTCTTTCTCAATGTGGTGTCTGACCCAGTGTGTGTGTCTTGCCCTGGTAGGCAGAGGCTTCAACAAAGAAAGGTGCCGAGGTTCAGGATATTGGCCCAGGACCATCCTTCAAATCTTGAATCTCTGTTTATGTATGCATATAGCTCTCTTTGCCGTAGTATCTGAGAACCTCACAATCATTCATGGATTGTATCCTCACAGCACACCTGTGAACGAGGGGAATGTTAGGCCCATTATACAGATGGAGAAGTGAGACACAGTGGTTACAGGACTTGCCCAAGGTTACACAAGAAATCTGTGGCTTAGCCAGGTCTTCTGAGTCCCAATCCAGTGCCTTATGTTCCAGACCACCCTTCCCACTCATGCAGCCCTTGGGTTAAGGACACACTGAGGACAGGAGAGTGGTATGGCCTCCTGATGAGACTTTTGTGACCTGAGAAGAAAAAATGATGAAACAACTAATTTCTATTTAAAAATCAGTTTCCTCGAGTCGGTGAACAGAAATGTTAAAATGGAACCACGATAAACCTGTGGTTACTGCAGGGACTTTAGCCATACTTACAGCCTTATAAAGTCCACTGAATAATACAGATACTTTTCACATCTTGATTGGACAAACAGGTGATAATGAAGGCACCATTCACCAATCTTCATAAAGATTCTGTGACCCGCCACTTATAGAAGTATTAGTAAATGCAGATTCATTATGTTTGGGGGTTTGGCCACACCACTCCCATTGAAATGAATGCCCATCTTCAATCCCTTACTCAGTTTTGAAATTTTCAAAACTATCTCTATAAACAACCCTCCGAGGTCCAGAACATCATTGTGAAGAAAAGCTCCGTGAAGCTCAAAAGCTTGTCTCTCTAGCCAACAGATGTTGTTCCAAGAAAAGATATTGCCTCTTGTTGTATAGTGCCGACATGAAGAATAACAATTAGTGTTGTGACAAGGCATCATGCATACAACGGATATAATTTTTTTTTATTAAAGCTAATGTTAAAATTATATATTACACAGAAAAGTGTCTCTACATATGGGTATAGTGCTAGATTATCAGGGTTGGAAGGGACCTCAGGGGGTCATCTAGTCCAACCCCCGGCTCAAAGCAGGACCAATCCCCAGACAGATTTTTATCCCAATTCCCTAAATGGCCCCCTCAAGGATTGAACTCACAACTCTGGGTTTAGTAGCCCAATGCTCAAACCACTGAGCTATCCCTCCACATACAAAGTTTGTTTTTAAAAGTCATATGATACAAATAGTACATAATCAGCAATAACCCAGATTTAGGTGAATACTTTTAAGAATATATTTAGATATTAGCATCCAAGTATTCGGGTACATCACTCATGAAGAGTTGTACAGAGATTTGGTTGTGGAAAGCAAAATATATCAATGAGTGAAGATTGTCCCTTAGTAACTGAGAATTAGGGTAGGTTGTCCATTTAGAAAATACCATCTATCAGGGAAGTATTTCAGTTACTTTCCCCACTGCACTTCTCATCGGCACTCCAGCTCATCCCTCCTGGTATTGCCAATATCTGGTGATGTGTTCTATGTAGATGTCTTTTGACCATCTGATGGCGTCTGACACCATGAGTTGCCGCATCAGCCAAGCGTTGACCGATTTCTACATGCAAGTCTGTACAAATTCTTCAGCTGTTGAATGTAAACTTCTGCAAGACCTTACAAAGAGCAGATGACAAAGGGAAGATGAGGATGGGAGTGATATGGACAATCGACAGTGATATACTGGCTTTTCAAACTTTAGAACTGCCTGGGCCTGATTCTGCTAGCCCTAAGAAAACATTCTTGATCTTAAATATCACATTAGAATATCGGAGGGACCTTCTGCAAACCAGCTGCATGACTAAAGGGATGAAGGATACGCAAAAGGAAAGAAGACTGGAAACTGGTGTCACTGAAGGGCAGAGCTAAAGTTCTTTCTGCTGACAGAACTCCGCATAGCTCTCCAGCAACAATGCAGGCTAACTCCTGTGTTAACTCCATGGAAGGCTGGTGCAACTCAGTTGTGCACCCAGATGGGAACTGCTCTAGTTTCAGAAGGGAGTTCATAGAAATCATAGAAGATTCAACCCCCTGCTCAAAGCAGGACCAACCCCAACTAAATCCTCCCAGCCAGGGCTTTGTCAAGCTGGGCCTTATAAACCTCTAAGGATGGAGATTCCACCACCTCCCTAGGTAACCCATTCCAGTTATTCTGTCTGAACCAGTTCACTGCCATGCAGCTCACACCTCTGGCTCTCGCAGTGTTGGCACCTCTGACCCATGCTCACCCAGCCAAGGCTCTGTCAGATCCCCTGTCTGACACCCACACTGTGTATCTTTGTGTCATGCTGACTCCAGCACAGCATCAGGGCACTGCTTGGCCATTATTTAGGGATCTCTGACTCCATTCAATGCAGAACTGGTGTTTGGCTGGGCTGCGTCGGGCTGCTCTGGAGCTTGTTTTGCCTGGAACAATCATGACCCCCAGTGGACAGACAGCTCCATTGCAGGCAGAAGTATTCCTGCAAGGCACTGATCTCCAGAAAAACAGAGCCAACAGCCTCAATCAGATTCAACGATATTCAGAACAGAGAAAGACACCCTTGCTAAAGTGTGTCAAGTGCTCAGCCTTATGGAGAAGAGTCCTGTGGCTCTCTCAAGCTCAGTGCCTGCCCTTTGGAACGAGTGTCAATTTATTTTAAAATCTGTCTTTAGAATAAGCAAACATTTGCACTGTGCACATTACAGAAGGAACCACAATGATTACACAGCTCTGTGCTAATCTGAGTGGCTTTCAGCTGCACAATAGCCACACACCTATACTCATCATGACACAAGTGATAACAGACAGGGCCAAGCAAGTTAAGATGAGCTCTCTCTCTCTGCAGGGTGATTCAAACCAGCGCAAACTTGTCTGCACAGTCATCTCTGGTTTGTTTTTAAGTTGCATTGCTGGCTTCCCACCAAGCTTCAGTTTTGGGTGATGTCTGCTAGACAATGAGATCATCATCATGGAGCTGACCTGCAGAACCTACTCCCTTCTTTCTTTCTCAACAGAGATCAACTACCCTCTATGTTCAACTCACTGATGTAGATGGGGGAGGAAACTCAAAAGTGGGAGCAAGTTGCAGTTTAATTCTAGGCTTGGAAGTGTGTGTTCTTCCAGTAGAGCTAGTTTTCTGAAATGTTGCTGTAGTAAAGTATTTAAGTTTTCACTCTTGCTAAGTCCATGCCACCGCAGTTTCTGCTTTGTCCAAAGTATTTTCCCACCCCTGCTCCTCACCGTTCCATTGTGTCTTACTGATTTGGTAAACCCCTTTGATGTAAAATGCCCCCCTCTGCCTGGTCTTCCCATTCTATCTCCCCTTCGGGGATTGTGCCGGCCATATGGACAAGCATTCCCCCCACTCAGTTTTCAGTTGTGCCTCCACTAGGTCAGACTCTGCTCATTTCCGAGTGGCCCATCTAGTTCTTCCTGCTTATTGCACGAGCTCATGGAACTGGGCATCTGTAGAGCAGCCCTGGGTCTCCTGTGAGCAAAGTGTGCCAGTCCCTTCTCCCCTGGGCTTTTGCAGGAAGGGGAATAGGACTCTGAGTCTGTCCCAGGAGCTGCTGCTTTTGGGGACCCCACCTCATAACATTTTCTGGAGCAGCTTCCTGTCTCATCTCAGCACCATGACGTCATCCTGCCTGCACAGAGCCCAGCACTGTGATGTCAGGGTGAGGTCAGCATAGTGCCGGAGTGAAAGCAGGGCAGCTTGATGCTCAGTGTCTCAGCCATTGGGACACAACAGGGAAAGGGAGGGAAAGACAAAATGCAAATATAAAGAAGTGGCAAGAGCAGAGAGAGAGGAGCTCAGACAAGTCCCTGCGAGGAGGTAAGGGGCCTTCTCATGTGACAAGTGACCAGGGTGCTCAGTGAGGTGTTCGTGTGAGCAGGTGGGGGAACAAGCTCATAAATCCCCAGATCAATCTGGCTTGTTCAAAGGGAAACATTTCCAGAGTTCTGCTGTTTTTGGCAGAAGGGGAGTTGGACAGTTACACTCATTATCTCACACATCTCACACATCAGCATTGTGTCTTTATTTGCAAGGTCCAGCCCCCTGTTTTATGTGGCCAAACATAAACTATGTTTTACCCAGGGTATCCACCAGGGTTAGAATGTGGGGGCTAACATAGAGCATGTTTTTTAGGCCCAATCTTGCAAATGTCTGCAGGGGAGTACAGCTGAAATTTTTTGACCAAAAAGCTTTTTAACTGGACATTTTTATTTTTCCTTTTTAAAAATTAAAATTTCTGTGAAGTATGTTGACTTTTTCCAATTTTTTCCCAGTAATATTTTTGTCAACATTTTGAAGGGATTTTTTGATCCTAAACATTATCAATAGAGTAACTGACATTTTTTTACTCAAAAAGAAGCAGGATTTTGACAAACAAAAAATTCCCATAATGGTCCAAAGATATTCTTGATAAAAGTATTTAATACAATTTTGAAAAATGAGATGCGGGTCCCTTTGGAGCCCAACAAAATGGAAACAATTAAAAAAAAAATCTCTGACTTTCTTTTTAAATTTTCCCAACAGCTCTACATGTAAGTAACTTACTTGGTCAAGTAGTTTCAGTGAAATCAATGGAACTACCTTGCCTAAGTAAAGCTATTCACATGCCATTTCAGCCAACTCTACTCCCATGCATAAATGTTTTCAGGATCAGGCACAATAAAAGTAATCCTGTAATAATACAACTTTTGTTTGTGGCTCAAATGTTATTTATAGTGTATCTTTTCCTTGCTTATGTGGGCTAGCTAAGTAGCCATGTTCTAATCCTGGTAGATTCCTATTAGTATTCTAAAACATGTTTTATGTCTGTGTGGCCATTGGATAGATAAGAAGGAGCACTGGAAAGGAAGAATTGTCCAGGGAGTTAGGATGCTAGCCTGAGACTGCGTTATCTTCTATGTGAATGTTTAAATGACTGATTCTGGTTACTTATTGTCCCCTCAGAGCTGATTGAAAATTAGAATTCCTGTCCAACATGCAATTCTGGTATTTCAACATTTGACTATGTCCTAAACTGAGATGAAATGTCAAAATAGCTACATTTTTCACAAGACAGATGAGTGAAACACATCAACATCTTTGGTCATGTCTACACTACAGACTTTACAGTGGCACAGCTGTACCAATGCAGCTGCGCTGCTGTAAGATCTCCTGTGTAGTCGCCCTATGCTGATGGGAGAGAGCTCTCCCGTCAGCACAATTAAACCACTCCCAATGAGCAGCGGTAGCTGTCAGAGGGAGACATGGTGCTGTCCACACTACCATTTCTGTTGGTGAAACATATGTCGCTCGGGGGTGTTTTTTCACATACCTGAACGACATAAGTTATACCAACATACATGCTAGTGTAGGAAGAAGAAACCCTGGACAGACTAGTATGCAGGAGCCCCCTAGGGTGACCAGACAGCAAGTGTGAAAAATTGGGACAGGTAGTGGGGGGTAATAGGAGCCTATATAAGAAAAGATCCAAAAAATCGGGACATCTGTTCACCCTAGAGCCCCCAGCTCTCGAGTCCCTCCTGGTGGGAACCTGCCCAGTCACACAGCAATAAATGTTTAGAGCGTGGTGGGGCCCAGAGACCTTGGGCGGGTGCCCACTCTGGTGATTTTAGTGCCAGTCTCCTGCCATTTTATGCCCTACATCGGGGTCGGCAACCTTTCAGAAGTGGTGTGATGAGTCTTCATTTATTCACTCTAATTTAAGGTTTTGCGTGCCAGTAATACATTTTAACGTTTTTAGGTCTCTTTCTATAAGTCTATAATATATAACTAAACTATTGTTGTATGTAAAGTAAATAAGGTTTTTAAAATGTTTAAGAAGCTTCATTTAAAATTAAATTAAAATGCAGAGCCCCCTGTACCGGTGGCCAGGATCCGGGCAGTGTGAGTGCCATAGGTTGCCTACCTCGCCCTACATAAAGTCCCAGCTGCTGGGGTAACCTGAGCTCAGACTCTGGGTCAGCCCTCTGCACATGTCTAGCTTCCAGGGCGGCAGCAGAGGCCAGCCTGGCAACGAGCGCTGGGCTGGACCCGTTAGAGCCCTGCTGCGGGATTTCCAAGCTGCTTGGCTCTGCCAGGCCCAGGCCAGGCGGCACCAGCGCGCAGCAGCCTGGCCCAGCGCTGGGAGCCAGGCACGCGGCCACGTGCTCCCGGAGAGGGCATTACTGAGGATACAGGCGAGGGCGACGGCTTCCGCGCGGCTTCATTTGTCCGTTGCGCACGCACGCCCACCTTGCACATGCGCTCTGGGAGGCGGGCCGTGTGCACCTGCGTAGTAGCGTGGAGGCGCCGTTTGAGCGGAGGCGCGCGGCGAGTGTTGGAGTTTGAAGCGGGATGTGGCGGGGCCGGGCTGGGGCGCTGCTGGCGGCCATCGGGGCGCTGTGCCGGGCGCTGCCGCCGGGGAACCGGCCCGCCCCGGAGACCTTCCGCCTCGCCAAGTTCGACCGGCCCGAGGCGGTGAGAGCGGGGGAAGCCGGGACCGATCCTCCCTGGCCCCATAATAACAGCACTGTCCCCTCTCTGCCCCATAGCATCACCACTAGCCCATAGCAACGCCCCCGCTGCCCCAAAGCAACATCACTGGCCCCTCCCTGCCACATAGCAACGCCCTCCCGCCCCCACTGCCCCATAGCAACACCACTGCCCCCTGACAGTGCCCCCTCACTGCACCCCAGCAGCACCCCATCTCCTCTCGGTGGCCCCTGCCCCATAGCAATACCCCTCCTCCCTTACTGACCCATAGAATCCCTCTACCTCCTGGGTTTGCCCCTGCTACCCCACAGCATCCCCCCTGCCCCATAACATTAATGCCTACTTCTCCTTTTACCCTTGTAATGTCATCTCTTCTCCCATACCATCACTCCCTGTGGTGGGACCCTAGGCAACTTTCCTGTGCTCTCAGGCTTTCTTCATGCTGGGTATTCCTGCCTTTGGCATAGCTGCCCTGGTGAGACAGGTGCAGCTGATATAAGCACAGTTTGCCACTCAGCCCAGTGTGCAACCAGGTCACACTGCAGTGGTGCAAATTGTGGCTTGTAACAGCTTTGCTTGTAGTAGGGTCTGCACTGGGCAGCTACACCAGTGAGCGGGGTTGGAACAAATCCCCAGTGGCAACAAGGTCTGTGCATCAGTTTTGCCTGCTGTAAAGGAGGAATAATAACACTCAGTGAGCAGTAGGTGTGTGGATGGGACGGTGCTGTATGAATATTCAATGTTACTCGCTAGTTCTCATTAAAATAATGCCTCCATACTGTTCGTATAGCTAATCTGTACAACTCTGTGTATCTGTGCCCTCCAGCACTCCATGGTGTTCTTCACTAGCTTGTCACCACCTGGTAGCGTTGGCACCCCTCTGCTGTGATCCCTGTAATGTCAACTCCTAAGGGTTTGTCTACACATGGAGTTATTCTGGAATAAGTGCTGAATAACTCAATGTGTGGACGCCCTTATTCTGTACAAAGAATCTCCACATACAGAGTTATTCAGGAATAGTTCTGGTGCTCTAAATTCACACCCTACCTTAATTTGAATTACCTTTCAAATCTAGGGAAGCATACCCTTCCCCCCTCCCGTGCCTGACAGTCACATTCCCTCTGAAGCCTTGATTCTGTAGTGTTACCTCTTCACCTCCCACCATGAAGGTACCCCTCATAACCCACCTGAGGCCCTTTAGTCATGGTACGTCAGCCATCCCTGTAATGATTCCAGCTTCCTCCTCCCCCCATGTTGGGAAATAAAAAGCCCAGACAGCCAGATATGCATGATCAACTTCCATTTACATTAGAGGGAAATAATCTTCTAAATCCAAGAGCAAAATAGTCTCCCTTGTCTCCATGCTGCCCTTCCTTTCTTTTCGGTGGGATGATCTCTTTCCATGTCTTCTCTTGCTTAGAATCTTGTTCAGAAGCTCTGAAAAATTCCTGCTCTTGGAGAATTTCCTGGAAACTTCTATTTTCTACTTTTTTTTTTTTTCCAGAATTGAAGCTTGACACTTCCCTCTGGTGTGCAGCACATTCTGCTGGTCACTCAGAGTATACTTCCCTCCCCTTATCCTGAATAATCTTAGGCCCCCTCTGTGCTAGGGCTTTGGAAACTCTATTGGCGGAAAGGCCTTGACCTATCTCTGCATATAGGCTGTTTTGTATTTGTCTAGGCATTTTACAAATGTTGGCTGCAATTCCTTGTAGGAGGGCTTGCCTTAAACTGTCATAGTCTGTAACCGTGCTATCCTAGCTTCTAACTACATTGGTTGAGCTAGTTCTCATAATAATAGCCCACAATGCAATGCCTGGTGTTTACAAATTACCCTAAAGCCCCTGCTCTTGCAGCATTTTAGGACATTTCTTTCAGGCATCCCAGAAGGAACTGGTTCAAGTGTAAGTATAAAGTGTGCTGTATGTGGCTGTGCCTTTTTAGAAGCAGTGCTGTTGTGTGGTTGTGGGAGAGAGGTGCCCAATTGTTCCAGGCAGTCAACAACCCTGTAACACTTTCCTTTGCTGAATGCACAATCTTCATGTTATTGCCATTAATCTGAGGAAGCACAGGGCAATACAAGTACCTGCCTATCCTTTCCCCTCTTTTCTTGCTGAGTGGGCACCTTGTGTTGTTCCAGGCAATGGCCAGTGCTGAGTAATTAAAGACAAATACATGGCAACTCTTCTGAATGCTGATGTTTCCTTTCTGATCTTTCATAGAGTTTGCAGATTTGGAGGCTGCTGTATTCTCTTCTAAAGCAAATCCATGACGGAGGATGGACTGAGCCTGATACCATAGGTAATAAAGTATTTTCTCACCTGGTGCTTGTAAGGTTTGACTCAGTTTCTGGGAGTGACCTGAGTTGGACTTAGAGCTCCCCTTCCTCAGCAGCCCAGCATTGCGGGCTTCAGACGCCATTCTGAACATCTTAGTTTATCCTATTGACCCTAATTCTTGCATCAAAGATGTGAAGATGGATTTGTTCATCAGAGCCTGTTGATTCATACTGAGCTTGTTTTATCCATGTTAATGAGGTTTCAGTCGGGCAAGCTGGATGTTCTCTCATCAGCTGTAGGCTCTTGCTTGTTTGGTGCATTTTACCTAACAGGTTACTGCAGTTGCATTTACACTCTGCATTGGCTTTACAAGTCCCCAGAATACTCAGAGATAATTACAGAAAACAGGTTTACTTCCTCTCTAATCTCTTATTTTCTCCTTCTAAACATGACACTTGACTCCACAGTAAAGTGCCATTAAATCCTACCTTAGGGCTGTGGATTATAATGGATGAACTGTGCCTCAGAGTTATACAGCCTGTGTTGTGGAGCCAAGTCTCGGAGTAAAGAAGGAATCCACTATGTGTATGTACTTTAGAGAGGATGTAAAATACAGCTATAATCAGGAACCATGTCGCAGAGAAAGCCTGCATACAGGTTGGCTTTTTTACCATCTTGTCAAAGGGAAGAGCTTAATCACTGTTGGCTATTTAAATATACATTACTCCAAACACAGTGCTAGTCCCCAGGTCTATGCCTTCCCCAGATATCCCCCAGTGACCTCTTACAGTGTGCCCCTTCACTGGAGCAGGGATGATGTGAATGTGGAATCCTTCCACAGCCTTAGAAGTTTTCTCAGCCCCAAACCAGCCAAAATTGGCTCCTTAAATCTCCATGGGTCAAACTATGCTTGTCAGGCTTCTGAAGATCCAAAGTAGCCTACAGTTGTGGAAACTGAAGCAGAGAGATTAAATGACTTGGCCAAGATCTCTCAGGAAGTCCATGGCTGAGCCAAGAATTGAACACTGGTTCCCCTCGTTCGGTTCCCAGTCATCATTTTTTTTCCTGATGCTTCAGTTGCTATGCACAGACATTACACTGAAGTTCCACCATGTGCACCTATGTGCTAAGGCAATTCAGCTGTGTCTCTTGTACGCTTGATAGGGATAGACATTCAGAAAGCATAGCTGAGCACATAATTTGGCCTCTAATCTATTAATTTACAGGCTGATTGGACTTTTAAAATATTAAATTGGGAAAAAAGAAATGCCATCATGTGGAACAGTGATTGCTTCCGCATTGGTTGTTGGCAGAGTCTGAACTTGAGATCTTCATATGCACATGATGGACCTCTAACCAGAAAGTTGACAGACACTTTGCTAGTGAATTGCACAGTTTTTGCTAGACAATAGTATAATTTTGGAAATTAGGATTCCTGGAGTGTCTTTCTGGTTTGATTTCAAGCAGTCTGGTTTAGTGGTTAAAGCAGTGGTACAGGCAGGATAGCTAAGCATACAGATTTAACACATTTATCGAATGGCTAAGTGAATGAAAGTTGGGTCTGCCGTATTCAAGACCAGTGTTCTATTATGTAGCCTCCATTTTTTGCAGTATCTCAGTGCCTCCTAATCTTTAATGTATTTTATTTTTACAACATTCCATGTTACAGATGGCAATCTGGGACTTAGAAAGACTAAGTGACTTGCCCAATGTTATACAGGAAGTTTGTAGCAGAATTGAACTCGGGTCTCTGAGACCTAGACTAGTACCCTAACAACTGGGCCATCCTTCCCTTCTTTGTGTAACTTCTCAGTTACCTTATCTGTAAAATTGAGGGAAAATAATAATTCCCTGGCCCTAGAGCAGGAGTATCAGGCCTTGGTCAGTATAAGTTATGAAGAGCACACAAATATTAAAAGCAGTCAGTGGAGGAGGAGACTTGATTTCATGGTCTCCTGGCTCCCAGGCCAGTGCACCTTTTAGACTAAAAGTATTTTCTGGGAGATCACTCTCTCAGAGTTTTGACCTGGAGTCTGTGCACATTGCCAGAGATCTCAGCAATCCTCATCACTTGTAGGACCAAAACAAACTCTAGTTATTTTCTGTTGTTAGGTTTTGGATCTGGTTATTGTTCCAGACACTAGCTCTTGCAGGGTATCCCAAGGATACAAGTATCCTGTGGCTTCTGCCCATGTTTTTTTATTCAGTATGTGTTCCAAAAAAGCGATAGACTTTCCAAATTTTAAAAATGGGTCACTTTGGAGAGAGATTGGCTTGGGAATCCTTTTGCATTGGCCTCGTTAGCGCTACAAAAGTAATTTTCCCTCTCTTGATATTCACCCCTTCTTGTCAACTGTTGAGAATAGGCCACTTCCACCTTAATTGAATTGGCCTCGTTAGCACTGACCCCCCACACTTGGTAAGGCAACTCCCATCTTTTCATGTGCTGTAATATTTATACTGTTTGTATTTTTCACTCCATGCGTCTGATGAAGTGGGTTTTAGCCCACAAAAGCTTATGCCCAAATAAATTTGTTAGTCTCTAAGGTGCCACAAGGACTCCTCATTGTTTTTGCTGATACAGACTAACATGGCTACCACTCTGAAACCTTTTGATTAAATGACCCTCAAATTTATACTATAAACTATACCCCAATTCGTGAGCTAGCATATGGGTTTTCAAGTCACTTTCACTATGTATGTTCATTTTAGGGAGGACTCAAACTCCTGCTTTAAACAATCATAATTATGGAGTGACTAATGGTCACTTTGTACTTCATATAGAAAAAGATTGTGTCATATTTTTAATGAGTGATGGTGCATAACTTCAGATTTGGGAAATCATCTAGAAAGTATTAGGTACTACAGACAGTGTTTTTAAAATGAATGAACTTGTGCAAAAACCCCCCAAACTAAAACCAAATCACACACCAACAAATCCCCCCAGTGTTCAGTGGATGGAAAATCTTGGAAGTCATCCTGTTTTAGAAGAGAATATTTTCCCTCTTTCTCTATATAATTATTTCTTATCCTAAACTTCTGGGGGGAAAAGTTCACACACACCAAAAATTCAGAATCATAGTTCCTTCATCAAGAAAGTTAGAGAATGAGTCAAAGTCAGCCTTGTACTGGAACTCTGGCATTAACTTTAATGAAGAAGTCACGGCCAGTACCTTCATACTGCTCTTTCCATTAGCTTTCAGTCTGCATGAACGCTCTTAAAATGCTAGTGGGATCTGCCTTTTGACATGTCAGTTATCTTTTGGTGTAGCAGTTTTGATACTGCCATAAAGAGTTCTGTAGCTATTGTATCTCTTTCATTCTTACCTATCAAACCAGAACTGTTTTTCTGCAGCAATAATTTTCCTTAATAACTCTGATTTGTGGCATCTCTACAGGTGGTTTTTGCCTGAGAGCATGAAGTAATGCATCCATTTTCATTCCTTGTCTTGACTCACATTTCTTTCTTCCTAGTATGCATAAACTCAGAATAATGTGTAGTTCTCTGTTGAATACAAAGCTGTAATTCATTGGAAGGGTTCTGCAGGCGTCTTAAATCAGAAGGGCACAACATGAGTACTGTATCACAGCTTGGCCCATATTCACTAAACTTTCTTTTTCAAATGAAATGTACATGCTGAGAGGGGTTTATTATAAAGATCAACAGAACCATTCTGTGTAAATTCCCTTACCTTAATGAAGTACCTCAGTAAAGCATTGGCCAAAAAACAGGCACTGTACTGCAGTAATTAGCGTTATCTGCTATATAAGGAGCATTTTTCTCTCTATTCTGCACTGAGTATCATGCTCTTCTTTTGGCAGAGTGCATCTATCTATCTTAGGTATTTATCTGGCCATCACTGCCATGGTATATGAACATCTCACACTATTTTAAACAGGGTGATTGATTTAAATCACTAGTCAGGAAGACTCTATTTAATCATGGATTTCTACATAAAAGTGCATTCTTGTTGGTTGTTATAACCTTAATACATATTATTCACAACTCAGAGATAGATGTAGGTTTCATTTTTAGAAGGTACACACTATACATTTTTAAAGTGATTTATTTTGAAAACTTTTCAGATCAGCTTTACAGCTATATCAGAAAATGAATGATTGTTTGGTTATTTCATTTACCAAAGGTAATTGAAGCAGATATTTATGAAGTCATTGGGAGGTGAATTATCTCCAATTCAACAGGTTAATCATTAACATTTGGAAGATTTTCTTGCCATGCTGTATTAGGAGGAGAACATCACCAGACAGACATTTAAATTGTTTTATTTAACTAAAAGAACAACATTATGTCTTCTGGAAGTTTTTCTTCAACAGGAAACATATAATATTTTAACAAAACAAGCATATGAATTTTTGAATTTAGTTAAACATTCAAGTTTTTTAAAATCAGGTTTGTTTTTGTTAAAATTGTTTTTAACTAAAATAGTTAAATGAAATATTAAAAAATAAATAAATAGACTGTCAGCTAGGTTAACATGAGAAACTTAAAATATTGGCTTCTGCAGCTAACTCAGTCGTCTTCACCTTCATTTTCCTGTTTGTTCATAATCTGGAAAAGAAAAACAAGCTTTCCTGCTTTTTCAGGTCCGAAACGATTTCTCAATTTGGAAAGGAGAGTTTGTTGCATAAACAAACTGGACAATTTTTTAATCAATAACCTCTTTTTGTAATCTGCTGGTTCTTATCACAAATTTATCTATGGTTGTTTCTGGATGATGGAGTATTTCCCTGCTCGCCCACAGATTCCCCCATGAGATCTTGGGCAAGTCATTTAGGCCTAGATCCTCAAAAGTATTTAGGCTCCTATGTTCCATGCCTTAGTCTTCCCCATTGGTATAATGGGGATAATAGCATTTCCCCCAACCTCACAAGGGTGTTTGCAAAGTTAAATACATTTAAAAGCAGGGTGGATAAAAATCAATTATTTAAAAAAAAATATAAAATCGGATTTTTTTATTTAAATCAGATTTTTTTGATAAAATGCTTTTTGAGGAAAAAACCTATCTAAAGATCGTTTTAATTAAGATACATTATTGCTCAAAGATATCTCATCATGGTATAGGGATTATAAATTCTAATTCTATAGTATGAGACAATATAGTCATGTAATGTTTAAGAAAAGTTTTGTAAATGAGTTCCAGTAGTTCATGGATTAGGACCCAATCTTATGGGGGTCCAGGGACTTCTGTATAGATTATTTAGGTTAATCTTTCTATCTACCCAATGGGACTCAGTGCTCAGTCTAGAAGATATCAGCAGAGATGCTTAGTTTTGCAGTTCTCAAACTGTGGATTTGTGTCTCCAGAGATAACATGCTTGTTAACAGCAAAAATGTTTTTAAATAAATCAATAAATAATATATAGAGGTGAGAAATAAGAGACCTCAACCCTATTGTCCCTCTGCAAATTTGTGTACACAGAGTCAATCCCTTACCTCTCTCCAAAAGTGCAAAAAGTTTCAAAAAGTTCAATGAATAGAAGATTGTTGGGGGCGGAATAGATCTGGACAAGGAGAAGAAGTCTGGAGATAAATGTGAGAAGGGAGGGACAGGCAGTAGAAACAAAAGTGAAACTGTTTGAGCATCATATTCGAGAAGTCTTGAGGTCTTTCTGAGTGTAGCCTTCATTGTTTTGAGATCTACCATCCTATTCTCTCTCTAGAAGGGAAAACCTATAATGGCAGGAGGCCGTAAAAGAGACCCAGTTGTGGAATGTTTTAATGAAGTTCCTCTACCTGTGGGTAAGACAAGCATGTGTGCATAATGCAAACAGTGCAAAAAGAAATGCAAGGCCTGGTTGCCCGAATGAAACAACATCATGAGAAATGTTCCTTCTCAGGAGGTAGCTGCGTTGAAGATGATGAAAGGAACATGTCTGAACATGCAGGATCTTCAGGTTGGTAATTTTTTTTATTTCATACTTCTTTCTTAAGGACTGCCTGTCTTCCTTCTGGATTATTCTTGAATTCTCATGTTTGAGGAAAAAATATAGTTGTTACTCTATGGTACTATCATTTTAGATGCCGTTGTGATAAAAATATATAGCTGAAATAGGCAGATCTTCCTTTTACAATTTCACCTTTAAAGTAGTACTGAGTGTCAGTGAATGCAATGAGTAATACTAAATGAGCAGTATGGTAATAATAATTAAATAACTGCATTGACTTATTTTGTTTAGGAGAATCCATCTGCAACATACAGGATTCTGAAGACTATCTACCTTCAAGATCACCATCATTTTCTATAGTTTCAGAGTTATCTGCCAATGACAGTTTTCAGCCACATCGTGTATGTCACATAGCCACAGTATATCACCTGTAGCAAAAAGAAAAAAAAAATCTCCGTCATCCAGAAACAAGCATCGATAAGTTTGTGATAAGAACGAGCAGATTACAAAAAGAGGTAATTGATTAAAAAATTGCCCAGTTTGTTTATGCAAAAAACTCTCCTTTCCGTATGATTGAGAACCCACACTTCATTAACATGGTTTAGTCATTAAGACCAGTCCACCCAACAGAGCAGATGACGCAGGCAAATTGCTGGATAAAGTGTATGAAAGACAAATCGAGCAGTGTGCAAAAGGTCTAGAGGGTGAAATTGTTAACCTGAGTCTTGATGGGTGGAGCAATGTCCACAACGATCCTGTTGTATGTGCTTGTGTGACAACAGAAGAAGGGAATGTCTTCATTACAGAAACAATTGATACATCAGGAAATGCACACACAGCAGAATACTTACAAGAAGTAGCAGTAAAAGCTATAACAAACTGTGCAAAAAAATTCGAAGGTCTAATATGCAACTTGGTCACAAACAATGCTGCAAATGTATCAAAGATGAGAAGAAATTTAGAAGAGGGAGTGAAGAGAGTCCCAAGCGAATTCCATACGGTTGCAGTTCTCATTTGATGCACCTCCTAGCCAAAGACTTCAGTGTTCCAGAAATAAAGGCTAATGTTGTTGAAATTGCAAAATACTTCCGTAACAACCACTCTGCAGCAGCTGCTCTGTAAAAAGTTGGAGGTACCAAGCTAATTCTCCCACAAGATGTGCGATGGAACTCAGTAGTGGACTGTTTTGAGCACTATATCAAGAACTGGCCTAATCTGATGACAGTCTGTGAACAAAATTGTGAAAAAATGGATGACACTGTCACAGCCAAAGTTCTCAACATTGGGCTTAAGACAAATGTTGAACACATGCTGAGTACCCTGAAGCCCATTTCTGTAACCTTGAACAAAATTCAGGGAAATAGCTGTTTTATTGCTGACGCTGTTGAAATTTGAAAGGAACTGAGTGAGATCTTAAAAAGAGAACTATGCAATGACAGAGTTAAATTACAAGCATTAAAAAAGCAAATGGGACAAGCACTATCTCCAGCTCATTTTCTTGCAAATATTCTCAATACTCGGTACCAGGGTCAAACCTTAATTGCCGAAGAAGAAGAGTTGGCTATGACATGGACATCTAGCAATCATTCTTCTGTAATGCCAACTATAATAAACTTCAGAGCTAAGGGTTAACCATTCAAGAAATATATGTTTGCTGCTAATGTTTTAAGTCACACCAGTGAACTGGTGGAAGTCACTTAAGCACTTGGATTCAGAGACTGTTGAAGTGATAATCTCACTTTTAACAGCAGTAGCTTCTTCTGCCGGTGTAGAAAGAATATTTTCTTCCTTTGGACTAAATCATTGCAAATTGAGAAATCGTTAGGGACCTGAAAAAGCAGGAAAGCTTGTTTTTCTTTTCCAGATTTTATGAACAAACAGGAAAATGACCGAGTTAGCTGCTGAAGCCAATATTTTAAGTTTCTCATGTTGACCTAGCTGACATAGTCTATTTAATTTTTTTTAAATATTTCATTTAACTATTTTACTTAAAAACAATTTTAACAAAACAAACCTGATTTAAAAAAACTTGAATGTTTAACTAAAATCAAAAATTCATATGCTTGTTTTGTTAAAATATTATATGTTTCCCGTTGAAGAAAAAATCCAGAATACATAACGTTGTTGTTTTAGTTAAATAAAACAATTTAAATGTCTGTCTGGTGATGTTCTCCTCCTAATACAGCATGGCAAGAAAATCCTCCAAATGTTAATGATTAACCTGTGAATTATCTCCAATTCAACCTCCCAATGACTTCATAAATATCTGCTTCAATTACCTTTGGTAAATGAAATACCCAAACAATCATTTATTTTCTGATATAGCTGTAAAACTAATCTGAAAAGTTTTCAAAATAAATCACTTTAAATATGTATAGTGTGTGCTTTCTAAAAATGAAACCTACATCTATCTCTGAGTTGTGAAGAATGTGTATTAAGGTTATATCAACCAACAAGAATGCACTTTTATGTAGAAATCCATGATTAAATTGAGTCTTCCTGACTAGTGATTTAAATCAAATCCACCCTGTCACTGGATCTCTTACATTGGAGAAGCTGTCTTTACTTATTCTAGCCTGATAGAGGAAAATGGAGGACTGGCTGCCCCCACCACTAGCTTTACCGCTTTGTGTTCTCTCCCTTTTCCAGCATGTAAATTCTTAGGTGGTCTCCAACCTCCAGATAATGACCATTATGTGCTGCTCTATTTTAGGGAAAAAGGAAGCAAATGCTAACCTTTCCCCAATTTGGTGTCATTTTCTCTTTATGAAAACCCTTTACCACAGTTACAGCAATTAATTTTGTGTGAGAGACAAATGTATAAAGAAAATGAGAAGACAACACAGAAAACGGTAGAATAATTAGCTAAAACCTTTCTCTGGTTAGGCAAACTCCTTCCCTTTCAATCTATCTAGACAGCAGTCATGTGGTATTGGTAGGGCTGTCAGTGTTAGCTGATGCCCATTTTTTTCATCAACAGGGCTAGGCAGTTATAAACAACTGCCACATAGCTCTAAAATGTTCCAGGAGTATTGTCTTCAATATGGTATTTCAGCTAAAGTCCCTTGTCTACATCTGATGGCTCCTTTATTAATGAAGACCTTGACCTGGCTATATATCAGCTGTAGCCTAACAAGGCTCATGATCCAGGTAACATCCACTCCACGTTTCTCTCACCTTGGACCAGTCACCAAAAGCTGGCTTCTTCAATTGGTGAATCGCTGTACCCAGGATTGTAGCATCCCAAAAGCCTAATGCAGCATGAAGGTCGTAACTGTTCCCAAGGCAGAGAAACCATTGACAGCTCCAAAGAGCTACCAACAGATTTCTTTGCTGTGTGTTACCTACAAATTGATGGAGAGACTAATCCTGATGTGGATTAATGAGATATTTGATCTGTAGCTGCCTCATGTTCAGGCTGGGTTCAGGAGAGGATGATGCACTCGAGATTAGGTACTTTGTCTGACTCAAGATACAGAAGATGCATTTGTATAAGGAAAGAAGTTTGGTGTAGTTCTTATTGATCTGAGAGTAGCCTATGACAGTGTGTGTGGCATTGCCAAGCTGCTGCAAGCCATTCCTTGTAGCCCGATGGTGTGGTTCATCCAAGAAATGATCAGTAATTGCAGCTTCATTCTGCGAGTTGGGGATAAAATCAGTCACCTTACACGTCTCTGCAATAGTCTTCCACAAAGGTCAGTGCTGGCTCCCTTTTTGTTCAATATATACACACGTGATCTTTCTGAAACTCAGGCCGAGAAGTGTGTGAATCCTGATGACATCTGTATTGCTGACACTGGAACTGACTTCTATGGGATTGAATTCTATCTCATCCACGACATGTATACTTAGTCGCCATTGATAGAAATGAGTGGTCAAATTCTCAATGAACCAGACAGTGGCATCTACTTCCGTCTAAAAATCATCTTGCCAATCAACCCATGTTGATCTGTGTCCAAGGCCAGATACTGCTATTCCATTCAGTTGTCACATACTTGGGAGTAAAACTCAACCATAGGCTGATATACCTGGAATACCTGAAAATGAAGATCTCTTCCTGTACTGCCTTGATACAAAAGCTATTGGGAGTCTTTGGTCCTTTGTACATCTGTGCTCGCCCTAGTGTTTGCTCCAGCCAAATACAGTAGAACACCAGAGTTATGAACTGACCAGTCAACCACACACCTCATTTGGAGCCGGAAGTAAGCAATCAGGCAGCAGCAGAGACCAAAAAAAAAAGCAAATACAGTACAGTACTGTGTTAAACATAAACTACCAAAAAAAAGGAAAGCAGCATTTTTCTTTTGCATACTAAAGTTTCAAAGCTGTATTAATGTTCAGTTGTAAACGTTTGAAAGAACAACCATAATGTTTTGTTCAGAGTTATGAAAATTTCAGTGGGACACCATCGCTGATTTCTTAATGCTTCTTTGCAATGGCAGCTCACACACATTGGGACAAGAGCACTAATGGCCCTTTACTGTGGATAGATGGTCAAGGAGCTGAAAATTACATTCTTACAGAATGGAGGCATTGGTGAGAAAGAGAGTCTAACATGCTAAGTAAATTCAGGAGTCCATCGTTGCACCTGCCACCTTGTCCACTTGATCCACATACGAGAGAGAGTGAGAGCAAGAGCTAAAGTCCTGTACAAACACATGGCCCCAGATCCTTGGCTGGTCTAAATTGACTTGAGTGGAACTGTGCTGACTTACATCATCTGAGGAGCTGGCCTTTACTTTCCTGTTCTGAATCCACAGTGGTAAAAGGGGTTGTAAACCCCTAGGCCCAGAAGCCTGGCTCCTTTGTCAGGAGGGAGATTAGAGAGTTCCATAGAATGGGAAGACATTCAAGAAGTTAAAGAAGTGAAAAAAATGCCCCTTCTACCTGTGATTATTTGGGGGCGTTCAGAACACAACCTGCAATGAGTTTATTTGAAAAGCACACATGGACAGGCCCCCTCAAAGCATGGGACAAGCCATTAAAGTTCATATTCACACACGCTGCCAAAAATGCAGCAATCCGATAATGTATCTATTGCAATCCAGAGAGAGTGATTCCAGGGGCTGCTGGGACAAGTGGTCCCCTTCTTGTGGCTGTAGAACAGAAATTTGCTAGATTTAAAACAGATTAAGCCCCTGCGATGTGCTCCGTCAGGAGTTCTGTCCTTGCCACAAGACAGCAGTGTTGGGCTAGGTTGTGGTGCCTGCTCAGTCATGCTCACTGTCTTGTTTTCTGATCTGTATTTATGGTGAGGAGCCTATGTCCATCCAGCATTTGCACATGGAGCACACCCATGTGCTTAGGTACTGTTCCTAGCCTGTGCTGAGGAACAACTGTTATACATGCTGCATCTTCAAGAGTGCTCCCATTCTGGATGCATTGTGGAGTGAGGGGTTCTTCGGGGATCCTACCCCCTCTGTGGCTAGGAAGGCTGGATGTGGCTCCCAACAACACTGCTTCAGTTTGCCAGAGGCAGGTCACTCAGTCGAAGCAAAGTATTTACACCTCTACCCCGATATAACGCTGTCCTCGGGAGCCAAAAAATCTTACCGCATTATAGGTGAAACTGCGTTATATCGAACTTGCTGTGATGCGCCGGAGCGCGCAGCCCCGCCCCCTGGAGCGCTGCTTTACCACATTATATCGGGTCGCGTTATATCGGGGTAGAGGTGTACTTATGTTCCCATTGCCGAAATGGGATGGGCTTACTGCCTGTGTAGATTTACCAGCTCCTGCCAGTGACTATTGCTAAGTGATGTGCTGCTGCTGAAGTGTAATGAATGCTATTCGAGTGTAATGAGTACGTTCAAGCTTAGGACTTCCAGTGGCTGTGTCTTAGCTTTGTATGGTTGCCTCTAGCATGCAAAACTCCCTTAACACTTCAGAGCTCAAGTGATGTGGTTAGACACTTTTTCTGAAGGAATTATTTTTTAAGATTAACAAATAACCTTTCTAGAGTCACAGGTTTCTCTTTCCATTTGTGCTTTTTCTTTGGAAGTCAGGCATTGTTATTTTGAGCTTCATTAGTCAACAGCATACAGGGGAAAAAGCTCACAGTGCATGTGACCAGACAAGAAGTTTATCATGCTAGTGACAAGGAATAGGCAAATGAGGAATATACAGATGTGATAGAGGACACGGAAGTTAAGCACTGACTACGTGGGGCCCTGGGTTTGGGTTTACTGATGCTTTGTGGTGAAACAACCTGGAGATATTGAAACACTTCACTTGGGAAGGGAAGAAACTTTATTCGCTGGTTTAACCTTTTCTCTTTCTCCCCTAGTGAAGTGACACTTGCTTTACAATCCATAGTATTTGCACTGTAATTGAGAGAGACAAGGTGAGTGAGGTAATATCTTTCATTGAACCAACTTCTATTGGTGAAAGAGGCAAGCTTTCAAGCTAAGCAAACCTCTTCTTCAGGTCACATTGCAATTGTCAAATAAAATCCATTTTCCTTCACCACGGAAGAGAATATAGCTGAGCACAAAATGCAGTCTCTGCAGCCTGGTGTGCCTGTTGTATGTATGATGCTATTGCCTTATTTGCTCACTGGTGCTCAGAGATTTGTAGTAGGCTGTGAAACCTTTCATTTCTAGGTTTTGATCCACCTCAGTTCAACAGTGACCTAAAACAGTTGCCATTTTGTAGCGTGTTTGGTGGCCCATATGAAAGCAGGGGTGGGTTTGAGCCCAGTGGCTAGTAGGAAAGGCACCCACCACAAGCCAGTTGCAAATTGGCCTTGTTAGTCTCTGAGAGGGAGACTGAATTTCTATTCCCCTCTATAGAGGTGGTTCCTGCGGGTCAGGGTGGGGCAGCATAGGGGAAGCTTGCATTCTTGCTGCCTGTACTGTATCTGTTCATGCCTAACCAGAGAACATCAGTCTCCCTTACCCTTAGTATGACACGAAATTTGGTTAATTTTCTCCAGGAAGCAGCTATTCCTGGAAAAGGGTGGGCAGTGCAATGTGACACATTTTCCTGCTTTTCTACTTTCCAGGCGCCCAAATTAGGTTTGTAAAGTCAGTGTTACGGTACCACGGCTATGGCAGGCCAGAATTCTATCAGCTCCCTTCCGATGGCTCACAGGGTAGCAGAGAGTTGCTGCTGGCATTTTCCTGGCTCCTAAACAGAATCAGCCTGCTGGAGCGGCTACTGACTGTGAATAGAGTGAAAATCGGGGATGAAGCCTCTGTGTGCACGGTGAGTAGGTTTTTTGTTTGTCCTCTCCACCCCATCAATTGCTAATCTGCTACAATAGTACGATTTAAAATGACAAGTGTGTGTGTATTATGGGTTTCTGGATTTTCCCTTTCTAGACCATACCTGTGGGTTCTCCTACAATTTAGGCAAAGGGGTGGGCTGTATGAGGTCTCTCTCGGTGTGTGGAATATGCCAGGAAGTGGCAAATAGCATTTTAAGAAATATTTGAGTGCCTAATAGTAGCTATCCCTATTCATTGAGTAATTAATGAGCTTTCAGCCTTCCTGAGGGAGTAGTGAGATTTACTGTTATGCTTCCACCAATAAAAAGATGTCATTGTGCAGAAAGCGTGCTCTGGAGCGAGCTAAGGCTAGCTGGGAATCTGCTGTATCTGGTGAAACTGGGAAATCTGTAACGGTGGCCAAGCAAATTGCCCAGACCAATAACATTTGATAACTTTCCATTTAAAATTCTCTACTTCACATACAAGGTCTAGCACATGATACTCTCTAAACTCTGCCTGAGTGTTATGAAATAAGTTGGGGAATGAAGAAATGAAGATAGGGGAAGATGGAAAAAAATGGGTTTGCTTAGTCTGGAAAAGAGAAGACTGAGGGGGGACATAACAGTTTTCAAGTATGTACAAGGTTGTTACAAGGAGGAGGGAGAAAAATTGGTTTTCTTAATCTCTGTGGATAGGACAAGAAGCAATGGGCTTAAATTACAGCAAGGAAGGTTTAGATTGGACATTAGGAAAAACTTCCTAACTGTCAGGGTGATTAAGCACTGGAATAAATTGCCTAGGGAGGTTGTGGAATCTCCATCACTGGAGATTTTTAAGAGCAGGTTAGACAAACACCTGTCAGGGATGGTCTAGAGATAATACTTAGTCTGGACTAGATGACCGCGCAAGGTCCCTTCCAGTCCTATGATTCTATAAAAGGTGATTTCTCCCTCCACGCTTACACACCTACTCCAAATAAACTCCCTGCTCTTAGCACCAAAGGGCACGGAGGCTGAATTTAAAATGACCAGTGCTAAGTGTTACAACCTGGCCTAGTACTTTTTTGCATGGTCACCAGTGAGATGTGAGTGGACCCAGTCTCTGGATCCTATGCACTTCCAAGCCAACTAGGTCAGGGTAGAGTCTTGTCACTGTTTTTAGCCATAGAGCACACTCCTGGGCTCAGACTTCTTGCCCAATGTCCTTCCTTGGGACATGGGGCACTGCTCCCCAAAGATCTCCTGAACACCCCCTCCAGTCTCCATCTAGGCTGTGGGCACTTTGGACTTCTAATTTCGTCCCTTTGGGGACAATGTGGTAGGAAAGCAAGGAACACAGACTTGGTAAGGGAATTTCTTGGCCACAGAGACTTTACTCTGAGAGCTACAGATTTTTGAAGACAACAAAAGTCCTGAGACACCCCTCCCTTTGTCTGATCTTCTCCTTCCTTTGTGTCCGAGGTTCATCAGCATTTCTAGATGGGCAAAGTTCTTCCTACAAGTCCTGTTCACTTAAGCAACTGTGTGGAGTGAATCCATGTGGGCTTGCTTTTCTGATTTTATTTATAATTTTAAGAATTAAAATTCCATCTATTAGGCATGTAGAGAATGGTCTGACATTATACAAAATAACATCATGAGCAATAAAAAAGGAACACGTGACTTCAATGGGTACTGTGAACAAGAACTGTCTTGATAAATCAGTGCATATAACTATTGCAGCTCTAAAAATGTACAGCTAATATTCAACGAGAGAGGGAGAGAAACTTCAAAATTATTCTCTTCAGGAGGATGTTATGGTTTGGGGTGAACTTCATCTGTAATCTCTCTTTTTGGGTACTTCTTTCAACTGGCAGACTTATATGTGCACCTCTCTGAGTGGAACTCTGATTCACCTCACTTTTAGACTGGATCACCAGTCTACCGTACCCCATGTTGACCAACCATATCTGTTTTTGACACCTGCTATGGAATCTTCTCCAGAAGTTATGACAGAAATCAGCTTGTTCAAAACAGTCTGCTTTATTTATCATAGGAGCAGCACAAACAGAAAAGGTTAAAAATAACAAAAACTTTAAGGCTTAAAGCATATTGCCTTATGTAAACTTAGCCTCCTTTGAGAACTGGTCCCTCTGTGCATTCCACTATGGGTACACATGTGCTCCATGCACCTGAGACTTGAGAACTTTTGAAAGCAGTGTCCGTTGATCCGTATCTGTGCCCCTGCTCTGCTTGTGTTCTGCATCAAGGATCCATGGAGTAGTGCTGGGTGGACCAACCACCTCTTCAGTTCCTTCTTACTGCTGCATGGCCTGAATTGGAAACTTTAGTGTACAGAACTTCTCCTTTGTCTTCAAACCTGTAAATATTTCAGAGTTTATCAGTTTTATCTTTAGTGTAATTAGTGTTAATGGTTCTATTAGTATAGCTAGTGGATAGTTAGAATCCCCACCCTGGGGATCCCTCTGTCTCATAACTCCTCGCTTAACGTTGTAGGTATGTTCCTGAAAAATGCAACTTTAAGCAAAACGATGTTAAGCTAATCCAATTTCCCCATAAGAATTAATGTAAATGGGGGGGGGTTAGGTTCCAGGGAAATTTTTTCACCAGACAAAAGACTATATATATATATATATATATATACACACACACACACACACACACTAAGTTTTAAACAATTTAATACTGTACACGGCAATGATAATTGTGAAGCTTGGTTGAGGTGGTGAAGTCAGAGGGTGGAAGAGGATGGGATATTTCCCAGGGAATGCCTTACTTGCTAAATGATGAACTAGCACTCAGCTGAGCCCTCAAGGGTTAACACTTTGTTAATGTAGCCTCACACTCTACAAGGCAGCACAAATGGAGGGAGGGGAGATAGCATAGCAGACAGAGACACACACTCTGTGTGTGTGTGTGTGTGTGTATGTGTGTGTGAGAGAGAGAGAGAGATGCGCATTGCCCCTTTAAGTATGCTGACCCCACTCTAAGTACATTGCCTTTTTAAGTAGATCAGCAAGTTGAGACAGCCGCTGCTGCCAGAAAGCTCCCTCCCATGTCCCCCCCGCACTATGGAAATGTAAGCGGGGGGCAGGAGCAGGGGGGAGGGGGACACCCTGACATTAGCACCCCTTTTCCCCCCTTCTTGCTCAGCAAGCAGGAGGCTCCTGGGAGCAGCTCCAAGGCAGAGGGCAGGAGAAGCACATGGCAGTGGGGGAGGGACAGTTGAACTGCCCGCAATTGATAGCCTGCTGGGCGGCTGCTGCACAGGGATCTTAGGGGAGCGGGGAGCTAATAGGGGGGCTGCCGCTCCACCCTGGTTCCAAGCCCCCACCAGCTTGCTCCAATGGGCTGCTCTTTCTGCAAGCAGTGGACAAAGCAGGCGGCTGCCAAACAACGTTATAAGGGAGCATTGCACAACTTTAAATGAGCACGTTCTCTAATTGATCAGCAACGTAACAATGAAACAATGTTAACCGGGACGACTTTAAGTGAGGAGTTACTGTATGGGAATTAGATTATGCACAGTATACCAAGCTTGAAAAGCTGCATCTTCTGTCTCTGTACCTTCCTGATCAGTGATGACCACGAGCACTGCCTATACTGCCTGGGGGAAGTGCATATCTTCGCCAGGTGCAGCATCTGTTGCTCCTTTCTTAGCTGTACCTGATAGGTGCAAGCATTTTGTCTTAAAAAGCACCTCATGGAGAAAGCTATGAGGCCTCAATCAGACCCAGGCTGGATGAACCCTGCTGTACATTATCCAGAGTCATCAAAGAGCACATTTCCTATCATGAAGCCTGATGCAGGAATGTGGGAGATTACACCTGTGGACCCTCTCTCAGGATTTCTGCAGGAGAGCAGGGCACAGTCTCATAAGCACAAGAGCAGATCCCCCTCTCAGTCCACTCCAAAGAGGACAGATCCCTCCCTCACCCCTTCCAAGTCGGTCAAGTCTTCATGCCCAGCTTCCAAAGACTTAGGATGTCGATGATAGAAAGGTGCATAGGAGCAAGGCTCCGCTGCTACCGGACTCTGCACTGGCAGTGCCACTGCTAGCAGTACTGTCCAGATCTGCTGGTACAAACAAAGAGCATCCGTCAGGAACCTTAGCCACTGGGGGTACCGTCCCACTCCCTTATGGATCTGCCAACTCAGAACCTTCCTACTTCAGCTCTGTCTGTATGGGCTGACAAAACTGTGGGTGACCCAAGGAGAATGGAAAGATACACCACTTCAGTGAATGTCTTTGTTCTCCTGGATCTGCATTGGTTGTCAGGACTGACCCTCATCAGGGAGATTTTGACTCCACCAAGAGACACTGGCTCTGGGAGAAGTCTACCCCCTTCCCGTCTACTAGCCATGACTTTACTTTGACAGAACCATTGGCACTACCAATTGAGCGAGATTTGAACTTCGTATAATTGGAAAATCAGATATTCTGGAGGAACCATCCTTGCTTCCATCAAGCGAGATCTGTCCAGACAGGAGGTCAAGAGTTTCCTGGAACCAGCATCTCCTACCCAAATCAGGACACTCTCCTTGGGACTGGAGGTGCCCCAGCCCTTGGGGACCTCCACAACCCAGCTTTGACCTTCCTGTTGGTGCCTATGAAATGCCTGTGCATGATATCCGGGCACTGTGATATCTAATAGGGTGTCACATCACCTCTCTTGTCCAAGAGAGCAACTGGAACTTCCTCCTGACCCTATAGATGAGGAAGACTACAAGAAGTATCCGCCAGTTCGATTGGTACTGATGGTTATCTTTCTTATCAAGTATTGGAGATTGGGCTTAATTCACCTTCATTATCTGCCTTCCTGTGGTCTTACAGAGCCCCATAGAACTGAGTTCCCTTAGGCTTCTTTATAGAAGTCACACACTCATAATCAAATAGAGGTTCCCACAATATTCATAAAAATACAGGCTGTGTCTACATTACAGGCTTCTACTAGCATAGCTGTATTGGTCAGGAGTATGAAGAGCTGTGAGCCCTGATTGATGTAGCTGTGCTGATAGAAATCCCTAGTGTGGACCTAATTATAAAAGCACTTTAATTGGGATATCTAGATTTGTTTGAGGGTGGTGGGGTAAGCTATTCCTGTAAAAGGGCAGCTTTGGCTATATAAGCTGTGTCCATACCAGGAGTGCTTTGCCAGCATAATATAATATATGGGTATAGCTATACTGGTGAAGTGCTTCTAGTGTTGACATGTCCACAGATAGCTCCTGTGCTCTTCACAGAGGAGTTTTCAGTTGCATCAAAAGCATTGAAATCATTGATAATTCTGATCCTCTAGTTCCCAGACGCTTCCCATTTGTGAGGCAGAGCAGTTGGGCAAAGGGGACACAATTTGCTCTTTATTGTGTATAAAGGAGGTTTGAAAAGTTCTTTTTGCTTGTCTTTATGATAGAAATATCCCAAATATCAAGTCTTGTCTGTCCAGTTTCTGCTTGATAACTCCTCGGAGGTCTAGAGAATTGGGGAGGTAAGCTTTCTGAGCCCTCAGATGTAGAGAGTAGGGGTAGATTGTAAACCCACGGGGGCAGGCACCATCTTTTTATTGTGTGTGTATACAGTGTCTAGCTTAAATGGGATCGTGATCCAGGACTGGGCCTCCTAGGCTGAGGTAATACAAATAAATAATAATAATAATGATGAAGGCTGAATCTTTCACAAGGTGAATGGGTTTAACAAAAACAAGTCATGGATTTTAAACAGTCTCCTGGAAAATCCCCTCCCTTCTCAGTTTGGGGTTTCACTCTCATGTTGTGATATCATAGTCTCTGGTTTTGCAAGAGTTCTCTGGCAAATTCTTCTAGGTTTAAAAATAAAAACAAAAATCCCAAAGCCCCTAGAAAAGCCTTGTGGCTTTCAGGGCAGAGAACAATGGAATTATAAATGAAAGTGTGCTAAGGCTGCTTCCCTCCAGGGATTTGGAGGGGAACCTGGGGCTTCTGGTACTACATCCCAGTAGCAACCACTGGATAGCTAATCAGAGAATGGCACGCACTGTGATTCATTTTGGTTCCATGTTAGCTGGTGCTGTGGAAAATCCCACATATACAAAGATGGTGAATTAAAAAGTGATAACAGAAACCAAAAATCCAGAACATGAAATAATAAACAGAAATGAACTGGCTCTTTTTTTTCTCTGTCACTTACTGGTTTTATTTTGTAGCAGTTAAACATCAGCTTTGTTGCGTTTTTGGTTGCTAGCCATCCTGATCATTACTGGCCACTGCCTCAAATTTTAATGTAATTTATAAAAGATTATATATATGACAGCACACACAATAAGCAGACCTCATAATATCTTACTGGCTATAACCCTCCCTGAGCCCCTCTGCACTGCTTAGCTTATTGTGTTAGAAATCATTTAGGTCCTGATCCTGAAAAAACATAAATGTGTTTAAAGTTAAACATGTGCATAAATCTTTGCTGGATTAGGGCCTTAGTTTGTAAACTCCTTGTGGAGGTTTTGTTGTTTGTCTGGAAAGTGTCATGCACACCAGTGTCTCGGTTTAAATAAATAATTGGTCTGATGTTCCTTGGAGACTGTGGAAATATTTAGCCATTTTCATCCACTGCAAATGAGAGCAAAATTGTGTTGCTAAGAAACTGCAAAGAAGGAAGAGTCATACAGCAATAGCTTGAGACCAAATGAACGGAATTAATATAATTGGCTCTTGATATGTATGGTGTTTGGCATATCATGAGCTATTTACTGGGCTTCAGATCTTATTTGTGAGTCAGACATAGCTTGTTCTGGTAGAGTAGTCAGAATTTAATTCTAAAATCTAGAAGATTTGTCATTGTAGATTAATTAGGGATTAACTGCTTTTTTCCCTTGACAGGATGGGCTCTTAATGTCTGCCTCCCTAGATGGGCTTGTCACTATGTGCAAAATGTTTAAACTTACATTTATTTCTGTTTGAACAAGCAGTAGTAGCTGCTGTTCTTGGCTTTCTGTTATGTCTTTAAGATAAACATAGTACGGCTGGATTCTTCTCTCGGTTACTGTGGTGTAACTCCATTGATTTCACTGGGACTACACACGTACTTCTAGCTAAACACATGTTAAAGTGTGTAGCTGGTTTTGGCCGGAGTTCTCAGCAGCTTGCCGACTTAAATGCACAGTACCGTTCTTGCTGAGGAAGCACTTCCATTTCAAGATCCTATTTTCAGGTGTTCTTAAATGTCTGAAAAAATTCCATTTGGTCTGAGACTACTTTACGCTTGTTTTCTCATCCCAGAAGTGAATTTTTGGGCATGAAAATGTTTTCTTTTTGCAAAACTTTTCAGATACTTTGCATTTTTTCTCATGTGGTGCTTTTTTTTTTTTGAGACTTCAAGGTTTTCTTTGAGAAATCAAATTTGCCAAAGACTTAGACTTTTGACATATTTCAAAATTTTTTAGAAATTGGTACAAACTTTCAGAAATCTTTATGCTTGTTTCCACTAAGGTAACTTTTACTAGTGCACATGCAGAGCATCACATGCTGTGAGTTCTAGCTTTTAGTGGTTTAAAACATATTGCTAGCCTTAATAGTTCATAAAATCACAATATTCTGATTGCCATCTCTCTTCTCTCTCCCCCCTGCCCCCCGGGGGGGGTCACTACAGCGGATGAGTTAGTGTTAATTTGATACCTTAACTGAGCATTTGCAGACCTTAACTTGTTTGGATTTCTTTTAAGTTTAACCTGATCTCTGAATTTTCTGGCTTTGTAATGCTTGTTTCTTGTAATTTTTTTGCCCTGATATATTCTCAGCTTTAACTCCATCCTAATGTAATTTTTATCTGAGAATTACCTTTTTTATTAAATTATTAAACATTTTCTCCATGAACATTAAAAAAGAAGCATTACCATTAATACTAAACATTTGTTTTCAAAAACTACCAGCTTTTAACAAGGTCTAGAAATGCTTTGGTGGGACCATTACCAAATTTTGGGGGATTTGTAAACCTTTCCAAGCATAATTCTGCACAGCGATATGAGAGAAAATGCGTGTCCCTGGAGTAGTATAAAATACATATTACATATGAGCAATGTGGCTGAGTTGCAGTGAGGAACATAACAATGAATTGCCTGATGTGTGTGTTGGAGATGATGTATTATCCTTCATCTAATATTTTAGACTGCAAAACAGAAACCTAATCATTCAGAGAAAACCATTAACTTAGGCTTGGTCTACACTACAGAGATAGGTCGACAAAAGGCAGCTTATGTTGACCTAACTATTTCAGTGCCTCTGCTACAGCCTTGCTCCCGCCGATGTAAGTGCCCTACTACACCGACATAATAACTCCAACTCCTCAAGAGGCATATGCCTTATGTTGGTGTAGTTCGGGCAATGCAGTGTCCCTGTAGACATTGGGTTCCTCACATTGGCTGTTGGCTGTCAATTTCATGGCTCTGCTGTAGCTGTGAAATTGACAAGAAAGCAGCTCCAGGCTCCCCAGCCCAGCTGCTGCCAGGTCTCCGCTCCAAGTTGGGCTGCCACCCAGGCTCCTGGCTTGGGCTGCTGCTTGGGCTCCCCGCTCCCTACGGGGTCTCTGCTCCCTGCCAGGAGCACGGAAGCCGACTGGACTCCAGGTGAGGATTTACCAGCTAGAGGTGAGAAGCCCCCAGGTGGCTTCCCCCTGGCTGGGAGTGGCGAGGCGAGAAGCCCCCGGGGGACAGCTGGGCTCCCGGTGTGGGGCTGTGCAGAGCTGAGAGCCCTGCCTCTTAGCCCCACCACACTGCCCCTCTTCAGTCAGTGGAAGCACTCCTGGTAACTGAGTGGAGTAGGGTAGTGTGGACATCAGCCATTGCAGTAATTACCTAACATAGGTCGACTTAAGATTGTAGTGTAGACATGCCCTTAGTCTTGTCTCGTTCCCTTCATTCATGTTGCTGATGCACTTTACGTCATTACTGTATTGTAGTAAGTGCTTACTAATGGAACACTATTAAGTGCTTTACCACTACATGAGAACAATGAAAGGTGGGTCGGATTTATTGTAAAAGTTCCCCAAAGGCAGGTGTCTGCTTTAGACCTTCAGGGCATCCATCTGTCCATGACAGTCACCTTGAAAGATCAAGAATTTTCTGGGACCCTTGTGCTGCCACTTCTGTGCAGCAGCCAATATTCAAATTTATCAGATTTTTTAAAAAATTGTATTGTTTACAATCCCTCTAAATAAAAATATTTGCCTTTAAAAATGTGTTGTCCATTTGTTGGACTTTTTCCTTTTGTTTCTAAATATGGAAAATTTAACATGGCTTTTTTTGTTTATTTGTGAATTTGCACCATAGTTTCTCACTGCAGTCTTTGGAATGCATATCTTAGCATCACTGCTGCTGCAGGCTCAGCTGGGGATGTACAGCACTGGGAAAAGCTATTTGCTGCCTATTCAGTCACTGTGTGCAAGAAGAATGGGTTTTTTCTATGTCCAATGTAAAGAAGAGGGGCTTGATTTGTAGAAGTGCTGAGTAGCTATAATTCCCCATAACTTCATTTGAAGTCGTGTGTGCTTAGGCCTTGTGCAAATCAGGCCTTGTGCAAATCAGGCCTGGGATGTTTTAAGTTTCTTGGGTGTAGTGAGTTTAATAAAAACCAGCAAAGATATTTAGAATCCCGATTACAGTCTCTGCCAGATCACAACAGTTTTCAAGTAAACTGCATGATAAATATATAATGGAAATAGGATGATAGCTTTCAGTTTTATGTAATCATTGCCAGGGCCATCTGGCTGCGATCGGCAGCGGCGGCAGGTCCTTCACTCCTAGAGGGAGTGAGGGACCTGCCGCCCCTGAATTGACGCACGTGCCGCCCCTCTCCCTTGGCCGCCCCAAGCACCTGCTTGTTAAGCTGGTGCCTGGAGCCGGCCCTGATCATTGCACATAAATCTCACTTTCACAGCAACCTAATTACTAGTGCTGTGTTTTAGGAAGTGACAAACACAACTTTCTCCCATTCTGTAAATAAATGATGACTTGTGTAAATAATAGCTGTACTCTGTGTGATTATGTATTTGCTATGCTTACAATGAGGAATACTGCTGACACCAGTATTATCTCTAAAATGGAAACTAATTTAAGTGTGTGTAGCTGCTGCTGGTTTTTAGGGGGTGATAGTGGTGTTTATTCGCTTGTTTATTACTAGGGAAATTTGCATGGACATTGGATCTTGGTTTTGTCAATTAAATCAGCTCCTGCTTCTTACTGTACATCTTAAATCAGATCCCTCTTTGTGATCTCATAATAAGAAATTATTAGTGATACCTCTGAATTTATGCCTCCTGCAGCTATAGTTGTTTCTCCCCAGCAAGACCAAATAAACTCAGGCCTGGTTTACAGTACAAAGTTAGGTCGAAGTAAGCTACATTGCATCGACCCAGTTGTGCATGTGTCTACACTTAAATTTGTCTTCCACCAATGCAGTAACATCACTTCCCAGAGCAGAATTGAGCCATGGTCGATGCACCTAAGTCAACTCAGTCTGAGTGTAGATACTACGTTACTTATATCGACCCTAACAGTCTTCCAGCAGCTGTACCACAATGCCTGGCTCTGACTGCTCTTGTCAAAATTGTGGATTCCACTGCCCAGGCTCATGGAGACCAGAAGGCTCTCCCCTACCCTTTAAAAATGCCTTTTCCTGATTGTCCGGCTTGGCGAGCATACCTAGCGTCTCTCCATTGTTTTGTGCAACTGGCCAGCTGACCATGCTGGCTCCAGGTTCCAGACGTGCTCCTTCTTGAAGTAGGCAGGAGATATTGGCTCTCCTGGGCCTGTGGGGAGAAGAGGCTGTGCAAGCACAGCTGCGGACCGGCCCCAGAAATGTGGACATCTACGAGCAGATTGTACGGGGGATGCAGGAGAAGAGGTATGACAGGTATCAGCACCATTGTTATGTGACAGCGATGGAAGTGCTGCAGCATATCAGAAGGCCAAGGAGGCCTACGGTCAATTCCGTGCTAAGTTGTAGACATGCTGCTTTTACAAAGAGCTGCACTCCATACTTGGCACAGACCCCATATCAGCCCACAGAACACTGTGGATACCTCTGAGGAACCCGAGTCACAGGCCCCTGGACTGTGGAAGAAGAGGATGGGGAACCTGCTAGCAGGAGGTTAAGCTATGTCGCGAGCCAGGACCTGTTTGAGACTCCACCACAGTCCAGTCAGTCCCAGCAGATCAGCATGGACGAGCCCAAAGCAGGGGAAGGAAGCTCGGGTAAGCGTGGATTTGTATTTCCCATTACAATGATGTAGTGATGGTGCCTCCAGTTTAACAGACACAGCTATTGACTTTTCATTAATTTACTAGTACTAGAAGAGGTAGCGAAATAGCAAAGATAAGTAACATTGTTATCTGCTTTACATTCCTCTGTAGGATTAGGCAGGAGGGACCATGCAGAGCAGCTTGTTTATACAGGATTGTCCCTTGTATCTTCCAGAGAGATCTCAATGAAACTTTCATGGAGGTTACACTGCAGTACTCTCCCGAAGGTTTCTAGGAATTGCAACCTTATTTCTTCCTCTGTAGTAGGACACTTTCCTACACTAGTCAGTGATAACATCGGCAAACACCATTGCAATACATAGGCATAGCAGCATACGGGCCCGAGCAGCTTTGGGATGCCAGAAGCCGCTGCGCTCTCTGTGCCTTGGTGGTTCTCAGTAGTGAGATATCTGCTAAAATCACTACGGCCTGTGGAAAATAGTGCCTGTTTTCAGTGCCATTGCCCTATACTCATAGTTTCATGCAACTGAGCAACTCCTTCCTCATTTCCCTCACCCCAGCAGGCCATGGCTGGAGCTGCGAGTGGTGCCATGCACAAGCTCTCTGAATCAGAAGTGTCAGTAAGCATGTCTGGTTTAAAACGTGAGCAAGGAAAGGGAGTTCTGAATCATAACTTTCACTTTCCATTGTGACTGTACCGACAATGGTACCTGTGTGTGTTTTATCTGCAACTGCTGCCATTGTGGCATTGAGGGGTTCCTGCTCCACACCGGTGGAATGCTGGAGCCTGATGAGGAGAAAAGGGAGGCCTCAGGATGACTTGTTCAGTGAGATCCTGCAAGTCAGGGCTGCATCAGACAGTGAGCAAAGGGCCTGGAGGGTGAATGTTGCAGACAGACTGGGAAGGAAAGAGCAGACAGGAAAACGGCCCAGGAGACACAGCAGGAGAAGGAGAGGGAGATGCACCAGGACATAATGGGGTTTCTCCAGCAGCAAACAAATGCTGCAGACTCTTGTGGACCTACAGGTTCAACAATTCACGGAAAACTCCATTGCAGCACCTCCCTCCGCACCTCCTCCAGCATTCCACATGGCATCAGGGGCCACATCCCTACCTTTACCACTCCATCCCGGAGGACATTAAGGACAACCACAGCTTCACATACACTTGTGACAGCCCCAGTTGCTATATGTGCAGGTAAAATAGACATGAATGCTCTTTCTCCTTGTTAAGTTCTGTTCCATTAATTTATTGTTTTTAATGTATTTGTTTTAAATTGCTCAGATTTTTTTTGCACTGATTTTGTCACTGAATTCTATTTGAAAAATAATTCATCTGAACTCATCTAGATATTTGCCTAGTTTTACAACAAGCTACATAAAAAGCCCTAGCCAAGTCAGTACAAACTAAAATTTCATACAAACAATACAACAAGGAGTCTGGTGGCACCTTAAAGACTAACAGATTTATTTGG